>NC_142492.1:35655648-35981759 GCF_965113065.1 Corylus avellana | reverse complement strand
CAAAGTCAAGGGACACAACCCCTTTCAAAGAAAACAGAGGAAACAACCCCTCACAAAGCAAAAAACAGGGGAAACAACCTACAAATCAAAATTACAAAGAATAGTAGCAGGTAAATTCCACAAAGAGCACAACAAAAGGTTTTCCTTAGATATAGGAAAACCTCTTTTCACAGCAATCCTTGACCTGACTTCCCATAAAACTTGCTTCAACAATTGCCCTTCAGTTTTGGGAACACCATCATGTTTAATCTCATTTCTGGTACGCCAAAGGTTATAAACCACAGAACCAAAAACCACCCGACATAACAAGCAATTAAGAGATTTATTGCCCCAGCAATTACATCCTAACTGCACAAGATGATCCCAAATAACAGGAGGCCTATCCACCCTGCAACGAACCATGCAATTTCCATATTCTAGAACTAAAACTGCATTCAAAGAAGATGTGATCACGAGTTTCAATTTGACTATGACAAAAACAGCATTGAATATCACCCTTATAACCCCATTTAAGTAACCTTTCACCTGTAAGAAGCCTATTTTTCATTACAAGCCACAAGATAAAGGCCTGTTTAGGGATAGCAAGGGGGAACCAAATCAATTTCCACTGAATAACCTCTGCATTCTTCTCTCCAAGAGCTTCCCAAGTTTTTGGACTAACATATACACCCTTCTTAGAACCAAGTCAAATAGGCTTATCAAACTGGCCCAAGCAAACTTCAGAAAGTCTAGCTTGAATGTCAACTAAAGCTTCTGATCTCGCAGGTCTCCAAAACCAATCTCCATTGCAGATGACAGAAGACAGTTTAGCTTCAATATTACTTTGAGCATCATAAACAACCCTAAAGCCATATTGCTCAATTAATATCCCTGCAGGATGCCACAAATCCAGCCACATATGAATATTATCCCCATTCCCAACTTCAAACTTTAAGAATCTTTTGGCAATATCTCTCAGCTTCAAGATTTTCCTCCAACTCCAAGAACAGTTCTAAGAAATGCCTACATTCCAAAAACTCTTTCTCTTCAAAAGATTTTCTCTTACCCATACAACCCAAATGGAACCAGACCTAGCAAAAATGCTCCAAATATGCCTAAGCATAGATGTTTGATTCCAAACTTCAAGTCTTTCAACCCCAAACCTCCCTCCTTTTTAGGAAAACAAAGATCAGACCAAGCAACGTTAGCCTTAGCTACACCTTCATCTTTCCCATTCCAAAGAAACCTATTGAATTTCTGTTCAATAGCTCTAATAATCTTTTTGGGAAGAATGAAAATATCCATCCAATACACTTGTAAACTGTAAAGAACAGAAGATAACAACTGGAGCCTACCTGCATAAGAGAGATTTTTGAAAAGCCCAGAATCTATTCGACCAGAAATTCTGCTAAGTAAAGCTCCACAATCAGCTGAAGAAAGTTTAGAAGAAATGAGAGGAACTCCATGGTACCTCACAGGGAGATGACCTTCTTTCATCCTTAAATCCTCCAAAAGAACATGCTTCAATCTATCTGAAATTTCCGAACAATAAAATGAACTTTTTGATCCATATTTGTTCTACACCCCTGACAGCTCTTTAGATTGTAGTTAGATGTTATATACTAAAACAATTGTCTGGTCAGAAATACATGCAAGAGAATCACTAGGACCATCATACTGGCAAGCATCTATGAATTGATTGGGTTAACGAACCACAGCTATCTTCAGTCATTATATATACCAATCAGAAGCATCTTTATGTTGGTACCGTGGTTGCTTTGACAAAAATTCGCTAATCAGATTTTTAAAATCTTGTTGTAAATGTTCTCTGGGTGGGTTGACAAGCTTAGTGCTGTTCTCTTTCAAGATATTTTCTAAACTCCTCACCTTCCATTTCCCCCTTTTCTTTTCCATCTAATTTTTGCAGACAGTGCGGTAAGCAATTTACCTAAAGATGGTGATGTGTACATGACAAAAAGAAAGGAAGCCAATCGCAAATTTGAGATGTAAGTTGCCTATGAAGTTTTTCTTGTTAAATTGCATCTTATTTAACTTTTGTTATGTTTGATATTGCTAGATGAAGTGTGCTTACTTAATTGGGTTTCAATGTGGTGGAGTTGGAGAAGCTGCTTTTCCCAATTTTCTCGAAGAGTCAGCTGTGAAGTAATGAAGCAATCTTGAAACACCAAATATATGCCCACAGATCAATGTATGCAAACTCAGAACGGCCATGATGACTCCCCTTTTGTAAATAATATTTTTTTCACAATTGACGACCAAAGATCTTCTCTCCAATGCGGCTCAAGAGTCTTAGGGAAGTTTTCGTCCTGCTTATAGGTATAATGAGGGACAAAGTCTTGTGTCTCTTTGTACAAGAAGGCCTTAATAAATTTACTTTGGTGTGTTATATGGGTTACTGGATATAAGCAGGATATTTTTCTGGAAAAATTTGCAATGTATTGCTTAATATAGCGTTTCGCTGGCAGCATGCTTCCAAATTTCCAATTTGTCTTTCAAAGGAAAAATGCAAAATCAATACACTTGGTTAGAGTGCCACCATGTCCATGTGAAGAGGTAGCTATAGGGCCAAACTATCATGCGACCAAAAAAAGCCTTCATCGAAACTTGGACCCCTAAACATTTATTTATTTAGGATTTTACCTTCACTTCTCAATTTGTGATACGAGGAGTTTCTTTGGGATAAATAAAAACTAAACTAAATATAATAAAAAAAAATTGGGATAAATAAAAAATTAGTCACTCTAGTTGGTCTAAATTACAAATCGCTCTGACGGTATAACAAATAGTGATAAATGCAATATTAGATCCTGAAGTTGACCTGAATTATAAAGTGTTCAATGCCCTATAACTTTTGTAGTTTGATACATCATTTTGAATAAATACTATATTTGTACATGGACTTGTACATTTTTATTTTTTCCAACTTGGTGTTCAAATTCTATCATAAATGTCAATGGTATCTGACTTATAGAAAAAGACCAACTTAATACTTCCGTTAGCCCAAACTAACGGAATGCCACATGTTGTCACATAGAAATGTCACGTGTCCTAAAAAAATATTTAAAAAATTAATTAATTAAAAAACCACCTCCATTTTGGCCAATGAGGGTGGTTGAGCCACCCCTAGGTTGGCCGTAGGGGTTGGCTTGGCCACCCTTAGACCGAGCGTTACTAAAACCTAAAAAAAAAATTATTGTTTATTGTTTATTATTATTATTTTTAATTTTTTTAGGACATGTGGCATTTATATGTGATGAACTGATGATACGTGTGACTGAATCTAACAGAGGTACTAAGTTGGTCTTTTCCCGTAAGTCATGTACCATTTCTAATTGGATTTAAACCACAGGTAGAAAAAAATAAAATTGTGCAAACCCAAGTACTAATCAAGTATTTAACCATATTATTTTAGTACACTTTAAACTCCATGAGTTTTTTTTTTTTAATAGCTGATAGTTGAAGGAACTTTTTTATATTTTTTCCTAATATTATTAAAAAAGCATGTCAAATTTAGGCCCCTCAACTAAAAACGTTTATTAAATTCCCATCACTGTTTCAAACTTTGGATGTTTATTAAAAAAAAAAATGTGTTTATGATATTCTAAGAAATACATGTCACATTTTTTAGAAATTGATTCGTATAATACGAGGAGTTGGACCAATTTGTAAAAAGTATTTTTAATTCTACAAATTCTTTCACGATTTTTTTTTTTGGTTTACATATAATATGATAGTTGGCTTTTGAAATTGATGCGCCCCTCAAAATTACTAAAAAAAAAAAAAAAAACATATTCGAAGCCACGTTTAAGCTAGCACGTTTGTCCCCGCAGCTAGAGGAGCCCTCAATTTGAAGGGTTAGGATCTGAGTGCGGTCCTTTGAGTCCTCATTCCCACATCATTTACTCACAAACAACAAGTCTGAAGCTCTATAACACGTCAGATAGAATAATGAACAATGACAGGTTTTAGAAAGAGAAAAAAAAAAACAATCACGGGTGAAAGGTTGTTTGGGGGGTGCAGGCAATTGGCCATTTCACCCCAATGTGTGTCACCACGTGCTGACACAGGTGCCCCAAGGTCCAAGAATTTGTGTGGGGCCTGTGTCACCAAGGCTGTGTGTGGTCCAAGAATTGGATTTAAATTGTCAGATCGAGTTATATATATATATATATGGCTTGTGTGGGGCCTGTGTCATCAAGGCTCCCAAGTCCCAAGGTCCAAGAATTGGATTTAGATTGTCAGGTCGCGTTACGTGTATATATATATATATATATGGCTTGTGTGGGGCCTGTGTCACCAAGGCTGTGGTCCAAGAATTGGATTTAGATTGTCAGGTCGCGTTACGTGTATATATATACATATATGGCTTGTGTGGGGCCTGTGTCACCAAGGAGTGGTCCAAGAATTGGATTTAGATTGTCAGGTCGCGTTATATATATATATATATATATATATGGCTTATATAAATGGCTTGTGTGGGGCCTGTGTCACCAAGGCTTTCACCAGCCCTACGGCCCCTACACAAGCCATATATATATATATATATATATATATATATATAACGCGACCTGACAATCGAAACACACGTGGTGACACAGGCCCACCTCCACGAATTGGTTCCCAATTCTTGGACCATTTCACCTCCAAGAAATGACCATTGTTATTTCACCTGTGTCACCAAGGCTGTGTGAAAGCCTTAGTGACACAGGCCCCGAAGCTGCTTTTTCCAATTTTCTCTTTCTCAAAGCAAACGAAGATAGGGCCTAAAACTAATGATCAGAAATCCTGAAACTCTAAGCGAAACCAACCTCAATCCCCAAAAACAAAAAACAAAAAACAAATGTCATACATTTACCTCAAAATTAATTATAATATTTTTATTTTTTATATCAAATTAATTATTATTTTTTTATTATTATTCAAATAAAAAAATCATTACAATATAAATTTTTTACATTTTTCATACAAAACATATATTTTTTTTACTTTTTCCTATAAAACATTTTCACTAAAACCAAACAAACACATATTCCTAAACAAACCAAAAAAAAGCACCTCTTGCCAAACATAGCCTGAATATCTGTTCATAGATGTATGCAAACTCAGAAGGTTCCCGTTTTCTAACAATGATTTATCCTCATTGACAATCAAAGATGTTCTATACAGGACACCTCAAAAGGCATGGCTTTTGAAAATTAATCCACTATTTCCTTATGTGCGGGCAGCGGGCATGTCATTTTTTTTAAGAAAATGTCATTATTATGGAAAAAAAAAATACTATTTTTCATTTTAAAAAAATACCAAATAAAAGAAAGGCATAAAATAAATAGGGTTGATTTAGACATTTTTTTATTTTTTATTTTGTTTTTTTTTTAAAAAAAAAAAAAAAAGACAAAAGTTGACTCAAAATTGGACAAAAAAGTTGGTCCTTTAGCATTTGCCCCAAAAAAAAAAAATACATTATCAAACAAGTTGTCAGCATTTTCTTTTTCTTTTTGCCCCTAAATAAACATGCATAAAAAAAAAAGCAAATTCCAGAAACGGGTCTCGTATACCTAGTGGCGGAGCCAGACAATTCATATTGGGGGTGCCGTTAAAATTTTTTTTGCGTTCTAAAATTTTTTTTCATCCTAAAAATTTGATAATTCACATAATATATGCATCACAAAAAAATATCTATAAAAGTTTATAAATATGTGCTTAAATTGATATATTAGAAATGTAACATGTCGGCACTATATATATATATATAAAAAAAAAGTCTAGAATTGCACTTTACAATATCTTAGAAGTATATAATCATCAAGTACCGAATCTAAATGGAAGCTCTCAGCAAGTTAAATCAATCAATTCATAAACCTAAAGTTTAATTTATTCATGAACCTAAAATATTCAGGTTAAATCACGACCTCGTAAGAGACAATAAAAGTTTATAAACATTAAACAACAAAATAAACAATCATATGGATATTAAAGTTTAACATACATATATATGTATTAGATAAGGATTTTTTTTTGCTTACCATACATATCTAATAAGTTTTGACATTATTAAAGTTTACCATACATAACAGCATCCTTGGAAATTTTTTTTTTTTGTTTTTATTTTTTTTATATAAAAATAAAAAAATTTGGAAAATTTTTTTAAAAAAAATCTTCGGGGGTGCCAAATAGGGCCGGCAATTTTGACACGACCCGCAAATCCGACACGAACACGACACGAAAAAACAGGTATTGGGTTTGGACTAATCGGGGTTCGGGTCGTAATCGGGTCTACCCGATTAAGACCCGGAAATTTCGTGTCTGGCGGGTCGACCCGCCAGACACGATTACTGTGCGGGTCTGGCGGGTCGACCCGCATAGTATCCGGGTCTGGCGGGTCGACCCGCCAGACCCGGTTTTTTTTTTTTCCCTGAACCCGTGACCCGTGACCCGCCAACCCGGTTTGTTTTTTTCCTTGGTTTTTTTCTGGACCCGGCACTCACGCACGGGTAGTGGCCCAGTGGGGCACGAGTCGCACGACTCAGACTCTCTCTCGCCTCAGGAGTCAGGCCCTCAATCTCCTCAGACACTCCTCACGTCAGACTTCACTACTTCAGTAAGTCAGTTTGCTTACTTTACCAATTACCATTTGATTTTTGAACTAAAAAGTAAAAATCAGTCTCTCTCTCTAGTCTCTGTAACGTGAGCGACAGCGTAACCTAACCCTCTGGTCCCTCTCCCTGACTCCCTGAGTCCCTCTCACTCGGTCTCTCCCTCTCCCTCCGTCACCGACAGTCCGGCATCCCAGTCCCACTCGGCCACTCGTGACTCTCCCCGTCTCCCGATTCTCCCTCTCTCTCTCTCGGGTCTCCACAGCTCCACTCTCCCAGTCTCCCTCCTCCTCGTGGGCCTCCTCCGCTCCTCGCCGTTAGGAACTTAGGGGCCTTAGGTGTTAGCAAGAGCCAAGAACGGACCTCACCGTCGCCGACTCGCCGTCCTCACCGAGTCACAGTTGCCGTCAGCCGCAGGCCCGCAGCTCTCTGTCTCTCGTGGTATGTCTCTGACTCTCATTTTTTTTTTTTTTTTGTAAGTCTAGACTTTGATTTTAATTGTTTGAAAATTTTATATATATTGACATTGTAGTCTGTAGACTCTGATTTTGAATCTTGGATTGTTTGAATTTTTGATATATTATTATTTGTCTTTCAAGCAATTATGTGAATCATGTGATATTATATGGTTTAGGGTTTATACCTTAATGGCTTAAATGCTTAATTACATTTCTCTGACTCTGATTTTTTTTTTTTTTTTTTTTTGTAAGTCTAGACTTTGATTTTAATTGTTTGAAAATTTTATATATATTGACATTATAGACTCTGATTTTGAATCTTGGATTGTTTGAATTTTTTATATATATTTGTCTTTCAAGCAATTATGTGAATCATGTGATATTATATGGTTTAGGGTTTATACCTTAATGGCTTAATTACATTTTTTTACTATATATTAGTGTACATAATTTTGCTAAATCATTGATTGAATTTGCATTGTTGAACAATTTATGGCAAATATGGCCAAAGCAATGATTTTTTTTAATTAAAAATAAAGATTTTAAAAACTTAAAACTGAAAATAAAATTGGGGGATTAAAAGTAGAATGGAACTTCATAAAGAGAGAGAGAGGAAAATAAAAAAGATATTTAGATTAACCATAGTTGCTTATTGCAAGATTTGGGTTGGATTATTTTATTTCACTTAGCTATATAGCTTTTAATTTATTCTTAAATATTTAATTTATAGTTATATAGCATATAGTCATTAGTCATATACTTTAATAGTTTAACTAATGATTATGTAATTTATGTGTGTAGATGAATATTGAAGAAGTTCTTGAAGATGCATTCGACATTGATGACGATGTGGTCGAATTACCGTCACTAGAAGGTGACTCTGTTTCTGTGGGGACTGGAACTAACAAAAAGGGAAAGAAGCGGAGGAGGACCTCAACTGTTTGGCAATATTATGATGTCGTTCCCAATACGGATCCAAATGACCCGGAGGTGTGGGCAAAATGCAAGACATGTGGTAATAGGTACAAGGCTCGAAGTTCATATGGGACTGGGAATTTGAGAAAGCACATTCAAGTTTGTGTGGGGGCAAACACTCGTGATGTTGGGCAGATGCTCTTAGCTGGGAAAGTAGGATCTCTGTCAGTAAGTGGCTCTAAATTTGATCCCAAAGTATATAGAGAATTGTTGGTTGCTTTGATTATTAAGCATGATTTGCCCTTTTCATTTGTTGAATATGATGGTTTAAGACAATTACATCAGTACTTGCGTGGTGATGTACCCTCTATATCTAGAAATACTGCTAAGGCAGATTTGGTTAAGATGCATATGAGGGAGAAAGAAAAGATTAAATCTATGTTGCATGCTTGTCCTGGGAGGATTTGTTTAACATCTGATATGTGGACGTCTTTGACAACCGATGGATATATGTGCCTTACTGCACATTTTATTAACAAAGATTGGGTATTAACTAAAAGGGTGTTAAACTTTTCTTTTATGCCCCCACCACATGATGGTGTTTCTTTGAAAGAAAAGATATATGATTTGCTACAAGAGTGGGGGATTGAGAACAAGATTTTTACTATAACATTGGACAATGCTTCTGCTAATGATCGTTGTGTTGACTTTTTAAAGCAAACACTGAACATTAAGAAAGCCCTTCTTTGTGAAGGTGAGTTCTTTCATATGCGTTGTTGTGCCCATATTCTTAACTTGATTGTGCAAGATGGATTAAAAGAAATTGATGATGCTATCGAAAAGGTTCGAGATAGCGTAAAGTATATTAAGGGATCACAAGGGCGAAAACAAAAATTTCTTCATGCGGTAAATCAAATGTCATTGGACAGTCATAAGGGATTAAAACAAGATGTGCCAACCAGATGGAATTCTACTTATCTTATGCTTGAGAGTGCTATTCATTATCGTAGTGCTTTTAGTTATTTGGCAATGACTGATTCAAACTATACACCGCATTGTCCTAGTGCACTTGAGTGGGAAAAGGTGGGTGATATCAGTAGTTTCTTAGCTTGCTTTTATGAAGCTACATGTGTTTTTTCTGGTACTAAGTATCCTACTGCCAACCTATACTTTCCCGTAGTTGCCATGATTTATTTATCTTTGAAGGAAGACATTGTGAGTGAAGATGAGCATAGAAGATTAATGGCAACTCAAATGATCTCTAAATTTGAGAAATATTGGTTAGAATTCAGTGCAGTGTTGGCCATAGCAGTTATATTAGATCCTCGTTATAAGCTTCATCTTGTAAATTATTACTATACGAAGATCTATGGAGTTATGGATTCTATACAATTCGAGAATGTTCGTGAGAAAATTAAGAATCTTTTTATGGAGTATAGTGCTTCTTCTAATACTTCAAGTTCAAGCTCCATAACTGCTCGGCGCCCCCAAGTACCTAGAGCAAAACTATCTTGGCAAAAGGTGAATAATATCATTAATTTCTTATCTTTTTTGTAACTTAGTATATATATATATATACTCAATTATTTATGTTTATATTCTCTTTGTTTTATACTTTCATATAGGACTATTTAGCATTTGCTGGAGATGATATTAATTTTCAAAAGAATCAATTGGACATTTATTTGGAGGAGCCTAGGTCTGTCGATTTGGATGATACATTTGACATCCTTTCATTTTGGAAAGGAAATAAATTTCGATATCCTGAAGTAGCTGCTATGGCTCGTGATGTTTTGAGTATTCCTGTTTCTACTGTTGCTTCGGAATCCACTTTTAGCATTGGTGGACGTGTGATTGATCAATATAGGAGTTCACTCAAGCCTGACATTGCTGAGGCATTAGTTTGCACCAAAGATTGGTTATATGGAGATGAAAGTAATATTAGTTATTTCCATATTTAATTTCTTCGTTTATGTGTATTATTTTTTTATTACACTATAATAAAATAATACTAATTCTTCTTATTTTTTGATATAGAACTCACACAAATTAAGTTGGACTTGGATGGCAAAGAAGATGATGTTTTGACAATTTCCTGTGACATTCCAGATTCATCTGGAGCACAATCTATTAATATTTCTTAAACTGATTATATTTGTAGTGTTTTATAATTTATATCTTTGGACTTTGATTATATGGGTGGATCATGGATGCCTTCATGGATCCTTAAGTGGAGTGGCATAATAGACATTGGCTCGTGGGAACCTATTTTGTATTTTGCAAGGAATTATGAATCTAATGTTGATGTAGTTTTGAGTTTTGTTTCTTTTTGTATTTATTATTTTGTTTTTGTTAGCTTTTTTTTTATTTCGTTGCTAAAATGAAAATCACTTAAATTATAACTATTCTATTATATTAGACATTTTGATAAATGTATTTGCAGTATGAAAGTATCAAATATGAGTAGAAAATTACTAGATATCAAATGTTAATTGTTACTGGCGGGATTATATGCATATGAGAAGTGAATTTCACAGACCACAGTCCTCAAAAGGATTGGCCACCATGGAAAGCAAAACCCACCAGAAACAATAATCCTACCATTGCTTGAGCATGCACTGGGGAAAAATTCGATGGAATGGGATGCTGCAGCCTTCTCGAAGAATGGGATTCCAATGCATATCTTTGTATCCACAGAAACTATTCACCACCAACCCATTCTTCACTTCAACAATCTAGGGAAGAAAATTCGATGGAACCCTCACACAAAACATTGGGTTGAAAAGTCAACAATCTCCAATTCCACATATAAAATCCTATCCAACTTCCTTAAACCCTTCCAAAACATTTATGATCTCTTTTTTTTTCCTGAAACCCACTTCAGGAGACCCTTTAACCTCCTCTGTCTTTGCACAATTAAATAAGGATCTTGGTCTTCTATGGCTCTCATAGTCTCATGGTCATGGAATTCAAAAATATTGAGTCTTGGCCCAGGGTTGGATGCTAAAAAAAATGTCTGAGAATTTGTATCTTTGTTCAAATTAATTTTTTAACACTTTTGTTACATGTGGGACTAAATTATAAGTGGACTATTTTAATAAATGAACTTACTTGTTTTAACTTTTAACTTTTAAGTTTAGGTGAAATTATGAGTTTAGTAATTTATTTTGGAGTACAATTTGTCAATTACGGTCACTTTCCAATTTTTTTTTTTTTTCTTATCCTTTATTAAAACCTTTAATCTCTTAGAAGTTAGAACTCAATTTTTTGCATTGACTATATTGATGTATTAGTATTATTATTACAATTTTGAATTTTAATTTTTTTTTTTAAAAAAAAATTATAGTTTAGGGTAATCGGGTCGTGTCGGGTCGTGTCTACCCATTTATACCCGGTTATTTTAAACGGGTAAAACGGGTCGTGTCGGGTTACCCGATTATTTTCGTGTCATAATCGTGTCAAACCCGATTACCCGTTTAGCTAAACGGGTCGTGTCTGGGTATAGGCTAATCGTGTAACGGGTACCCGCGGGTCTAATCGGGTCGTGTATGAGTACCCATTTTGCCACCCATAGACTGCCAAAGGCATATGTGGCTCCGCCATTACCTGCTTTGCTAAAGAGACGTGTACTCTACATATTCCAATGCACCAACCGCTATTTCTAACTCCATGCATTATTACTGCATGGCCCCGAATCAAGGCGTGCATGGTGATTATATATAAGGGCAACATAGTCACCAACAAAAAATATCTAGGGACACGATGCCGACCCAAACCAGCCTTGACTTACAGATGAGGCTTGTGGGTTTCGCTACAGGAATCACTTCAAAACTCGGAGATTAAGATTTGACCGTGTAGGAGTATTGGGATCCAACGCCTCGGATGCATCCGTGATATAGTTAAGGTGAAACGCCGTGAGATTAGTACTGTCACGAAGATTATTCGGTGATAAAAAGAGCTCTGACGAGTCACTTCTCTTAATCGCGAACCTCATATCTCGCCTTGGCCGACCATTTGGAAAAAGGACATTTTAATTTTTATGTATTAATTTAATTCTTAATCTCATTAGTTTTGAGCGTTTGTAACCTCACAATCACCGAAGTTTACGAGTACTGATTCACAGCACGCGGTGTGCATGGCACACCACGTGCAAAAATTTTTTTTTTTTTTTTTGAGATTAAGAATTAAATTAATACATAAAAATTAAAATGTCCTTTTTCCAAATGGTCGGCCAAGGCGAGATATGAGGTTCGCGATTAAGAGAAGTGACTCGTCAGAGCTCTTTTTATCACCGAATAATCTTCGTGACAGTACTAATCTCACGGCGTTTCACCTTAACTATATCACGGATGCATCCGAGGCGTTGGATCCCAATACTCCTACACGGTCAAATCTTAATCTCCGAGTTTTGAAGTGATTCCTGTAGCGAAACCCACAAGCCTCATCTGTAAGTCAAGGCTGGTTTGGGTCGGCATCGTGTCCCTAGATATTTTTTGTTGGTGACTATGTTGCCCTTATATATAATCACCATGCACGCCTTGATTCGGGGCCATGAAGTAATAATGCATGGAGTTAGAAATAGCGGTTGGTGCATTGGAATATGTAGAGTACACGTCTCTTTAGCAAAGCAGGCAATGGCGGAGCCACATATGCCTTTGGCACCCCCGAAGATTTTTTTTAAAAAAATTTTCCAAATTTTTTTATTTTTATATAAAAAAAATAAAAACAAAAAAAAAAATTTTCCAAGGATGCTGTTATGTATGGTAAACTTTAATAATGTCAAAACTTATTAGATATGTATGGTAATTTTTTTGCACTTGGTGTGCCATGCACACCGCGTGCAGTCTATCTTTACCCGAAGTTTACATACCCAGTTTCCATTATAAATACCCCTACCCACTGGCGGCTCCCAAACTCAAAAGCCTTCCATAAGCCTAAAACTCTCAGAAGGGATTCCTATACCATCTCTCTCTTTAGATCTCCTTCCCAATCTCTCAGGAATTATGTGCTGGAAACTAGCTGGTCCGTCGGAGTTCCTAGCCGTCACCGGTCGGGGCATCGAAGGCATACGCCTGGCAAAGGAGGCATGGGTTCTGCCGGGGCAGCGGTGCTCTCGCTTCGACGCGTCCCCAGTGAACTATACCTTGAAGGTCCAGGCCATTTCCGCGGAGAAGCTCCCTTTTGTCCTCCCCGCCGTCTTTACCATCGGCCCCCGTGTCGATGACATGGACAGCCTCCTCCTCTACGCAAAGCTCAAGCTCTCCAACCCTGTCATTGATGTCAACAAGCTTGTTCAGGGCGTCATCGAGGGTCAGACCCGTGTGCTTGCCGACTGCATGAGCATGGAGGAAATCTTGAAGCCTATCAATGATTTCACGAAAGAGGTTTTCGAAAAGGTTCAGCTTCAACTAAATCAGTTTGGGCTTCTCATCTACAACGCTAAAGTCAAACTGCTAGTTGATGTGCGTGGCCATGAATATTTCTCATACCTTGGTCAGAAAACCCAGATGGAGGCTGCCAATGATCAAGCCGAGGTTTATACATACTGTTATCGATCTGTAAGATTTATATGATTTGATCGTTTCATCAAATTTATTTTTAATGGATATATATATATATATATATATATATATATATATAATGTTAATCATTGAGATAGAATTTTGTCAAACTTTTGTTTATGATACGTTAATGGTTGTTTTTGTGAATGATTTTAGAACATTTTCTAAGAGCGTTGGTCTTTATTTTTAATATTTTGTTCTTTCCAATTTGATAATTATAGGCAAGCCAAAGTTTGAACTCGGCTATCGGCACATCAGGAGATGCAGATTCAGCATTCAGTGGGATTTATCCATCTCCATGTGAAGGCCATGGGAACACTGAAACATGTACTAAATGCATGTACAGCAAGTACCAGCCTAAACAGGTATTTCAGAAGATCTTATCACTGAGTGACGTACAACGCAAAGGAAGCTACAGGCTTTACTTACCGAACCGGCCACACGCAGCCAGATTCTGCCCTCTAGCAAATGGAAGTGAGGTTAGTGTCTATGACACTCAAATGAAGCGTTGGCCAATGCATTTTCGTACCAATGGTAAAAAAGATTATCTCACCCGAGGCTGGAGCTGCTTTGCTCAAGCAAAGCAGCTAAGTGAAGGAGATAGAATTACATTTTATGAGCTTAATTGCAAGAGAGGGACAGGGGCAAGGGTCTTCATGATTGGAGTCTCTCGCAAAGATTGTTTTCAGATTCTTGGAGTCCCAATAAATTAGACAAAGACCGAGCCACGATGGTATTGTCTAATTTGTTTTGAGATTTGCTAAATATCATATTTCATTTGTTTTTATTTTGTAAGCCAAAGTGTCTTTGTTTGTCATGCCCTCATTTACTAATTTTGTAAGCAACGTGTCTTTGTTTGTCATGGGTCTCATTCCTTGTCTTGGATAAGGGGGTTTCCCTTCTTTTTAGCTGAATATTATAATAAAAAAGCGGTTTTTTGTTTTTTCCTAATTAAAGCGATATTTGTTTTACAATCACAAAATTTTTGTGATTTCAATTCAATTTTTGTTATACGTTTGTGATTTCATTGCAATTGATAGAGTTAGTTCCCCCCTCTCTCATCGGATGCTCCTTCCAGGAGTAATCTCACTTAGAAAGTACTAGAACCGGCGGAGCCAGGTAGTGTAAAACACTGGTTGGTATTTGGTACCAAAACAAGCGAGCTCGGTGTAAGACCCACAGCTGGAGCTTGACGACAACGTACGTGCTTGAGCAACATCTAGAAAATATTTTTAATTTTTAATTATAATTCTCGCGCCGCCATATCGTAATCTCGCCGTTTAAATATTGCAAAAAGACAACAAAAAATAAGGTTTCCTCAAATAAAGGGAGAAAAAAAAAGAAGAAAAAGAATAATAGGTGATATCGGGGGGTCATCAAACGACCAGAGAAAGAGGGGTTCGATTTCGTGGCGCTGAGCCCATGATATTAAGATGGGCCTTCTTCAACCTTGAGTATCGTAGCCTCACCTGGAGGAGGTTGATTGACAATCAATAAGAAGGCCCACCAATGTTGGCTTCAACCGCAAGTGAAAGGATAACATCTGTACGTAACATGCACCACTCTTTTGTATATTATATAATATCAACAAGACTTTTGGAGTCAACAACAGAAGGCCTTTAGAGTCCACGCATGAAACAAAGAAGGCTCATTGAGGGCTTCACTTTCGAATCGAACCAGAGGTTTGCAGATTACATTCGACCTTCGCCGTCGGAGTTTTGTACAGCTCATTTTCGGGTTACGTTTCTTCTCCTAATTGTGCAATTTTTTTCACCTGTTTGTTGGTTGCTGTGAAATAATTGTAGTTGAAGATGGTCAATTTTATGAATGTTTATGCTTTCTTTCTTATATATGCGGCATTGAATTTTTCATAGATAGCCCGATTAAATTTCATGTTTGCGTTTGTATTATATTCATTGATTTGAGATGAAACTTTTGGTGAAATTCAGGTAAATATGTGCTGTCCAAATTATGATGTGTTTTAGACTATTTTCCGAGCTAGTTGATTTGATATGAAGGGATATTTATATGTATGTACGTCTATTGATTGGCTTTGAAGAAAAAGAAAAAGAAAAGGCGAAGGAAACTCTTTGACAACTGCAATTCCAAAGAGAGAGACCGTTTTTAACAATCTAACCCTTTTTCCCCTTTTGAAAGGATTGGTTGTTTATAGCTGTTATCTCACCTTGGTTATGGCGCAGACTTATCTGCATAATTATTTGTTCAATATACACCTGAGTGTAAGAAAAGATCGAGTACAGTTGGAACTATATATAGGATTAAAGTTGATCAGTGCTATCCTAATATGTTATATTATGGTCTCATTATAGGACTCTCCCAAATGTCAATCTTCCTTCCTAACATTATTCTGCAGAAAATTGTTTTTGGTTATAACCTCTTATATAATTGGCCATATGTGAACCACATTTGACAAGAACACATTTAGGCTTGGGCTAAAGAGTCATAACATTTAAAGTCAAAATTAAATGCGCCTAAATGATGAATTAATTGAATGGGTATTAGTGAAAGGATGTCTTTGATGGGAAATGACCTTTCATAAAAATTTATAATATAACGGTCTGTCTATGGAGATAAGGAGTATAAATATAATTGAGAGACCCCATATTTTATTCATGCTTAAAGAATTATGTTTTTTTCTAGAAGGATCATTTGGTCTCCTCGCTTAAGTGTTTTTGCTGCAAATTTCTTCATCAAGAGTTATGGATTCCATGAGTCAAGTTAAGTACACTATCTTGGATCCGTTCTTACAGTTTTAACGTCCAGTCTTCGTTACACGAAGTACATGTTTTTGAAAATTGGTTTTTGCTTAATGTTTTTAAATATATTATGTTCCAGTGTCAATTCTTACAAATTAAAGTGCAAATCATCGCGTTACATGTCTTATGCAATCTCTTTTTTCAACTGGCAAACATTTATATATCATGCAACCATATTTGATGGTCATGAACTGGCAATCAAAGTATATAGTCCTTGGCCAAGAAAGAGACGAGGAACCTTATGAGGTATAAGGCCAACGCATTGTTCCTAATCTTTTAAAGTCTTTTTAGGATATTAAAGTTTATTGGAAGGGAAGTGACAACGTATTTTATAACAAATACCAGTTAGACCCTTCATTATAAGCTCCTTTAGTTATTGCTGTTTTAGATTTATGCTCTCTGCCTCCTCTGTTGTCTGTATCTGCCTACTTCCATTGCGACCACTTGTTGAATTAGAACAACTGTTTTTTTTTTTTTTGTTGTTGTCCTTAACACTGAAAATTAAAAGGCGAAGTGAGTGTTTCTTTTTTGGAGTTTCGTTTTTAAATGTATTGTGTTGGTACTTCTTGAGTGTGGTTTGGCATGGGTTGGATCCCATCAGCATCTAGAGATCCGACGGGTTTGGGCCTCTTGAGACCTGAAAGGCTTGGATTTGCAAATGGTGGCAGAAGTTGTGGACTTAGTTGTTGCCTAGGACCAAGAGGGTCACCACCGACCAGGCCCAAAGGGCCCCTAGGTAACCAGGTACTCGCTTCATAATTTTGTGTTAAAGTTGCTTGCCATAATTCTTAAAAGGTGACCTTTCAAAAAGAAAATGGAGCCATCACAAAAATAAAAAGGACAAGAAATACAATAGTAATAAAAGAAGCTGTAAATCTCGAATGCCACTCCAATATATAACTTAAGGAGACCTTTCTAAAAGAAAAAACCTAAGCTCAACTTCTATCATGAGAAGCATAAATTAATGCACTCATTATAAATGGTGTGTAAATATTCATGTGATGTCCAAAAATGCCTCCTTGTCTCTTGTTCATGGCAATAACTTACGTGTGTTTTGACCTCTTTTTGATGGGTCTGGTTCTCTCTCTCTCTCTGGACATCTAGTAAGAGCAGCCTTGGTTGTTCCTTTATGGGCTAGTTTCCTTTGTCAATTACACAATTAATAAATGATATAACTAAGGAGTAGTAGTCTTGGCATATTTAGTTATTATTATTATTGTTATTTGTTTGAGAAAATATTTTATGTTGACTATTATTTTTCGTCGCACTAAACACAAAAAATTAAGAAAAATATTTTTGTTTTTTCATTTAATCTTCTTTTTTTTTTCTTCCTACATCGAAAGAAATGTTATACATATTGTTATTTACTTATATTGTTATACATATACATATAATTCTATATTACACACACACACACACACACACACACACACACACACATATATATATATATAAATAAATTTACACACTTTTTGTTACCGTGTACAATAATTAATGAATAATATAGAATCGAAAAAAAAAGAAATTAAAAGAGAGTCGAAACAATAATTTAACGTGGCTCGGTAATGTGCTACGTTCACAAAGAGGTGACTGTATTACTCTTAATGATTCAGGGTTACAGGATAACATATATATAGGAAAAAAAATCATAAACCCTACTTGTACGGATGCAATAAGGAAATTTCCAAAATACCTTGTACCGTACCGCGACGTTTACTTCGCTACCGTCTACTTGGCTTTCCACTACTATTAATATGAGCCGGCCACTAGTTCCAACAATACTTATATAAATATTAGTATGCTTATGACATAAATGATAATATTATATAACATATACCATAAATTATTTAATATACTTATAAATTATAACTTAAAGCATTATAGCATATATTGGTAACTCATAACATACAATATTTTTTAACATACTTTTAAATTATATATATATATATATATATATATATATATATATATATATATATATGAATTATTGTTACTTAATAACTAATATATTATATAAGCTATTTTTATTAATATATATACATATTAAAAAATATATACAAGTCGAGTTGGGTTCATACAAGTATGTATCATTTAATGATCGGGCTTAATTTTGTGTTCACAAACATTTTGTTTAAAATTAAGCCAAGCCTAAGTATGTTCATGAGTAGTTATGCTCATTTACAACTCTCCTTCACTTCTATAGTAATTTCTCTTTTTCTTATATGTTTTGTTAGTGTATATATATACATACACACGTATACAAACCATTTTGATTGATTTTGGGTCTCATATTTTTTGGTATTGTTGAAATGGAATTGTTGCAAATTTTCAAAAAATGTTCTCATAAATAGTTTGCCAAACATTCTTTTAGAGGGAAAAAAAAAAAAAAAAAACAGAAAAATATTTTTTATTTTTGTTCTCAAAAATAATTTTCAGAAACAAAAATAGAAATCAATTTGCGGAGCCCTTTAACTTCGAAAGAAACAACGTTAAAAAGAAATCTTAAGGCTCATGAAAAAAATAAAATAAAAAGAAAACTTAAGCTTCACACAACGTTAACATCAGGATCTACGGCTCGATGGGTGATTTCTTTGACTGGACACCCATTTGCTTTGACTGAGCACCCCATTTGCTGGGAAATATCTACAACTTTTTAGCCTGATATGTCAATTGTCTGGTGGAATTTTAAGCTGAAAAAGAAAGCGTAAAAGCTCACCATTACAATACTATTGTGGACTATTTTAGCATTATCTTATGAGTAATCTTAGAAATTTTAATTTTATGTGATAAATATCTCACAATATTGATATAACAGTTATAATAATTCTTTATTTTTTTCTTCTTTTAATTAAGATTAATTTAATAATTAGTTGAAACCATCACATTATTATTGTGAAATAATTATAAAATAAAAATAAGATTAGTTATATTTTGTTATAATCCATGCAATGTTTTGAATAAAAAGAATTGTTGTTGAATACTTGAATAACATGATAAGGAAACACGCGGGCCTAGAGATGGAGGGAGGTGATGACCGATAGTCATGGCCCTCTCCTCTCATTTGAAGGTTTTATTTATACTATATTACATAAATAGCTAAATTTATATATTTGGTCAAAATAATTAGGTGTGATGGCAATAGCCAATAGCCTCTAGGAGCAGCAAGGGCCAGTGACAGGATCATGATTTTGGTTTAAAGGTATCAACATTAAAAAATTAAAATTGAACAAAAATTGATTAATATTAAAAAATAAATCCAACAAAATAAATAAATAATACTAAAAAAAATTAATTATTGTTTAAAACATATAAATATAATTTATTATTTATTTTGTCATGTCTAATGTTAATTTATTTAATTATCCTGGGACGGCCCTTAATAGTTGATTATCTACATGAAACATTTTAAGACAGCGAAATTGTAAAAAAAAAAAAAAAAAAAAAAAAAGGTTGATTTTTTGCTCCGTTTTGAACCGCCTTTTCACAAATAGCAAAGCAATTGATTTAAAATGTTTGACGGCTGGGGTCAACTGACGCGTTAAACCAAAGCGGCAAAGCTTGTTTGGAGTTCCAAATGACGAGTTAAACCAAACTTGTACGCATCTAGGCGGAAAGACCCGCCTTATCCCCCTCCATAGGGGTGCAAAAGCGGGCGGTTAAAAACCGCCCGCTAACCGCTAACCGCTCTAACCGTTAACCGTTAACCGTTCTAACCGCTTAACCGCATTAACCGCTAACCGCCTAACCGCTATAACCGCCTAGCGGTTAGCGGTTATTGGGTTTACTAACCGTAACCGCTAACCGCTAACCGTCTTTTTATATAATATATTTTTATAATTATAATTATAAAAATATTTATACATATAACATAATCACTTGATCATTAAATCACAATTTTTTTTTAAAATAATTAAATCACGATTTGAGTATTAATATATTATCACTATAATTTATATGATTATATTACATGAGATTGATCATTAAATCATTTGATTATATAATAACAAATTATACATATATAATATGACATAACTCATAAGTATACTAATTCATACTAATACAACAATTAAATATCTATAGACTTATTTCTAATGTATGTTATAAACTTATAAGTCTATATATGTTATAAGTCTATATAAGTTTACATATGTATATGAATAATATAAATGTATAATATCAATACTTAATCATATAATTCAATAACAATTCAAATATTTTATTCAAGACTTCAAGTGAATCATATTATTAATGTACAATGATGATATGATTCGTATAATATCAAATTAAGTAATTGATATTGGATTAAACAATGACCAATGTGTTACTTATAAACACAATTTAAGTATTAATGTATTATCATTATAATTTTAGTAATTTATATATTATCACTGTAATTAATATGATTATATTACATGATGACTTGATCATTAAATCATATGATTATATAATAATAAATAATATAATACATATATAATATGACATAACTCATAAGTCATAAGTCTACAAGTTAATCATATGATTCATGTACAATGATAATCACAATTGATTCAATTGAATTAAACAATATATTATTTATTCATAGATATGACTCAACCTTCAAGTTCAAGTGCTGCTTCATATTTTGCCTAGAGGTTTGTTAGTAACGAAGGTTATTATTTTTTGAATTGTTATAGTATTTTAATTACAATACAATTATATTAAGCACGTTTTGATATGTGTACATGCTTGTGCCTTAATATTATTATGTTTAATATTATAACTTTTCTTCTTTTGATGTCCACAAGATTTGCTAGAGGATCAAATGAGAGGATTGATAAAGTTTTAATGTTTTATTTGTATCATTTAATGTTTCATTTGAACTTATTTTATATGCTTTGTGTTGAACTTTTTTTATATGTTATGACAGTTGTCTGAATTCTGAACTTTTTTTTTGTATGTTGCGTTGAATTTTTATTTTTTATTTTTAAAAAAAGTTAACTGATTATGATTTAATATTTAAGGAAATTTTTTTAAAGTACAAGTAAATGTAAATTTTGGGTCAAATATTTTTGATTTTTCAATATGGGCTCTTTTTATAGCAATTGGGCACAAGAAGATATTAAAAATACAAGAAAAAAAACCCTAAAGAAAGCCCAAAGAGCCCAAAAAAAAAGCTCAATTTTAAAAAAGCGGTTAGCGGGCGGTTATCTATTTCGCTAACCGCTAACCGGCGGTTAACCGCTAACCGCTAACCGTTAGGCGGTTAGCGGTTGCGGTTAGTGAAATTTACTAACCGCTAGGGCGGTTACGGTTAGCGGTTATTGCCACTAACCGCTAACCGTAACCGCCTTTGCACCCCTACGGCCCTCCATGTTTTTCTTTGATATCGAAGAAAAAAACAAACCAAAGCTTTTTTTTTTTTTTTTTTAACTCCAAACGCATCGTTTAATCAAGTTGGTGACGCCTCCGACGCATTAGAAAACAAAACAAAGTCAGCTAACAGTCTTAACAACAAAACTTACTTAAACAGCACGTTTTGGATATATATTAAAGGGTCATCGTCAAACCTAAAAACCCTTTGGCTATGTTTGTCGTTGGACTTGTCCGACTTGAAAGTTGAAGTGGCGTGTAATAAATTTAATTGATATGAAGAAAAAATAAAAAAAAAAATAAAAAGTTGTGTGAAAAAATAAAAAATTGTAGTAATTTTTTTACTTACATAATAATAAAAGTAATTAATGTGATGTAAAAAATAAAAATATTTAAGATTAATTTTGAAAAGAATAGTATGGAATTTTTTTTTTTTTTTTTGAAGTTCATTGGCAAACAGAGCCAAAGCTGAGAAAAATTTCTAGACGATTCCAGCGCGCCGTCTTTTTGCCTTGATGTCTGCTTTGAGTGGACGGCTAAGTGATGTGACGACCAACCATCTTTTCACGTCCTTACCTAATCTCGATTCACCGTTTGGAAATAGTAGGACTCTAACGTCCTCGCCTCCTACGTCGAAGCATGCCACGTATCCATGCTGCAGGTTGATCCTGTTTGCGAAAGAGGAAGCTTCCGTCCTTTTTCGTTTCTTCTCCTTCACAATTAACCGCCTATCATTTTGTAAAATATTAATTTCTTGGCTTATAGCGCCGTCGGACACGAATCCAGTAGTATAAATACGTACCCCACCACATGACAATCCAAACACCCAAAAAAATCTTAGATCACCTTCCCAATCTCTCTACGAGACAAAGACATTATGGGCTGGAGAGTGGCTGGTCCATCGGAGTACCTGGCCATCACTGGTCGGGGCATCGACGACATATGCCTTGCCAAGAAGGCATGGGTCCTACCGGGGCAGCGGTGCTCTCGCTTCGACGTGTCCCAAGTAAACTATACCTTCGAGGTCGAGGCCATGTCCGCTGAGAAGCTCCCTTTTGTGGTCTCCACGGTCTTTACCATCGGCCCCCGTGTCGATGACATGGACAGCCTCCTTCTCTACGCAAAGGTGAAGCTCTTCAACCATGTCAACGAGCTTGTTCAGGGCGTCATCGAGGGTGAGACCCGTGTGCTTGCCGCCCGCACGACCATTGAGGAAATCTTCAAGGCGGGTATCAATGAGTTCAAGAAAGAGGTTTTCGAAAAGGTTCAGCTTGAGCTTAATCAGTATGGGCTACGCATATACAACGCCAACGTGGAAACCAAGATGGAGGCTGCCAATGAAGCCAAGGTACATACTGTACGTTATCTGTAAGATTTATATGTTGTGTTGTGGTTGTTTTTGTGAATGTTTTAAAAACTTTTTCAAAGCATTTGCTTTTATTTTTAATGCTGTTTTCTTTTCCCTCCAATATGATAATTATAGGTGAGCTCAAGTTTGAATTCCGGCATGGCTGAAACAGTAGGAGATGCAGAGTCAGCATCTAGTGGGATTAATCCTACATATCCTCCTCCATGTGAAGCCCATAGGAACACAGAAACATGTTCTAAATGTGTGTACAGCAAGTACCAGCCTGAGCCTGAAAATGAGTTTGAGAAGATTTTGACACCAACTGACGTACAACTAAAAGGAAGTTATAGTCTTTATTTACCAAAGTCACTTGCAGCCAGATTCTGCCTCCCAGCAAATGGAAGTCATCCGGTGAGTGTCTATGACGTTCAAATGAAGCGCTGGCCAATGCATTTTCGTACAAATTGTGAAAAAACTTATCTCACCCGAGGCTGGAGCCGCTTTGCTCAAGCGAAGCAGCTAAGTGAAGGGGATAACATCACCTTTTATGAGCTCAGGTGCCAGAGAGGGACAGGGACTAAGGTCTTCATGATTGGAGTCTCTCGCAAACAATGTATTCAGATTCTTGGAGCTCCAATTAGAATTTAGACAGAGACCAAATATTGATAGTTTGGTTTTTGTGTTGCGTATGCTTTTGAAGTCGGCGTGAATTAAGTTCCTGTATTTTTCTTGGTTTTTGTTATGTTTCATTTCGATTGCAGCGTGAATTTAGTTCCTGTATTTTCCTTCTGTTGAATCTAATAAAAGTGTTTTCATTCAGAAAGGAGATGGCTCAATGAGTCGGCAATCACTGTTTAAATATATTGTTCAAAAATAAAAAAGCAAATTATAAAAAAGGTTTCCTCAAAAATCGGAGAAAAAGTTAAATCAGGATCATCAAACGACAAGAGGCGTTCGACCTTGTGGGGTTTAGCCCATCATAGTACGGAGGGCTGTCTTCAACCTTGAGTTATCGTAGCCCAACCTGTAAGAGGCTAGTGGATACTTGGATATTCAAGCCCACCAATGGTACCCACCAAAAGAAAGGATATTCGGACATCTGTAACTACCCTGTTTTATATATAGCTCAACAAGACTTTTGCGAAACTTGTCTTCTTTTAAAGTCAATGGAGGGCTTTTCAAGTCTCCGCATGGAGGATAGATCGCTCATGGAGGGCTTCACTCTAGCCCTTAATTATACGCCGACGCTTCAACCGCTCTAGAATCAGAAACAGAGGTTCGCCGATCACATTTCAGCTTCGCTCGAGGGTCCGAGGTATATATATATAGCTCCTTCTCTGTTTGTGTTTGTTCATTTTAATTCATAGAGACCGTGATTAAATTTCATGTTTGTGGTTGTTATTATATTCATTGATTTGGGAACAAAATTTTGGTAAAGTTCAGGTAAATAGATATGTGCTGTCCAGGTTACGATGTGTTTCAAACTATTTTTTGAGCTACTTCATTTGATATTTAGGGAATTTTTAGTATATCTGTGTGGGTTGCGTGTGGGCATGCCGAACTCTGTGACTACTGCAATTCGTGAAAGAGAGACACAAATTTTACAAATTTGAAACGATTAGTTGTGTTAAATCAGGGGTTAAGTCTATAAGATTGTTTATAGTAATCCGAAGCAATTTGAATCTGCTCATGGTTGGAGTGACAAATATTCAGTGTCTTTAAACAAATTAATTAAGAGATTTTTAGGCTGTGTTTGGCAATGGAATGGAAAAAGGGAGTAGAACGGTACTGTAGCAGATTTGATTGATATGAGAGAAAAAAGTAAGAATGTTTTGTATAAAAAAGTGAAAAATTTTATTTTGTAGTGATTTTTTTATTTGAATACTAATAAAAAGTAATTGATGTGATGTTAAAAATTAGAATGTTAGAGTTGATTTTGAGAAGATTGTTTTTGATTTTTGAGTTCGGTCCGACCCTTTGCCAAACACAGCCTTAAGATCTTGTACGTTTCTGCGTGGGTTCCCGTTTGCTGACAGTACTTGCTGGGAAGCAATCTACCTAAAGATGGGATGCATGTTGAATAATAAACTTAAATTTAACATTTACTTGCCTTTTCATCTCAAGTTAGTGAGGGTTTGTGATCTCTTTGTATTTTTACAAATTCTTTCACGAATTTGTTATTTTGTTTTTTTTTTTACACAAATCTGATCGTTGGGTTTCGGAAATTGATCGATGCACCCAAAAAAATAACAAAAAAAAAAAAAAAATGAAAGACACGAAAATGAAAACATGTACTATGTTTCAACCCACGTAATTAATCACTTCAGACTTCAGTAGTGTGTCCACCGTCCACGAACTATGTCATCAACATCTCCAATTTCCCAATCCAACGATGAAAACATGTCACTTTTAAAAATTTTTCCAACCCAATTTATAAAAAATTTATCTCATTCTACACCTTCTTTCCCGGTTTTTTTTTCCTCAGTCCCACTTCATGTACTGACAAACAAGTCTGAACCTTTATAAATTCGGCACAATTTTCCACTATTAATATTAGAAAATATAAAAAAAAAATTCTAAATAATACTAAATAAAAATATAAATAAACAGAATCTTGAAAGTTTCCTACTCATACGGCTCATCAATCAATTCTTTTGATGTCCTATTTTTTAATCTACCATACCTAATTGAATTGAATGAGATTTCTCATACATCTATCTAATTTTTTTTGTTCTGGAGTTAACCAAAAGAGATTAATTACATTAGCTTCAAACTTTAATTTTGATTAATAATTTAAGTTTTAGTTTAATCTTTTTTCCCACCTTCAGAACAATATAGCATATGGGCATTTTTACTATCATTAGAATTTTCTAAAAGGTAACTATCTTGGTTTCATATATAAATTTCTATAGAATTTTTGAAAAAGACTTTCTTTTAGAAGAAAGAAAAGACTAACTATCTTTGGGATCTGATTCTAAACCGCTACTCAATACCTTAGGGGATCGAGTCTATTATGATTCCTAACTTGTATCTCATATTGTGACATGTTCTTATTGTATTGGCCCAAAACCTCACCAATTGATTTTTACCGTGCTCGTTCTATCACTTACATTTTAGATCCTTTCTTTATCCATAAACTAAAAAGATTTAGGCATACCTATTTCTTCATATTTGGACTTGTACAAGTTTCGCACGTAATGACACATCACGGCCATATTATTTAAACCTTTGTGACAAGGACGGTTTCGTTCGATCTAGCGCTCTAATATTCCAAACTTTCGTATATCTGAGATTCTGAATTGTGGGGCCGAAATGCTAGGCTCTGAATTGTTCGTAATATTACGGCCAGAATTTATTTTTTTTGAGAATATTACGGCCAGAATTGTTAATATCAAGTGAAAGTGATAGCAAAGCTAGGTTCTTTCTTTTACGTCATTAACGGCATATTTGACTATTAATAATGAGTTGTGTGCTGCCAACACACACACGCTAGCTCTACCTACTCTCATTAAAGACGGCGACATGACAAAAGATTACAAAAGCTATCCATTATATAAAACCAAAATACTTTTTTAGGCTATGTCTGCCGAATTTAATAATCAATTAACAAAACTTTGAAGGATACTACTTTAGAATTTTTTGATCAAAGCTGGATTTCATCGATACTTTTTAAACTTTAGAAGTTTCGGATTGATCACCGCACGGAATCTAGAGAAAGCAACGGGCATGATTAGTGGGGTTGGTAGTGAGCTGAGTTTCCAACTTATTCATCTTGGGTTGAAAGGCAATCTATATCCTTATTTTGACCAATGAGACAGTTGATGTAGCCAAAGGCAAACAAAAGTGTTAAGGACCAATGAAGTCAAAGAAGATCTGAACTATATATTATCCACAAATCACAATTGTCAGCTCAAAAGTCACTAAAAATGTTCATCATCATCATCGAAGAAAAAAAAAAAAAAGTCATTAAAAATATTTCTGACTTGAGTTAAAAGGTGATGCCACACTTACCAATTAGACCCCATAAAGAGTAACAAAAGTGACAACCATTAAATGCAACTACTCTTTTTATTGTTTCTGTCTTTTTGATGAGTTAACAATTGCCTTATGGAATTCATCTATTGAAAGCGATGCACGTGACCCATGTCCATGCCGTAAAGTATATAGTTTGATGTGGTTGGTGGGGCTACTTATATATATTAGCTTTGGCTAAACCTATATATATGCCATTCGAGTGTTGCTATTCCTTCACTAAACACTAAACGTTAGAGAGGATCAGAAGAAAGAAGAGCAGTTAATTAAGCTCAAATTTGAATTCTGCAATGGCTGGAACATCCGGAGGTAATTCCTTGCCAAAGACGTTGTTACCAAATGAAATAAAAGAGGATAAAGTCTATATAGCCAAGTCAGATGCTACCACATTTTTTGGCTATCCTTCAAATGCACGCGGAGGTGTGGATCTTAATTTCTACGCTCAAGGGAGGCACACGAAAATTGGTCTTTGTAGAGATGGTGACAACTATTATTTCAATCGAGGGTGTAGCCAATTAGCTTCGATGATGAAGCTAAAGCTGAGTGCTGGAGATATCATCACGTTTAATAAAATCAAGCCTCGAGGAGGAAATACCGAGAACACAGAATTCAACGTTGGAGTTTTAAAAAACAAGTAAAGGACAAGTGTTGAGCATTTTGGAGTAGATTTGACAAACACCCAATCCTGAGTGAATTTACTTTTTCTTGTCTTTTATTTTGCTTGTGCTAAGTCTATCGTGTCACAAAATTGGAATAATTAACTTTTATTTTCGATATTTAAATTACAAAAGATGTCCAACTCTCCTCCTTATTCCATTGGCCAGTCACCACTTCACCTCATCAAAGCCAAATCATTACAGAACATGATCTTTGAATTTCTAATAGCATAGATGTTATGGACTTGCAGCAGTAGCTGCAACAAATTTTGCGTACTTGTTTTTTTTTTTTTTTTTTTTTTTAGCAACAAATTTTGTTTTGTTTGTGAGTAAGAAAGACAAAGAAACATATCATTACAGTGACTTCTAAGGAAGATCCTTGGACAATATCATAAGTCAAGTATATATCGATTTCAAGGTACTGACAATGGAGTCCAGTCTTTTCTTGATTAGAATCTTTGGAGCAAGATAAGGAGATAAAAGTTGAAAAAGAAATTTTGACAAGTAGTGAGTCTGTTTGGCAACAGACGGTTATTGTTTAGTGGACAGGAACTAAAGCATGACTGATATAAGAAAAAAGTAATAATATTTAGTATGAAAAAGTAAAAAAAAAAATTGTTCTGTAATAATTTTTTATCTAAATAATAATAATAAAATTATTAAAATGATATAAAAAAAAGTAAAAATACTGAGAATTAAATTTTTTGAATGAATAGTAAAAAGGCTTTGGCAACTATGCTGCTATGTGTCAATCAAAAGGTCCAAGAATAGTTGCAAAAAGTGTAACTATCGCTTAAATTTCTAGCTATTATTTAATGCAAAAAGTTCCATCATCGCTTAAGCATTAACTTTGTTCAGTGTCAATTCCTTAGAAGTCAAAATTGTTTAAAGTAGAAGTGAAACTGCTAACCGCAATCACTTAAGCGGTTAGTAAATTTTATTAATTATTTGATTAGCGGTTAACTGCATTTGCATAACCGCTTTTTTATTAACCACTTTTTTTGACTTTTTCTTGGGCTTTTTCTTTAGCTGGTTTTAGGGCTCACTTTAAACGTTTTTTGCTCGCTTTAAACAATTTTTCTTTTCCTTTTCATGGCTATTTTAGTATTAAAAATTGCTATATACCAAAATCCTTGTTAGTCACCTTCTACGAATCTATACAACATATAATATAAATAAAATTACAACAATTCTTATAAATCATTGCTTCACTTGTAGTCATGTACACAACATACAAATAAATATATTTTCTATATATATATATATATATATATATATATAATAAAACTATATATATATTTAAAAAAAGAAGTTAGCAATTAGCAGTTTTAAATTTTCACCCCTAATTTAAAGCAATAGAGTAATATTATGTATAATCTATTTTAGAACATATTTTATCTTAAATTATTAAATGATGAACACAAAATCTTCGACACCTTTTTTTTTTTTTTTTTTTTTTGGGTGGAAAGTAAATTTATAGAGAGGGATGGACAAGATAGTTGATAGTGTTTTTTTTTTGACAAAAAGATAGTAGATAGTGTTATTTTAATCCATCGAGACAGGGGACCCACATTTGTTTTGGTCCTTTTCGACTTTTAAAAAACAAGCTTCGGACCAACCCATGGAATCTATTGAAAGGGACACGGCGCAACGTACCCGTAACACAGGGCTATGATAAGTGTGGGTACCACAACCACACCTGACGGCAAAGCTTGCAATGAAGACAGATACCACAAAAATTAAAAAGTCATGCAAAGAAAGTTACCTTTCCTTTAAAAACAAATATATATTTTTAAAAATATATTTATTTATTATTCTTTCATCTTTCTCTCATTCATTTTTTTTAAAAAAAAACAAATAATAATTATTTAATTTGTAGAATTCACACATAAAGACATAATTCGTGTAGGTCCTATAAATCTAAATTATCTAATGATTAATTTTTTTAAAAAAAAAATTAACATTAAAAAATAAGAGAGAATACTAAATAAATATTATTTTTTTCTTATGTCTTTCTGACTAAAAAAACAAAGGAGAATGGAAAGTGTCACATCCACTACCTCTTTTCTTTTTAATAAGTCATTTGGCTGAACATCATGTCATGTTCGTGATTATGTTTGAGAAATAAAATTTTTAAGTTAAAAAATATTTTTTAACAAAAGTTTCATTTTTAAGTTTTTGTTAAAAATTTGTTTTTGCTATTTTTAAGTTTTTTGAACCGTTAAAAACGCTTTCAATTTTTTTTTTACTAAACGAGTATTTTTTTTTAAAACGGACTTTTTGAGTGTTAAATGTATTTTTAGGCTCCTCAAAGGCACACTTAAACATGCCCTAAAAAATAAGGTCAACAATAATCTTCTCTTCTACCGTCCGCATCACTACAAGAAATTAGGTTTTTAGGGGCGACTTAAAGTCGCCCCTAAAGGTCCTAAAGTGGACGCTGTTGCCAACAGCGTCGACTTTTCGACCCTAAAGGTGTCGACGCTAATAGTCCGACCCTAATGATCAAATGTCTGATTATCAGCGTCCACTTAAAAGTCGACCCTAATGATCACTTTTAGCGTCCACTTTATCGACCCTAAAAGTCGCAATGTTTTGACCCTAAAGATAATGTAAACGGAAGCAAAAATCGACCCTAATAGTCAAGCATTAGCGTCCACTTTTAGTTAACCATTAGGGTCCACTTTGTCGACCCTAATGGTCCTTTAAAAAAAATAATAATAATAACTATCAGCGTCCAAACCAAAGTGGACGCTAATAGTTAACCATTAGCGTCCACAAAGTCGACCCTAATGGTCCTAAAAAATTAAAAAAAAAAATTAACTATCAGCGTCCACTTAGAGTCGACCCTAATAATCACTTTTAGCGTCCACTTTATCGACTCTAAAAGGCGCAATGTTTTGACCCTAAAGATGATGGAAGTAGTCGACGCTTAGTCAACCATTAGCGTCCACAAAGTGGACGCTAATGGTCCAAAAAAATTTTAAAAAATTGACTATCAGCGTCCAAATTAAAGTGGACGCTGATAGTTAACCATTAGGGTCCACTAAAAGTGGACCCTAATGGTCCTAAAAAAAAAAAAAATCTGCGATCGATCGCACTCCAAGTGCGATCGATCGCAACGTCAGTAGGTTTTCGATCTCAAAATGTAGAAAACCTACTGACGTTACGATCGATCGCACTTGGAGTGCGATCAATCGCAACGTCAGTAGGTTTTCGATCTCAAAATGTAGAAAACCTACTGACGTTGCGATCGATCGCACTTGGAGTGCGATCAATCGCAACGTCAGTAGATTTTCTACATTTTGAGATCAATCGCACTGGAGTGCGATCGATCTCAAAATCTCTCAGATTTAGAAAAATCCCTGGACCAATACTACCGGAGCATATCTTTATCAATGTACACTGTCAAGGTCATGATCCAAGTTGGGCCGAGAATACTGAAGCCAAAAATAAGGGAATAAATCAAACATATCAAAATTTCTCGATAATAACATGATGCCAAATGCGTGTGTTTAGTGGTGATGTTTCAATCCAGAATTGCTACTCAGCTAAAAAAGCCATGGAATCATACTTTATGATAAAATAACCAACACCAACACCAACACCAGCAAAAGCCCAAGTAAATTGATATTCAACATTCCTAAAAGAACAAGCAATGGTAAACTCCGCACACACTCCACTTTTTCCACCACCCTTGTATCCCATAAAAGCGGAATCCCACCCGAAGCCCCTTCTAGAGTCTAGACATCGTCAATCCTCAAGCTCTGCATCAAGGAAACTATTTACTTGATGCTATTGACTCAGTAACATCGTTCTTAAAATACACACTATTAGAAGCTTATTATACAGGCCAAGAAAAAGAAAACATCTACAACCCCATAAATGCAATACCTTTGAAGAATCTTTAAGATGTGCCTTTAGACTCATAACTTGAGGCACAATTACATGAATCAAAGGCATCTGTACAGCAACACCACCAGAGCTTCCTCTTGCTGAGTAATGTATTAATTCAGAGATGACTGCAAAAAAGAAAGGGGATAATGAAAACAATCTAATCGATATTAAAGAGATAAACTATTTTAAGTTATAAATCCAAAACAATAAAGGAACTTTTCAAATACAGTTCACGAAAATATTGGCTTTTCCCAACTATTATACCATTTACAGATGCCTCCGAAATAAACTCAGCATTCAAGCTTGAAAGAGCTGTGTGCACCAAGGGTTGAGAAGCAAGCACAGACCCAGGGATCCTGAAACCAACACAAGATTACTTGACATGTCATCTACAAGCTCAGGAAAATTCACAAGCTACATATGAATGGCACACCAAGGACATCTCTATTTGCCATGCAGAGGCATTCTTAGTCTAGTAAGGTAAATGATGCCTCAGGAAGGACGAGCAAAGAAGAAACAATAGAGCCAAAGATAGAGCACTAAAGTTTGAGAGAACAAATTGAGCATAAGATATCAAATCATTTCTAAATAGCAGCAAGCATTCTAGATGCCCCCCACTAAAGGTTGAAGTTTGGGGAGATGAAAGCTTGGCTGCCAAACGGTTCTAGGAGTCACCAGCAAATGATTCAAATCAGGTCCAGTAAGGGGTATGGATCTAATGTTACATTACTGAAGCGGATTGTAGAATTCCAGCCTTCAAAACAATAATGCCCATTAGCAGCATCAAACATAAATCTCTCTTGTGCAATATATTTATCACCTTGTTCAAAAATTTTAATCTCGAGTAGATGCCTCATAAACGTCAAGAATATTGACACGCCACATATTATGCAGCACACACAAAAAAATGAAATAAGTTATGAACTATTCTAGTAGTAAATGGAACTAACTTCCATTTTCTCACTGATTGCATAGTGTTATTCTAGTTAAAGAAATGTAAATCATGTTGGCCTTAAACTGATTAATTGCAATGCTTTTGTATTGCTTCATCATGTCATCATAGCACACATTGAGCATATAAATTACCTTGCACTCATTGTTAAACAAGTATTTAACTCAATCCTTCAGCACCATGAGATGACCAGACATGTTTGCCAAATTCTTCAAGTACCAAAATTTTCATAATCACAAACAACAGGGTATATTATGAAAGCTGGGTTGGTAATGCCAGGAATTCTATTGCCTAGCACTAACCATAGATTCTTATGCTTGCTACAAGGATCAAAACGAGAAAGCAAAGAAATGGATCCAAAAGCCCATCTATAATAGTATTCTCTGATCACCATAATCATATAGTTAATGTGTGTTTTAACAATAAACGACATATATTTTATTCCTAGACAAAAATTAATGCTAAAACATAATGACCACAAATGCTAGAAGCCATATATTCAAGACAAGACAAGAAAAGGCAGTTATTACCAGAAATTTCCACCTCCTTGTCGTTCTTGCAAAAGACAAGACCTGATCAAGGTGTCAATTGGTGATCCCCTAAGAGCATTTCCAAGCTCTTTACATGTCCAGAGGATTAATCCCCCTCGGGTAAATATTAGTAACTGCTCTAACATCTCCTACACTTGTACACACCCTGCAATCAGATCCAGAATATATCAGAATACCAAACCCAGGGATTCAAACATGAATTGGAAAGAAAGGAAATTAGAAGAAAAAAAAAAAAAAAAACTGCATGCAAAGGTAAAGAACATCTACATAAACATATGTACTTCCATTACAGACCTGCCACTTAAAAGACGAGAAAAAAAAATGAAAAGATGAAAATTAATGCATGTAATGATTCTTAACATTTTGGAAGTAAAGAAGAGTATAGGTATACCTCATCCAAATAGTTGTCTAGAAGCTCCGCAAAACCTGTGCAATTAAGACCCACAGTCAATAATGTATTCTTTTATAAATAACACAATTATAAGTTTTTCTTTTTGTTAGATTATGTCAATGACTGCCCAAACAGGTGAACTAAATATAAATTACAAGAAACTCTTAACCATAATAATAAGAAAAACAATAATTTGTAACTCCATATGACGTGTAAAATTTATGAAAATTGATAATGTAGAATGCCAAGACCTAATTTTTTGATAAAGAAACACATTTAAATTGAAAAATAATGACAATACAAGAGATTTGATTTGTTGTTATAAGACCTAATGCCCCAAAAATGCATATATTTTCACTTACTGGCTCCTTATTAATTCCAGTACCCGCTCATATTCATTCAATATATAGCGGTAAGACAATCCACTACAAAGAATGCTAAAAGAAAAACAATCAAATAGTTCCACGTATCTTCGTTTTCTTTTTTATTTTTTTGTTATTACTTCCGCATGCAGTAACAACATGATTCTCGTTCAAAAAAAAAAAAAAAGGTTAAAAGCATTAAATGTTAATCCTACCACATACATGTAAACGGTAAAAACAAAAAGAAAACAAACAAAGAAAGAAAAAACAAGAAGGAATTATTATTGAAGAAAAACAACGCATGCTCTAACAAGTACCAGAAGTTGAAGCAGCATCGCCCCTGTTGGTGATCTCGTAATCCCCTGCTTTCCAACACTGCTTGCAACCACATAAATTTACTCAAAAAAAAAAAAAATAAGTGTGGAAAATCTCAGCTATAAGAACCGATTCGAAGCAAAAATTTAAACTATAATGGAAGTCGCCAAATTAAACCCTAAATTGAAATCCCAAATCAAAACAATTAAAAGAGAAAAATCCTTACTTTGGCAGAAGGGCACCCATAGCATCAACAGCTCAAACCCGAAAACTCGATCTCTCAGACTCGTCCTCTCGCTCTGTTTCTCTCAAACAGTATCGACATTCTCAATCTCTGCAACTCTATTTCGTCCCTCTTCGCTGCTCAAGGACCTCAACAAACTATTATATTACTATTTGGGCCTTTCTTGGTTTTTGATTTTGATTTTATTTAGGGCTTGGGTTTTCTTACTCCGGTGGCCGAAGACCTCGCCGGAGTAAGAGAGAGGGTGAGCTAGGCTAGGGAGAGCAGCTGGAGAGAGATCGAGAGTGAGATTGATGAGGGAGCTGAGTGCTTTTGAGGGAGGGGAAAATTTTAGGGATTTTCGTGTTTTCGAGCGTTTGGGGAAAATTTTTGGTTCGAAAATTTCAGAAACCGCGCCACTTGTTGGCGCAAATATTTTCTATTAAGCCTCAATCAGCGGCGACATTGCTTAGTCGCCGCTATTTAGGGTAATTTTTTTTTATTTTTTTTTTAAATTATACTTACAATTTTTTTAAAATAATTTTAAGTTTAAATGTAGGGTAAATTTGAAATTTTATAACAATTTTAAGGGTATAAAAGACATTTTCAAGAAAAAAAAATACTATTCACACAATATTTTTTTCTATAAATGATTAATAGCTTAATTGAATGTTTATAGTTCAAATGATCTAATTCACTAGGATCGATCAATATAAAAGACATTTTCAATAAAAAAAAAATACCATTCACACGATATATATATATATTTTTTATAAATAATTAATAGATTAATTGAATGTTTACAGTTCAAATGAACTAATTCACTAGGATCGATCAGATGTTTGATCGATCATTTGATTCTATCACGATCAATCGAACTAATTCATTAGGATCGATTGGATGTTTGATCGAACATTTGATTCTATCACGATCAATCGAACAAATTCAGTAGGATCGATCGAATGTTTGATTGAACATTTGATCCTATCACGATCAATTGAACTAATTCATTAGGATTGATCGGATGTTTGATCGATCATTTAATCATATCACGATCAATCGAACTAATTCACTAGGATCGATCAGATATTCGATCGAACATTTGATCGTATCACGATCAATCGAACTAATTCATTAGGATCAATTAAATGTTTGATCGATCATTTGATCCTATCACGATCAATCAAATTAATTCAGTAGGATCGATTGGATGTTCGATCAATCATTTGATCCTATCTCGATCAATCGAACTAATTCACCAAGATCGATCGGATGTTTGATCTATCATGATTAATCAAACTAATTAACTAACATATTAACTAAGTTAATAGATATTAAATTACTAAGTTACTATAATTAACTATAGGTTATTTTGACAAACAAAAAAATTATATGTTACTTAATATTTCTATGAATATATAATATACATACTTGTTAGTTACTATATACTAACTTAGTATTACTATTAAGTTAAGTGGTAGATCACATGATCTAAAGATTATTTGAATTGTAATTAGAAAGAAAAAAAAAATGTAAAATATTATACCATATGATCATATATATCACAAATTAAGTGATTAATATTAGAATCAACAATGTGTTTGTTTAGAGATATATGATGTTGTTATGTTTAGAGTATTATGTTGTAGATATCATTATAAGTTAGATGTTACATCATATGGTCTACTATTATAATTTATATGATTATATAAAATGATCAATTGATGATTAAATCATATGATTATATAATAACAAAATATACATATATAATATGACATAAGTCAAAAGTATACAAACTCATACAAATACAACAATTAAGTACCCAGAGACTTAATAACTAGTTACTTAATAAGCTAACATATTAACTAAGTTAATATATTAAATTACTAACCTAGTATAATTTACTATAGGTTATTTTGACAAAAACAAATTATATGTTACTTAATATATATATATTATACATACTTGTTCGTTAATATATACTAACTTAGTATTACTAAGTAAGTTAACTATTTTCAAAAAACAATGATATGATGATATGTATTATCATTCTAATTACATTAGATCATACTTAATTAGTTAATTAAGTATGATCTAGTGTAATTAGAATGATAATACACATATATGGACATGATCTAATAATGTTTGTTTTTTTTTCTTTTTAAGAAAGCTTTGTCCTATTCTTCATGAATTAAGTCTCATAATATTTAAGTATAATGTATTATCACTATAATTTATATGATTATATGACATGATCAACTGATTATTAAATCATGTGATTATATAATAAAAAATTATACATATATAATATGATATAAATATACAAATACATATTAATACAATAATTAAATATCTAGAGACTTAGTTTCAATGTATGTTATAAGTCAATCTATGTTATACATTACTTTTCAAAAAAAAAAAAAAAAAAGAGTCCATCTATGTTATAAATTTTAATTACACATATGTAATAACAAAAAAAATTATTCTATTTTTTAACCATTTTTTTAACCTTGAGGTTCTTAATATTCATTTTGGTCATTTTTTTAAACCATTTTGTAAACAATTTTTTAAACTATTTCTTAGTTTACTTTGCTTTTTATTTTTTAATTTTATTTTTCTATGTACTCTTTAGGGTCGACTTTCAAAGTCGACCCTAATAATGGGTCTTTAGCGTCCACTTTTAGTGGACGCTATTGGTCATCAATTTTATTTTTTTATTTTTTATTTTTCTATGTACTCTTTAGGGGCGATAAAGTCGCCCCTAATAGTTAAGCATTAGGGTCGACTTTCAAAGTCGACCCTAATAATGGGTCTTTAGCGTCCACTTTTAGTGGACGCTATTGGTCATCAATGTATTTTTTTATTTTTTTTTTATTTTTTTACCTACTCTTTAGGGGCGATAAAGTCGCCCCTAATAGTTAAGCATTAGGGTCGACTTTTAAAGTCGACCCTAATGATGGGTCTTTAGCGTCCACTTTTAGTGGACGCTATTGGTCATCAATGTATTTTTTTATTTTTTTTTTATTTTTTTTACCTACTCTTTAGGGGCGATAAAGTCGCCCCTAATAGTTAAGCATTAGGGTCGACTTTTAAAGTCGACCCTAATGATGGGTCTTTAGCGTCCACTTTTAGTGGACGCTATTGGTCATCAATGTATTTTTTTATTTATTTTTTATTTTTTTTACCTACTCTTTAGGGGCGATAAAGTCGCCCCTAATAGTTAAGCATTAGGGTCGACTTTTAAAGTCGACCCTAATGATGGGTCTTTAGCGTCCACTTTTAGTGGACGCTATTGGTCATCAATGTATTTTTTTATTTTTTTTTTATTTTTTTTACCTACTCTTTAGGGGCGATAAAGTCGCCCCTAATAGTTAAGCATTAGGGTCGACTTTTAAAGTCGACCCTAATGATGGGTCTTTAGCGTCCACTTTTAGTGGACGCTATTGGTCATCAATTTTATTTTTTTATTTTTTATTTTTCTATGTACTCTTTAGGGGCGATAAAGTCGCCCCTAATAGTTAAGCATTAGGGTCGACTTTCAAAGTCGACCCTAATGATGGGTCTTTAGCGTCCACTTTTAGTGGACGCTATTGGTCATCAATTTATTTTTTTATTTTTTTTTTATTTTTTTTACCTACTCTTTAGGGGCGATAAAGTCGCCCCTAATAGTTAAGCATTAGGGTCGACTTTCAAAGTCGACCCTAATGATGGGTCTTTAGCGTCCACTTTTAGTGGACGCTATTGGTCATCAATTTATTTTTTTATTTTTTTTTAAATTTTTTTTACCTACTCTTTAGGGGCGATAAAGTCGCCCCTAATAGTTATGCATTAGGGTCGACTTTGAAAGTCGACCCTAATGATGGGTCTTTAGCGTCCACTAAAAGTGGACGCTATTGCTCATCAATTTTAATTTTTAATTTTTTTTTTTAATTTTTTCTACGTACCCTTTAGGGTGGACTACTTCAGTATTAGGGTCGACTTTGAGAGTCGACCCTATTGATCTTTTTTTTTTAAAATTTTATTTTATTTTATTTTTTAATTTTTAGCTTTTAGCGTCCACTTAAGTGGACGCTATTGGTGTACTATCAGGGTCGACTAATTTGGACGCTAAAAGTTTTTTTTTGGCCCCTTAAATTTTTCGCGCCCCTTTAATAATTCCCGCGTGTATATTAGGGTCGACTTATTAGCGTCCACTGTAAAGTGGACGCTAATAGTCAACCTTTCGACCCATTATTAGCGTCCACTTTTATGTGGACGCTAATAATTAACTATTAGGGGCGACTTTTAAAAGTCGCCCCTAATAGTTGAGTATTAGGGGCGACTTTATAGTCGCCCCTAATAAGTCGCCCCTGATGAGTCAGTTTCTTGTAGTGCATGCATCCACCAGAAAATTCAACGTGCCAATTGAATATAAGTTTTGATTGTTCGGACTTCACCCCCATTTGTCTTGGACAATATTTAAAGCACAACTCTCTGCACCCATCTCATCTCCGACACTATCATCAACCAACGAAGATAGTGAAGATTCGTGTTAGTTTAAATATTGTTGTAGATCATATTTTTTGAATTTGTATTTATATTTCATACATTTTATTTTGTAAAGGCCTTTTATATTGTACACACGACACACTGAAATCATTAATTAAGCAATGAAAACATATTCATAACCACACGTCTTGTCTTCTTTTGACAAGTTGGTGGAAATTGACTTGAAAAATCATGCTTCGGACCAACCCCACTGAAAAGTACAAAGCCAACTGCTCTATATATATATAGGATCCCTTGTGTTACTATTCAACCACGCAATATTAGTCAGCGTTCCGTCTATCTGTAAAATTCTTTTTCCTCTGGTTCGAAGAGTATCATAGGATCAGAAGAAAGAAGTGGAGTTGAGCTCAAATTTGAATTCCGCAATGGCTAAAAGAGCAGGAGCAGGAGATCATGTATGTGAAAGTCCAGCTGGGGACAGAGAAAAACGTTTAAAATGTGGGCATAGCCGGCCTCCACAGGTGTTTCAGAAGATATTGACACGTAGTGACATCGAAGAAAGTCATAGAGTCTATATACCCAAGTCGGATGCTGCCAAATCCTTCCCCGAAGCTTTTGGTTGTCCTTCAAATGAATGCAGAGTTGTTGAAGTGGATCTTATTTTCTATGACAAAGAAAAGAAGCCTGGGACAATTCATCTTCGCAGTGATGGTGACAAATATTATCTCACCCGAGGGTGGGGCCAATTTGCTCATGTGAATAAGCTAAGTGAAAGAGATACCGTCACCTTCTATGAACTCAAGTCTCGAAGAGGAATGGAGGAGAAAGCCATCATGGTTGGAGTAACTTGTAATGGACGTGTTCAACTTTTTGGAGTAGATTTTACAAGGACCCAATCCTGAGGGTTTGGTTAATTTGGTTATGTTTTATCCCACCACATGCTTCATTATTTGGTCATGTCAGCTTGTTAAATCAAGTCACAAAATTGAAATATTATTATTATTATTATTATAAATTACAAAAGATATCGGGTTGGCATGATCTTTGACTTACCAATAACACAGATGTGATGGACTTGCAGCATCAGCAACAAATTATATTAGTGCAGTACTTATGAATATATGCATGCAGTCACATGTACTTAGCTATAAAACAAATGTTTTGGCATTATGTAGACGACAATGACATGGACAAATTAAGCTGATAAAGTTGTTAGAGGTTGTACCTTAGGTCAAGTGGGGTCTTTTAATTAAGGAGAATCTCAAACTCAATATCACATGCTGGGCCACTGACTTTTGGTTGGGGCTGTCGTATTCATCTACGCTATTTAATAAAAGTCATATGATCAATTTAATGTGGTATATCCAAGAGTTGTCCGGTGGCATGAAACTGGTTTGAAAAGCAAGCAGCAGAAAGGCAACTAGGTAGCATTGAAGTCACTTTCAGTTCTCCACTTTACGCACGTGTACGTACGTACTTGGCTAGTAAGAACGAGTAATCTGCATATTCGATCTTCCATGAATTTGTATTAATATATTTTTTTCTTTTGACTTAATCTGATGGTGGCTTAAGAAAGTCAAGGCACCCAAAAAAAAAAGAGACAACAAGAGTAGACGTGTACACTGTACTGAAATTCTAAGAAAACAAGTAACCCCTGGCCTACACAACGGTTGTGATGAGACCTTTTTGCACCGAAATTTGAAAGACACTTTCACAACATTACAAGATTTGGTCATCAAATTCATAGAGCAACTAGCTAGTTGCTTTCATGACCCACATATAATTGATTATATAGTTTACTTAAATCTCCTGCCGACACACACTTACCTGCTTGGATAAAGGTAGATATATACCATTGACTTATTACTTTTTCAAGGGACTTTTATTTGTTTTTTTGTGTTGTATGTGTGTCAAACGTACCGGACATGCGGAAATATAAAAAGCTTTAAAAAAATAATTCAAAAGAGAAAGGGTAGTTTGTTAAAAATTATAAACTTTAAGGGTGGTTTTCTTCTTTGGGTGATGAGACATAAAGATAAAGTAATTTATATGGTTGCTTTGTGTTTAAGTTATTTGTTGATAATTTTGCTTTTTTGTTATAAAAAATAAATAAATAAATAAAATTGTCCAAAACAGTGTTACCAAATTAACGAAGTCAAAATATTTTACTTGTTCAACCGTAGTAATTTAATAATATTCAAATATTAACAATATATAGATCGAGTGCATTAGCACCTAAGATCCGTACAAGTAAGAGCAAACGGATAATGTTCCAAAAAGAACAAAGAGAAACACACATGTCACATGTGGACAAGGTATTGGAACGCTAATTTTCTACTTCTAGAACAAAATATACATCAGTAAAGTTCATCATGTGTCATTATCCAGCCGACCATGGTAGGGTTTGTCGCCCCAAGCCTCACGCTGCCCCTTTTCACCAACCTTTTTTTTAAAAAAAAAAAAAAAAAAATTAGCAACGTACGTTTAGGTAGATTTTCCGTTATTCTGAGTACGCAATAAAACATATCAGGTCGATTTTCCGTTGAGTATTCTAATCATTGACCCACCTCCTTCGCTATTCGTAGGTATTGGATTATTTAATCGGTTAAGTAGGTCTTATATTCAAGATACTTTTTTAGGCATGTCACCCGAATTTATTAATCAATTAACCAAACTTTGAAGGATACTTCAGACTTTTTTAATTAAAGCTTTTGGGTGGATTTCATTGATACTTTTTAAGCTTTAGAAGATCCGGATCACCACACAGAATCTAGAGAAAGCAACAGGCATGCATGATTAGTGGGGTTGGTAGTGAGCTGATTTTCCAACTTAATCACCTTGATGGATCAAAATTTTAAGCTTTTTACCATCTTGGGTTGAAAGGCAATCTAGGGTTTGTTTGGCAAAGGCCAAACATTATTTCTCAAAAAATTCAACTTTCAACATTTTTACTTTTTATTTCACATAAAAATAATTACAAAAACAAAAATTTTTCACTTTTTCATTACAAACATTTTTTATTTTTTCACATTAATCAATTTTTACTAAATAATAATAATAATAATAATAATAATAATAAAAATAAATTAAAAAAAAAAAACAAGAACCCTAAGGCCTTGACCGATGAGACAGTTGATGTCGCATCCAAAAGGCAAACAAAAGTATGAGGGTCCAGTCATGGGTTGTCTTATTTAATTTATAGTGGCGAGTTGAGGTAAAAAATTTTGATTTGGGGATAAGTTCTAGCTGCCGAAGATGCATGATATTAAAACGACCAAGTAATTTATTATGCAATAATTACGTAAAAAAAAATGCACTGTTTTTTTTTTTGTGGTAATAGGGTTGGGTTAGGTAATTTAGTTGGAGAAAATTGTGTTTAATGTTTTGATTCATTATTTTAATCTCATGAATTAGGTCCATCTTGAAAGATTTGCTTCCGCGATGGGACCCATATATAAGCTTTCGTGTAAATACAAGTATATATCTTCGATTATCTATTAATATTGGCGCACCACCGCTACCAGTCCATCATGTGAATTGAATAACCAATAATAAGCGTTTTTTAAGGACTTTGTATGGGACTTTTATTTGTTTGTTTGTGCTGTGTGTGTGTCAAAATAATAAGCTTTTTTTACTAATATAATTCAAAAGAGAAAGGGTAGTTTTTAAAACACTTGAAGGGTGATTTTCTTCTTTGGGTGATGAGACCCAAAGATAAAGTAGTTTATGGTTGCTTTGTGTTTAAGTTATTTGTTGATGATTTTTTTTATTAAAAAAAATAAAATTTGTCCTAAACAGTATTACAAAACGAATTCAAAATACTAAATTTTTTTTTTTTTTTTAAAAAAAAAATCAAAACTACTTTAATATTTATATTACATTACAACCAAAAGTTGCCTTTAAATTGCTTTTGCCAAATGAACCTATGAAAAAAAGTTTATCTTTAGTGGCTTTCGCCAACAAACTTTTGTAATTTGTTATCTAATTAATGATGATATCTCCTACAACTTTAGAGAAATTGTAAATTATAAAATTATATGAATTCAAGTCATTCTTTACAATGTCTTTTAATTTTAATTTGACTGGAAAGTGTTTTAATATTTTAATTGGTCTTGGGGCAGCAATGGATGCAACTGACATTTGTTTGTTTGTAAATTGTGTGTATTGTATGTCCATGTGCCAGTACTGGCACATGGACATACAATAACCGTTATGTCAATGCAACTGACTTTAAACCTTAAAAAAAAAAATAAAAAAAAAAATAAAAAAATCCATATTACTACTTGTAGGCAATATCTGCTAGAATTTCCGTTGAATGTTCTAATCCTTGACCCACTTGTCAATTACAAATGTATGCATTAAATATATGATTTATAGGTCCCTGAATTTGTAGGTCCTTCACATGCCTTAATTTATGCATTAATTAAATAAACCACTTTTTGTTTCTAACGTAAGAACTAGCCGACAAGCAGTTAGAGTTTAACTTCTTAATAAAAAAAAAAAAAAAAAGAAAGAAATCCACACCTGCTGTTCTAGAGACTGACGAGTGTGTTTCGGCCTAGCTGGGACCCATTTGTTTCCTACAAGTGGTGGCCTTCTCACTTTGAAAAAACATGGCTAGCAGAAACCACACGGAATTTACTTACTCACTTGCCAGCCTTCACTTCACAAAAAAGGATCTTCGATCTCTATATTATTTTAGTGCATTTAGAAGGATAAATTTGTCTAAAAATTTGCTCTTCAAAAAATATGGATAAATATTGTTTTTCTAAATGTACTAAATGGATATTCTCTGTTTTAAATAAAATGAAGAGAATCATTTCCTCACTTCACCATCTCAGAGCACTAGTAGCAGTTTCCCTTTGATTTTTCTTAAGTTTATGGCAAAAAACTACTTTTTGCTTCCCTATGAAAAGATGTTTCATAATAGCTTTTCTTACCTTTCCCTATACCATTAAAATATTATTTCTTTACAAAATACAAGTTCCCTACTTACCTTCACTTTTTTTACAAAATCTCAACACAATCCCCAATTAAAGACAAAAAAGATGAGAATGAGAGAGGAAAGATAAATGTTTATAGTAAAATAATGTATAGAGAACCACTTTTGATTTCCTACACATTGAGAAACACTGTAGCAACCATTGAGGATTTGTTAAATGTAGGGAATCTGATGTGAGTAATTTTTTGTGTTTTTTTTGAAATTTTCCTAAACATAGAGAAGGGAGTGACATATAGAGCATCTGTTGCTAGTGCTCTCATGAACCGTTAAAGAATAGGATCAGTGAGTTTCTAATAGCATACCAAATGCTTACTTACGAGGATACAAAATTGATTATTAATTTAATCGTTTTTTTAACGTATCACTAATAATTATCAAGACATAATCAGGCTGCATCATCGGTGAAGTGGGGTCTTAAGCAAGAAACTCAAACTCAATCTAGAAGACAGTAACGTGCACGTCGTGCGACCCAGCAGTTTCAAAGAATGTTTCGTGAGGTGGCGGGGGTCTTAACTTTGAAAGATCTTGTTGAACCCAAAAGTGTAAGACCGAATGTTGACAATTTCGACCATATGCTGCTTCGATCGTTAACGACAAAATTGCTTGTCTAAGGATGAGTTGTGTGTAACACGTACGCATACAACTCCCACAAAAGGTAATAAAAGCAACCTTCATCAGTTCAGAAAAGTAAATACATTTTTTTTTTTTTTTCATTTTTTAAACCTTCTCAATTTAAATATTTTCTCTATATGTTTAACAATTTTGATGGAAATAATTAAAATGATTTTGAAGAGTAATTCTCTTCATATACTCTAAGGACCCTTTTGCTTGTGACCAAACTTGGTGGTGGCCAAGACATTCTTTTAACTTTAGAAGATTCAAATGACCCTACGAAATCTAAAGAAAGCTAAATGATTAGTCTGGGTAGGTGGCCTCTAGACTCTATAAATAGAGCTAATGTCGTTCATTAAGGGTATGCAAAACATTCGACTAAAGATTAGAGTTCACTTTATATATATCTGGTACCAAGTCTCTCTATCTTTTGTACATGTGTTTACATTATTTGATATGATTTCTACATGGATATCATGATGTTTGATTTGAATCGTTCCGATAGAGTTTCTATTACGTCAAATTTTTGGTTTAGATTTGCAATTGAATCGTTTTCTGAATAGCTTAATATATATATATATATATATATATATATATATATATATAATCAATATATGTTTTGGTTTTTTATTGATTTCTGGTTTTTTATTGATTTCTGGTGAACTATATATAACTATAGCATGGATTTAATCTAAAAGATGGTTTCAGTACGAGGCTGTGTGAGTGTGTCTGTTTTTGAGAAAAGAGCAAGAATTAATTGGATATTACGTACGTAATCTTCTTTCATGAATAAAATAAGAAAAGACAATATTAACCTTTGTGTCCTAAGTAGGACCTCTAGGCTCTAGTACTGTCGTAAAAAAGTAGTGGCAGGCAATATCGACTTTTTATTTTATGCTCCCCAACTACCAGTCCAACACCTTCGTCCTTTCTCCTACCAACTCCTCCATCATTGGCTGCTTTTACTCAATTTTTAATATAACTTCTAGCTTTGTATGTGATTTTGCTTGTTTATATTTCAATTTTGTCACTTAATTGTCTTATAATTAATCCAACGTACTAATTCATTCTAGGATCGGAAGCCTCAACACCGACTTTGACTTCGACCATGGCATGTATGTTTACCAAGGTTCTCACGAAAAGTGACATCAAAGAAGGAAGAGTCTATTTACCGACCGAGCTTGCTGAAAGATTCGGTGTTCCAAATGGAACTCAAGTGAGTGTTTGTGACGCTCAAATGAACAATGCTTGGCAAATGAATTTTATTACAAGAGATGGAAAATCTTATCTCGGCAGTGAATGGGGCGAATTTGTTGAGAGAAAGGGCTTAAGAAAAGGCGATACTGTCAACTTTTATGACCTGGGGCACCTCGGAGCAAACGGAGAAAGACTCTTCAGGATTGAAAGGAGAGGAGTAGGGTTTGATCTTAATGAGCCTCCTCCAGATAACTAATTAAGGATCAAGAGGACAAGTGCTAGCCCTCTCTGCTGCTGCAGTTGCTTTAAATTTTATGTTGTTTCAAGTCCTCAATCTCTACTCTTTTGTTTTCTCTGTTCTCGCGGTTGTCGGTCGACTGCCTTGAATTATGTACGCTTAATTAAGGAGCTGTTTGTTACTAAAATAAAACAATTGTTAGAATATTGTGTCAAATGAAATTGCATGGTGGCATTGTAATTCGTAAGGTCTTTACTTTTTCTTCATGGCCGTGGCTATTGGAATTAAAGATAATAATATTATCCAAAACTTCTTGCCCAAAAAAAAGTAAAATCACTACAGCGTGGTCTATGACTTGCGGACCATGGATTTGTCTTATTTTAATGGTCTTTACATCCGATAATAATTCTAATCTTCTTTTTATTGGCTATGTTTGTTAAAGGACCCAAAATTAATGTCCAACATTTTTATTTTTTACATCACATCAATCACTTTTTATAATTATTCAAATAAAAAAATCACGATAATATATATATATATATATATATATATATATATATATTGTTTCACTTTTTCTTACAAAATATTTTTACTTTTTTGGTCACATCAATCAAATTGTTACAGTTCAAGGAAACTTTCTTTTTCAAGGCGAATGTCAATAAGATCTTATAGGAAATTGAAGGATAATGTGGGACCCTACAAGATTATATATCAAAAAATTCAGTCTTTTTATTTTTTATTTTTTTATAATAAACAACTTTTTTTACTTTTTTATAACTAAGAAAAAAAAAATCAAAACTCTTTTAACCTTTATATAAAGTCAACACTTTTTTTAAAAAATAATAATAATTTCTCATCTCAAAAAAATTTGCCAAAACACCCAATTATTATAGTTATAATAAACTCTCTACATTACTTTAAATTTAACTACCATCAGATTCACTCCCTACATCCCAAGAGCCCCCCCCCCCCCAAAAAAAAAGGAGGTTATATAATTTTTTATTCTTATTTTTTACTTTTATGTCACCATTAGTTTAAAAATAAAAAAAATAATAATAAAGTGGAGAAATATATAAAGAATTTAATGTTTATTTTTTTTTAAAGTGGTTCTCAAAATTTAATAATGTGAATTTTATTTAATATTTTTTTGAACAATCAATGCATAAACATGAAACTCCAACTCAATCTAGATGACAGTAAAGTGCAGGTGCAATCACATGCTGAACCAGTGGACCACCGTCTTTTTAACTTGGAAAAAAGCAAGCTTGGAGTTGGGACCAACCGCACGGAATCTACACAAAGCGGCGTGAGAAGTAGAATTTGATATGATTGATGGGGATACGTAGCTTTAGGCCTCTATATATACAATACACCTCTACTTGCCATTCGTATATATTTTTATTTTTTCCTCCATTTGATAATTATAGGATCGGAAGATAGAGCAGAGCAGAGGAGAGAGCTCAAATTTGAATTCAACAATGGCCGCAAATGTAGATGTGGGTGATGCGTGAGTACTAAACCCTGTAGGCTTTGTGTGCGTCAAGAGATGTTTCGGAAGACTTTGTCAAAAAGTGAGTCAGACGGAAACTACAGAGTGTGAGTGAGGGAAGAACATGCTCCCAGGTTATGTCCCCCTGCTTTCAGCGATCGTTCAAAAGGAAGCGAACTGATCACTCAAGTGGGTATTCCTTTCTTCGACCCGACATTGCAACTTTTAAATTTAGAAGATATGGTTGAATGGGTAAGTGAAGATATCAAAAAACAAAAAACAAAAAAAAATTGAAGGAATAGGCGCCTTTTTTATTTTTTTTAAAAAAGGTAGACATTATCGGTGATTATTGTGTAACTTGTTGGTAATGATAGTATATTCAGCAACCTCTCGTCATTGATACTATGTACTTATCAGCAACAACTTAAAGTCGTCCCTCATACTTTGTTATGATGATGATAAAGTAATGACTTGTTTCTGGTTTTGAAGTATTAGCGGCGACATTGAACATTATCAATGACGACATATTGTTTTGGGTTCTGAAGCTATTATGACGACCTTAAACATTAACAATAATGACTTTTGTTGTCGCTAATGATGTGTCATTATTAGTGACGATAATATGATGACAAATAATGATAGAACATTTGTGACAACTTATTAGACGACTTGTCAACGATAAGAATCATTAGCGACTTTTGACTTTTAGCTATGACAAAATGTCATTGATAAAAAACCTTTTTTTTTTAATTTTTTAAATCTCTCTTAGTCTCTTCCTTAATTAAAGTCTCTCATATATATATAATGATCACTCGCCTTCGTAATCCTTTTTTTATTTTTTTTATTTTATTTTTTATTTTTTACACATATATAAAAAAGTGGGACCCTGAACATTTATAAAATATGTCAAAAGAAGAGAGGCACGTCCGTTTACTTCCCAAACGAAAGTTTTATTGGAAAGTTTTTAAGTGACAAATATTTTCTGAGCTAGATGAGGAAATATTGGGCCTTTAAGACGACAACAAAATCCCTGGAAAGGAGCAGTAGGAAAGGTGTTGCATACATAAATTTTGTTGAAGTTGGCGAACGTGAAAGATAAAAGAAAAGGGTTATGTGTTTGAATTTGTTATACCGTTTCTTTATTAATTAGGAAACAAGTGAAACGGGTGTTAATGCATGCATAGATGGGAAACCCTATGGGATTGCTTCCAAAAACAAGATTGGAAGCGGCCCACTTAGCTAGAGCATGTGCACGAAAGTTGGCTTGATTCGTTAACTGAGGGAGCAAATTAATTTCAACCGTTACTACCAATTCAATGTTGGAATTGGCGAATGCAGTCAAAACTTTGGGATTTGTGTCGTAAATTCTTATTTTTGTAATTTTAAGAGATGTAAGCAGATCAAGTACCTTTTCCGGCGGTAGCAAATTATCGCCTAATTGACCATAGTTTATTCCCAATGATTTGACTCCAACAAAGCCAAAGTCTAAAGAAACACAAGCAATAAGAACAATAAGTGCTTTCATAATTAATGATATGAAAACATTCAAGTGAAAATTGATGGATTCATATACATCGAGCAACCAATTGGCTACAAAATAGTCGTAGCAATTAATAATCAAAACTTTGAAGGATACTACTTTAGAATTTTTTGATCAAAGCTTTTACGTGGATTTCATCGATACTTTTTAAACTTTAGAAGTTTCGGATCGATCACCGCACGGAATCTAGAGAAAGCAACGGGCATGATTAGTGGGGTTGGTAGTGAGCTGAGTTTCCAACTTATTCATCTTGGGTTGAAAGGCAATCTATATCCTTATTTTGACCAATGAGACAGTTGATGTAGCCAAAGGCAAACAAAAGTGTGAAGGACCAGTGAAGTCGAAGAAGATCTGAACTATATATTATCCACAAATCACAATTGTCAGCTCAAAAGTCACTAAAAATGTTCATCATCATCATCGAAAAAAAAAAAAAAAAAGTCATTAAAAATATTTCTTACTTGAGTTAAAAGGTGATGCCACACTTACCAATTAGACCCCATAAAGAGTAACAAAAATGACAACCATTAAATGCAACTACTCTTTTTATTGTTTCTGTCTTTTTGATGAGTTAACAATTGCCTTATGGAATTCATCTATTGAAAGCGATGCATGTGACCCATGTCCATGCCGTAAAGTATATAGTTTGATGTGGTTGGTGGGGCGGCTACTTATATATATTAGCTTTGGCTAAACCTATATATATGCCATTCGAGTGTTGCTATTCCTTCACTAAACACTAAACGTTAGAGAGGATCAGAAGAAAGAAGAGCAGTTAATTAAGCTCAAATTTGAATTCTGCAATGGCTGGAACATCCGGAGGTAATTCCTTGCCAAAGACGTTGTTACCAAATGAAATAAAAGAGGATAAAGTCTATATAGCCAAGTCAGATGCTACCACATTTTTTGGCTATCCTTCAAATGCACGCGGAGGTGTGGATCTTAATTTCTACGCTCAAGGGAGGCACACGAAAATTGGTCTTTGTAGAGATGGTGACAACTATTATTTCAATCGAGGGTGTAGCCAATTAGCTTCGATGATGAAGCTAAAGCTGAGTGCTGGAGATATCATCACGTTTAATAAAATCAAGCCTCGAGGAGGAAATACCGAGAACACAGAATTCAACGTTGGAGTTTTAAAAAACAAGTAAAGGACAAGTGTTGAGCATTTTGGAGTAGATTTGACAAACACCCAATCCTGAGTGAATTTACTTTTTCTTGTCTTTTATTTTGCTTGTGCTAAGTCTATCGTGTCACAAAATTGGAATAATTAACTTTTATTTTCGATATTTAAATTACAAAAGATGTCCAACTCTCCTCCTTATTCCATTGGCCAGTCACCACTTCACCTCATCAAAGCCAAATCATTACAGTACATGATCTTTGAATTTCTAATAGCATAGATGTTATGGACTTGCAGCAGTAGCTGCAACAAATTTTGCGTACTTTTTTTTTTTTTTAGCAACAAATTTTGTTTTGTTTGTGAGTAAGAAAGACAAAGAAACATATCATTACAGTGACTTCTAAGGAAGATCCTTGGACAATATCATAAGTCAAGTATATATCGATTTCAAGGTACTGACAATGGAGTCCAGTCTTTTCTTGGTTAGAATCTTTGGAGCAAGATAAGGAGATATAAGTTGAAAAAAAAATTTTGACCAGCAGCGAGTCTGTTTGGCAACAGACGGTTATTGTTTAGTAGATAGGAACTAAAGCAAAAATTGATTGATATAAGAAAAAAAGTAAGAATGTTTAGTATAAAAAAGTATAAAAAATTTGTTCTATGATAATATTTTATTTAAATAATAATAATAAAATTATTAAAATGATATAAAAAGTAAAATATTGAGAATTAAATTTTTTGAATGAATAGTAAAAAGCCTTTGCAACTATGCTGCTATGTGTCAATCAAAAGGTCCAAGCACAGTTGCAAAAAGTGCAACTATCGCTTAAATTTCTAGCTATTATTTAATGCAAAAAGTTCCATCATCGCTTAAGCATTAACTTTGTTCAGTGTCAATTCCTTAGAAGTCAAAATTGTTTAAAGTAGGAGTGAAACCGCTAATCGCAATCGCTTAAGCGGTTAGTAAATTTTATTAATCATTTGATTAGCGGTTAACTGCATTTGCATAAACGCTTTTTTACTAACCGCTTTTTTTGACTTTTTTTGGGCTTTTTCTTTAGCCGGTTTTAGGACTCACTTTAAAAGTTTTTTGCTCGCTTTAAACAATTTTTCTTTTCCTTTTCATGGCCATTTTAGTATTAAAAATTGCTATATACCAAAATCCTTGTTAGTCACCTTCTACGAATCTATACAACATATAATATAAATAAAATTATAACAATTCTTATAAATCATTGCTTCACTTGTAGTCATGTACACAACATACAAATAAATATATTTTCTATATATATATATGAGTAATGATGCAAAGCACGCGGCGTGCGTGGCACGCCCACGCACGCCAGTGCAAAAAATTTTTTTTTTTTTTTTTTTTTTAAAAAAAATAATAAAATAATAAAAAAAAAAAATTTTGTGCCTGGCGTGCATCACTGTTGATGCACGCCAGGCGTGCTTTCCATCATTACTCTATATATATATATAATAAAACTATATATATATTTAAAAAAAGAAGTTAGCAATTAGCAGTTTTAAATTTTCACCCCTAATTTAAAGCAATAGAGTAATATTATGTATAATCTATTTTAGAACATATTTTATCTTAAATTATTAAATGATGAACACAAAATCTTCGACACTTTTTTTTTTTTTTTTTTGGTGGAAAGTTAATTTATAGAGAGTGATGGACAAGATAGTTGATAGTGTTTTTTTTGACAAAAAGATAGTAGATAGTGTTATTTTAATCCATCGAGACAGGGGACCCACATTTGTTTTGGTCCTTTTCGACTTTTAAAAAACAAGCTTCGGACCAACCCATGGAATCTATTGAAAGGGACACGGCGCAACGTACCCGTAACACAGGGCTATGATAAGTGTGGGTACCACAACCACACCTGACGGCAAAGCTTGCAATGAAGACAGATACCACAAAAATTAAAAAGTCATGCAAAGAAAGTTACCTTTCCTTTAAAAACAAATATATATTTTTAAAAATATATTTATTTATTATTCTTTCATCTTTCTCTCATTCATTTTTTTTAAAAAAAAACAAATAATAATTATTTAATTTGTAGAATTCACACATAAAGACATAATTCGTGTAGGTCCTATAAATCTAAATTATCTAATGATTAATTTTTTTAAAAAAAAAATTAACATTAAAAAATAAGAGAGAATACTAAATAAATATTATTTTTTTCTTATGTCTTTCTGACTAAAAAAACAAAGGAGAATGGAAAGTGTCACATCCACTACCTCTTTTCTTTTTAATAAGTCATTTGGCTGAACATCATGTCATGTTCGTGATTATGTTTGAGAAATAAAATTTTTAAGTTAAAAAATATTTTTTAACAAAAGTTTCATTTTTAAGTTTTTGTTAAAAATTTGTTTTTGCTATTTTTAAGTTTTTTGAACCGTTAAAAACGCTTTCAATTTTTTTTTTACTAAACGAGTATTTTTTTTTAAAACGGACTTTTTGAGTGTTAAATGTATTTTTAGGCTCCTCAAAGGCACACTTAAACATGCCCTAAAAAATAAGGTCAACAATAATCTTCTCTTCTACCGTCCGCATGCATCCACCAGAAAATTCAACGTGCCAATTGAATATAAGTTTTGATTGTTCGGACTTCACCCCCATTTGTCTTGGACAATATTTAAGCACAACTCTCTGCACCCATCTCATCTCCGACACTATCATCAACCAACGAAGATAGTGAAGATTCGTGTTAGTTTAAATATTGTTGTAGATCATATTTTTTGAATTTGTATTTATATTTCATACATTTTATTTTGTAAAGGCCTTTTATATTGTACACACGACACACTGAAATCATTAATTAAGCAATGAAAACATATTCATAACCACACGTCTTGTCTTCTTTTGACAAGTTGGTGGAAATTGACTTGAAAAATCATGCTTCGGACCAACCCCACTGAAAAGTACAAAGCCAACTGCTCTATATATATATAGGATCCCTTGTGTTACTATTCAACCACGCAATATTAGTCAGCGTTCCGTCTATCTGTAAAATTCTTTTTCCTCTGGTTCGAAGAGTATCATAGGATCAGAAGAAAGAAGTGGAGTTGAGCTCAAATTTGAATTCCGCAATGGCTAAAAGAGCAGGAGCAGGAGATCATGTATGTGAAAGTCCAGCTGGGGACAGAGAAAAACGTTTAAAATGTGGGCATAGCCGGCCTCCACAGGTGTTTCAGAAGATATTGACACGTAGTGACATCGAAGAAAGTCATAGAGTCTATATACCCAAGTCGGATGCTGCCAAATCCTTCCCCGGAGCTTTTGGTTGTCCTTCAAATGAACGCAGAGTTGTTGAAGTGGATCTTATTTTCTATGACAAAGAAAAGAAGCCAGGGACAATTCATCTTCGCAGCGATGGTGACAGATATTATCTCACCCGAGGGTGGAGCCAATTTGCTCGTGTGAATAAGCTAAGTGAAAAAGATACCGTCACCTTCTATGAACTCAAGTCTCGAAGAGGAATGGAGGAGAAAGCCATCATGGTTGGACTAACTCGTAATGGACGTGTTCAACTTTTTGGAGTAGATTTTACAAGGACCCAATCCTGAGGGTTTGGTTGATTTGGTTATGTTTTATCCCACCACATGCTTCATTGTTTGGTCATGTCAACTTGTTAAATCAAGTTACAAAAATGAAATATTATTATTATTATTATCAATATAAATTACAAAAGATATCGGGTTGGCATGATCTTTGACTTACCAATAACACAGATGTGATGGACTTGCAGCATCAGCAACAAATTATATTAGTGCACTTCTGAATATATGCATGCAGTCGCATGTACTTAGCTATAAAACAAATGTTTTGGCATTATGTAGACGACAATCACATGGACAAATTAAGCGGATAATGTTGTTAGAGGTTGTACCTTCGGTCAAGTGGGGTCTTTTAATTAAGTAGAATCTCAAACTCATGAATATCACATGCTGGGCCACTGCCTTTTGGTTGGGGCTGTCGTATTCATCTACGCTATTTAATAAAAGTCATATGATCAATTTAATGTGGTATATCCAAGAGTTGTCCGGTGGCATGAAACTCGTTTGAAAAGCAAGAAGCAGAAAGGCAACTAGGTAGCATTGAAGTCACTTTCAGTTCTCCACTTTACGCACGTGTACGTACGTACTTGGCGAGTAAGAACGTGTAATCTGCATATTCGATCTTCCATGAATTTGTATTAATATATTTTTTTCTTTTGACTTAATCTGATGGTGGCTTAAGAAAGTCAAGGCATCCAAAAAAAAAAGAGACAACAAAAGTAGACGTGTACACTGTACTGAAATTCTAAGAAAACAAGTAACCCCTGGCCTACACAACGGTTGTGATGAGACCTTTTTGCACCGAAATTTGAAAGACACTTTCACAACATTACAAGATTTGGTCATCAAATTCAGAGAGCAACTAGCTAGTTGCTTTCATGACCCACATATAATTGATTATATAGTTTACTTAAATCTCCTGCCGACACACACTTACCTGCTTGGATAAAGGTAGATATATACCATTGCTTATTACTTTTCAAGGGACTTTTATTTGTTTGTTTGTGTTGTATGTGTGTCAAACGTACCGGACATGCGGAAATATAAAAAGCTTTAAAAAAATAATTCAAAAGAGAAAGGGTACGTAGTTTGTTAAAAATTATAAACTTTAAGGGTGGTTTTCTTCTTTGGGTGATGAGACATAAAGATAAAGTAATTTATATGGTTGCTTTGTGTTTAAGTTATTTGTTGATAATTTTGCTTTTTTGTTATAAAAAAATAAATAAAATTGTCCAAAACAGTGTTACCAAATTAACGAAGTCAAAATATTTTACTTGTTCAACCTTTTGAATAAGTAGTAATTTAATAATATTCAAATATTAACAATATATAGTAGTAGATCCGTACAAGTAAGAGCAAACGGATAATGTTCCAAAAAGAACAAAGAGAAACACACATGTCACATGTGGACAAGGTATTGGAGCGCTAATTTTCTACTTCTAGAACAAAATATACATCAGTAAAGTTCATCATGTGTCTTTATCCAGCCGACCATGGTAGGGTTTGTCGCCCCAAGCTTCACGCTGCCCCTTTTCACCAACCTTTTTTTTTTTTTTTTTTTCTTCCGTTATTCTGAGTACGCAATAAAACATATCAGGTAGATTTTCCGTTGAGTGTTCTAATCATTATTGACCCACCTCCTTCGCTATTCGTAGGCATTTGGATTATTTAATCGGTTGAATAGGTCTTATATTCAAAATACTTTTTTAGGCATGTCACCCGAATTCATTAATCAATTAATTACCAAACTTTGAAGGATACTTCAGACTTTTTTAATTAAAGCTTTTGGGTGGATTTCATTGATACTTTTTAAGCTTTAGAAGATCCGGATCACCACACAGAATCTAGAAAAAGCAACAAGCATGCATGATTAGTGGGGTTGATAATGAGCTGATTTTCCAAGCTTTTTACCATCTTGGGTTGAAAGGCAATCTACGGTTTGTTTGGCAAAGGCCAAACATTATTTTTCAAAAAATTCAACTTTCAACATTTTTACTTTTTATTTCACATAAAAATAATTACAAAACAAAATTTTTTCACTTTTTCATAATAATTTTTTTTTTTTTACTTTTTTCACATTAATCAATTTTTGCTAATAATTTTTTTTTTTTTTTAAAAAAAAAAAAAAACCTAAGGCCTTGACCGATGAGACAGTTGATGTCTCATCCAAAAGGCAAACAAAAGTATGAGGGTCCAGTGAGAAGATCTGAATTATATATTATACACAAATCACAACTGTTGGCTTAAAAGTCACTAAAAATATATTTCTGACTTGAGTTAAAAGGTGTCGACATGCTCACCAAAGTGACCACCATTAAATGCAACTACTCTTTTTCTCGTTTCTGTCTTTTTTATGTGTAGTAAAACAAAGAAGATCAACAATTGCCTCACAGAATCTATTGAAAGCAATGCATGTGACCCTGTAAAGTATATAGTTTGATGTGGTTGGTGGGGCAACTTATATATAGTAGCTTTGGCTAAACCAATATATATACCATTCAAGTGTTGCTATTTCTTCACTAGAGAGGATCAGAAGAAAGAAGATTAGTCAATTAAGCTCAAATTTGAATTCTGCAATGGCGTTTTCAACGAGGTTGTCACCACGTGAAATAGAGGAGGGTAGAGTCTATATAGACCAGTCAGATGCTACCACATTTTTTGGATATCCTTCAGATGCAAGGGGAGAGGTTGAAGTGGATCTTGTGTTGTTTGACGCTAGCTACAAGTCCAAGAAAATTCGTCTTTGCAAAGATGGTGACAAATATTATTTCAATCAAGGGTGGAGCCAATTCGCGAGGGTAAAGAATCTGAGTGCCGGAGATACCATCACTTTAACTAAAATAAAGCCTCTAAGTACCGGGAAAAAAGAATTCATATTTGGAGTTAACTAAAACTAGTAAAGGATGAGTGTTCAGCATTTTGGAGTAGATTTGACAAACACCCAATCATGAGTGAATTTACTTCTTCTTGTCTTTTTATTTTCCTTGTATGAAATCTAGCAGAAAGTGCTTTCATCGTGTCACAAATAAAATTGAAATAATTATCGATATATAAATTACAAAAAATGTCCAACTCTCCTCCTTTACTCCTTGGCCACCCACCACTTCTCCTCATCAAAGCCATAATCATTACAGAACATGATCTTTGACTTTCTAATGGCATATAGATGCGATGGACTTGCAGCAGCAGCTCCAACAAATTTTGTGGACTCTTTTTTTTTTAGCAACAAATTTTGTGGGCTTGTATCTACGGACTTTTGTTGTGTTTGTGTCAAAAAGACAAAGAAACATATAATTAAAGTGACCTCTAAGGAAGATCCTCGGATTGTTAGAATCTTTAGATCAAGATGAGGTGATAAAGTTGAAAGAAATTTCTGACTTGCTAATTGTCAATCTAGAGGTCCAAGAACAATTGCAAAAAGTGTAACTATCACTTAAATTTCTAACTATTATTTAATGCAAAAAGTGCCATTATCACTTAATTAAGCACTAACTTTATCCAATGTTGATCAGAGTGTGGTAGGCCCTTTGTTAAAAGTCAAAATTGTTTAAAGCAGTAGAGTAACGTTATGTATAATCTATTTTAGTGCGCGTTTATATGTCTCAGAAACATGTTAGAAGTATCAAATCTGTTATTAAAATATGAGCATTACAATGATGTAGAGTTTAAATATTAAATATTATAAAAATAATTAATAAATAAAAATTTAGTACTCCTAACAATTCTTTTTAACACATATTCACATGAGGACGAAAATAAATTATACATAACGTTACTCCATTGCATTAAACAATTTTGACTTTTAAGATCACTCACAGTGGAGGAGCCAAATGATATTTTTATCTAAAATTGCTAATTAGATCTGTAAAAACCCCCCATATTAGAATGGCAAAAAAAAAAAAAAAGCAAAATGGATATTTTATTGGATTAGCCACAAAAAAAAAAAAAAAAATGCTACATGTAGCGGAACTATTCATGGGAGCCATTTTATTTCTCTCTCCACATCTATCTTTTCCGAAAATTTTCTCATACTATTTCTCTTCCACATCTCTCTTTTCTCAAAATTTTCTCAAACTATTTCTCTCTCCACATCTTTTTTTTTTTTTTTTTTTTTAAAGTTGAAAATAGGATATTTAGGAAAAATACAATCCTTTAAAAATTCATTAAGTAAACTAGATAAAGTGAGTTTTGATAAGCCATTTTGTATAAAAATTTGACTACTATATTGTGGGTGCTCTATCAAGGGCCAAACGCAATCCTAGTTAATATTTGATAAATAAACTTGCATCATAAAATGACGTACATATGATCTTTAACGCCATTTTTTTTTTTTTTTTTTGGTGGTGGATTGTAATTAATAAGCTGTGTTGATTAATTAGTGTTTAATTTGGTCCTTTTTGACTTTGAAAAAGAAGCTTCGGACCCACCCCACTGAATCTTACACGTAAACTTGGACTCATTATCCGTTGTACGGACTTCGTACTTGTCTTTATTAAAGTTCGCCAACGAACTTTTGTCGGTTGGTTGTTATCAGACTTTTTGCACCGAAATTTGAAAGAGAATTTTACAACAGTACGTGGTAGAAGAGCTGGTTATTAAATTCAGCGAGCAAATATATCGCTAGTTGCTTTCATGACCCCCACATAATTGATTATCTAGTGATAAAGTTAACACACCTGCCGACACACGCTTACAATAAAGATAGATACCGTTGGCTTAAAAAAAAAGAGAAAGGTAGATACCATTGTAAGGTAACAAAAGTTTTTTTTTATTATTATTTTTTTTTCATCATTAAAATAGGCTTTCTGTGTTTTGATTTGAAAAATGGGTTGTCTCGACTTTTTTTTTCTAACCTTTTCACCCCTATATAAAGTATAAACCACCACCACCCCACCCTCCTCCTTATACAACAATCTCATTTAGCCATTAGCAATCCTTCAATCTATATATATCTTCACCTTGAATTGATAATTGCATCTACCTAGCATATATATGGCTCCAGTACTAAGAGATTTTCACTCTGAAGAGGTGTACCGGAAGAAGTTGACAAAAAGTGACATGAAAGAATCCTCTAGGCTCTACATCAAGAAGTCAGCTGCTCGCAGAATCTGTCCCCAAGCTTTTGGTTGTTCTTCAAAAGAAAGTGAACAAACTTGTTATAAAAAGGATGATCTTCCTTTCATTGACGCTGGCTTTAATCGCTTGCAATTAATGGTGTTCCAAAGAAGAGGTAACAAATATTATCTCACCGGAAGGTGGGGAGATTTTGTTAGGGCGAAGAAATTAAGAGAAGGAGATAGTATCAGAATTCGTGAGCTCACGCCCAATAGTGGAACCGGAGAAAAATTCTTCATGATTGGTCGTCGTGTGAAAGTTAGGCGAGTACAAATTGGGTAGATTTGACAAAGACCAGCCGGCACCTTTTGTCATGTTTTTATTTCGTGCTACTTTCGTTTCCTAGTCTAAATAAATTGGTCTCTTGAGTGCATGCATGCACGTGGGGCATTGTATTACATAGGCAAGGTTTCTTTTCTGCTTTGTCCTTGTAGCCTTCCTGCTTCCTTGGAGTACGTAGGCATCTTTGTGCTTTTATGAAAAATAAATAAATAATAATATTGGTTTGTCTATGCACGGCTCGCAGACTATGGATTGTCTTATTATAATGGTCTTCAAATTTAACGACAATTTATAGTGTCAAGTTGAGGTAAAAAAAAAAAAAAATTTGATTTGTGGTTACGTTCTTGCTGCCATAGATGCATGATATTAAAACGACAAAGTAAGATGCAATAATTTACGTAAAAAAACATGTTTTTTGTGTGGTGCTAGCTAGGGTTAATAAGTAATTTACATGGACAAAAATTGTGTTTAATGTTTTGATTCATTAGTTAAACACATTTAGGTTCATGCTTGAAAAGATTTGCTTCGTCCTGGACCCATACTTGGACTGAAACTAATTAAGAATGACAAGACACTGCAGAAACATATTTAACAATGGCTAATATCATATAATATAATGGATATTATAAATAATGTAAAGTTTTACATGATTACTAGAGTTAAAAAATAATAATAATAATAATAATAGTTGGACTGAAAAGTGCATTGAATATTTTAATTCCTTTGATTGGGGACCCCATTTTTTTTTTCGACATGATGGTGGAAAATGTCTTTTTAACATTGAAAAAACATTCTTCGGACCAAATCCCACGGAATCTATAGAAAGCGACGTGAGTCCCGTGAACTGTCGGGTTTTATATGATTGATGTACTTAGATACCTTTTGGGTGTTAGGTAGCAGCACTTTTATTATTATTATTATTATTTATTAAAATTATATATATTATTAATGTGACATGCAGCATTATTTATTTTTTGGATTTTATGAAAAATTTATACATACGGCCATCATTAGTTGTTTAAAAAATTTAAATTTTTTTTAAAAAATAATAATAAATTTAATATAAAAAAAATTGCCAAGGAGAAAAGAAAAATGAAATTCAAATTAATTTAATTGGGCTGTCCATTAGGTCCACTGAGTAGTGTTTGATAGAACACTGGCGTGTATGAACAATATGCACGCCAGTGTTCATATATTATTATTATTATTTTTTATTGTTTAAATAATATATTTTTTTAAAATAATATATGAACACTGGAGTGCACATTGTTCAAGCACGCCAGTGTTCTAACAAACACTACTCAGGTCCACTTGCACAAAAAGTTGGTCCATACGCGCGACAATTTTTTTTATTTTTTGAGTGGGGCTACGATGAATGTGGCAACATCACCCAAAAATTGTACCTTATGAGAGAATTTAAACAGTACATTATTAAAGAATTCATATGAAATTATTTTTCCACCTGTTCAATTATCTATTGAGCATAAATCTGATAATAATTTGGACAACAAACTATTAATAATTTCAATACAGTGGTATTTTGCCCCACTATCTGAGTAACCCCAAGCCGACACGTAATTATTCAAACACAAAACGGTTGTGATGTGACCTTTTCGCACCGAAATTTGAAACACTTATACAAGAGTACAGGATCGACCATAATTGATTATCTTTTGTGATGAGTTAATTAACACACCAGCCGAGACAAGCTTTACCTGCTTCAATCGTTAAAGGTTGATATACCATTGACTTATTAACCCAAGATAGAAACCATTGAAAGCTAGCAAAAGTTTTTATTTTTATTTTTATTTTTTTGGGTGGATATACCATTAATTGACTTATTAAAAAAAGATAGATACCATTGATAGCCAACAAAAGTTTTTTTTTTTTTTTTTTGAAAAAATGTGTTTATGTGATATAAATATGAAAATGCCACACATACATACATACACACACACACACACATATATATATATATATATAAAAAAAAAATAGCGATATGCTAATTAATATAGCATTACTCCAATAACTTTATACAAAATAAATTCTGTTTACTAGAAATAATAGCTCGTTCTAACTTTATAGAATCAAGAGCAAAATATGCAAACTAAACTGAATGAATTAAAAGTATAACCCAAAAAGAAAAGAGTGAATAAATAGTATAACCCAAAAATAAGAAGCCTAATCTTCATATATCTTTGTTATATCTTCGTTAATTAGTGCAAGTTAACATAAGTTTGATTTCTCAACGCACACGAAGGACCAAGTGACGAACCAAAACTTTTTCATAAGTAATTAATCAAACAATTTTAAAACTCAAAGTTCACTTAATAGTCTAGCTAGCTACTTGGAGTACTGAATACTCCAATCAAAAAAATTAACCCTATTCAATTCGCAGGACCCTTTTGCTTTTGAGCAAATTTGAATCTTCTAATTATTGTTAAAAAGAATGTCATGCATGATCACGTACACCATGCACCATCGACAAATCAAACTAGTTATAATTCAAAAGAGATAGTGGGGCAAAGCTATAATTCAAAAGAGAAAGAGTAGTTTTTAAAAACCTTGAAGGGTGATTTTCTTCTTTGGGTGATGAGACACAAAGATAAAGTAGTTTATATATGGTTGCTTGTGTTTAAGTTATTTGGTGATGATTTTTTTTTATTAAAAAAAATAAAATTTGTCCTAAACTGTATTACAAAACGAAGTCAAAATACTTTAATTTTTTTTTTTTTTAAATAAAATAAAACTACTTTAATATTTATATTATATTACAAATGAAAATTATTTTAATCTTCAATAATTTAGAATGTTTAAATTCTTGACGTAATTGTTATTGGATTTTTTTTTTTTTTTTAATTTTATTTGAAGATTGTCCAATAACCGCTATGATTCTGATCAGCTAGTAGATCGAACTGGCACATGGACAAACAGTATACTCTCTTGCTGGGACCCATTTGTTTCCAACCAAGGTGGGTGCCTTTGAATCAACATGCAATTTAATATTTGAGACAATATTCTAATAGAACCCCCAAGCTTTACATTAATTAATTATTCAAATGGCGTCCAACAACAACAATATTAATGGAGGACGACAGAGAAAACAAAAGAGCTCAGATATTAGTCCACTCATCAACACATGCATGATGAACTTCAAACAACGTAAAAGCAGAAGAATCACTTTCTCCGACATAGAGAGAGATCGCCCTAGTTTTCCGGAGGAAGCGGACGGTTGAGATCAAATCCTCTTGCACCTTTTTTTCTCTCTGGAGGAGGAGGCTCGTTGAGATCAAATCGGCCTACGACTGCTCTCCTTGCAGCCTCGTGCCTAATGATATGGAAGTGTGTTGGCCCTATTCCTCCTCCTCCTCGGGGCCTCAACACATAAAAGGTGACGATATCGTCTTTTCTTAATGCCATTTTCTTTAACAAAGTTGTGCCATCCGTCGCCAAGAAAAGATCTTTGATCATGACGCCTACAAAAATTCATTGTCGAGGAATTCATTTGAACGTCAAAAACAATCACCGTTTTAGTTCCATCGACGAGACCCAATTGTTTAACAAGCTGGGTTGGTAAATAGACTCTTCCTTCTTCGATGTCACTTGCCGAGAGTTTCTTGTGAAACTTCCATTGGTGGACAAAACTTGCAGCCATTGCCGAGGTCGATGTTAAGGCTTCCGATCCCGATCCTAGAATGAATTATCATGTTGGAGGAATAAGAACAAGTGACAATTAAGATAATAATAGTAATAATAATAACAACAAACGAGCAAAACCACAGATCGCAAGCTAGAAGTGAAATTAAAAATTGAGAAAAGAAAGGTGATCGATGGACAAAAACTTACAAGAGAAATAGAATATTGGCCTCTCCTTGAATGCTTGTATGTAGTAGCCGAGTGAGGCAAGCAGCATTCTTTAACAAAGGATCCAACACTTTGTTTGAACTTTTGATATTTTGTGCACCACGTTTCACCAACCCTTTTCTATATGTCTAATTAAAGAAGTTTAAACCATTAAAAAAAAAAAAAAACATATTACTAGTAGGCAATATCAGCTAGAATTTCCGTTGAATGTTCTAACTTCTAATCATTGACCCATTTGTCAATTACAAATGTATGCATTAAACATATGATTTATAGGTCCTTGAATTTGTAGGTCCTTCACATGCCTTAATGTATGCATTAATTAAATAAACTACTTTTTGTTTCCAACGTAAGAACTAGCCGACAAGCAGTTAGAGTTTAACTTCTAAATAAAAAAAATGAAATCCACACCTGCTGTTCTAGAGACTGACAAGTGTGTTTCGGCCTAGCTGGGATCCATTTGTTTCCTACAAGTGGTGGCCTTCTAACTTTGGAAAAACATGGCTAGCAGAAACCACACGGAATTTACTTACTCACTTGCCAGCCTTCAATTCACAGAAAAGGATTTCTCTATATTATTTTAGTGCATTTAGAAAGTTAAATTTTTCTAAAAAATTTGCTCTTAAAAAATATGGATAAATATTGTCCTCCTAAATGTACTAAATGAATATTCTCCGTTTCAAATAACATGAAGAGAATCATTTTCCCACTTCACAAGCTCAGAGCACTAGCAGTAACTTCTCTTTGATTTTTCCCAAGTTTAAGGCAAAAAGCTACTTTTTCTTCCCTATGAAAAGATATTTCATAATAGCTTCCCCTTACCTTTTCATATACTATTAAAATATTATTTCTTTACAAAATACAAGTTCCTTACCTACCTTCTTTTTTTTTTTTCACAAAATCTCAATACAATCCCCAATTAAAGACAAAAAGATGAGGATGAGAGAAGAAAGAGAAATGTTTATAGTAAAATAATGTATATGAAATTACTTTTGGTTCTCAACACATTGGAAAACACTGTAGCAACCCTTGAGAGTTGGTTAAATGTATGAAATCTGATGTGAGTAGTTTGTTGTATTTTTTTAAAATTTTTTCTAAATATAGAGAAGAGAATGACATATAGAACATCTATTGCTATTGCTTAGACATCAAACTCAATAATTATCAAGACATAATCAGGCTGCATCATCGGTGAAGTAGGGTCTTAAGCAAAAAAACCTCAAACTCAATCTGGATGACACTAACGTGCACGTCGTGCGACCCAGCAATTCCAGAGAATGCTCCGTGAGGTGGCGGGGGTCTTAACTTTGAAAAGATCTTGTGGGACCCAAAAGTGTAAGACCAAATGTTGACAATTTCGACCATATGCTGCTTCGATCGTTAACGACAAAATTTGCTTGTCTAAGGATGAGTTGTGTAACACGTACGCATACGACTGCCACAAAAGGTAATAAAAGCAACCTTCATTAATTCAAAAAAGTAAATACATTTTTTTTGCTTGTGACCAAATTTGGTGGGGGCCAAGGCATTCTTTTAACTTTAGAAGATTCAAATGACCCCACGAAATCTAAAGAAAGCTAAATAATTAGATGGGGCAGGTGGCCCCTGGACTCTATAAATAGAGTTAATGTCATTCATTACGGGTATGCAAAACATTCAACTAAGGATTAGAGTGCACTTTGTATATATCTGGTACCAAGTCTCTCTATCTTTTGTACATGTGTTTACATTATTTGATATGATTTTTACAAGATTTCTACATGGATATATATCTTGATGTTTGATTTGAATCGTTCCAATAGAGTTTCTATTACGTCAAATTTTTGGTTTAGATTTGCAATTGAATCGTTTCTGAATAGCTTAAGATATATATATATATATATATATTAAAAAAAATCAATATATGTTTTGGTTTTTCATTGATTTCTGGTGAACTATATATAACTATGTATAGCATGGATTTAATCTAAAAGATGGTTTCAGTACAAGGCTGTGTGAGTGTGTCTGTTTTTGAGAAAAGAGCTAGAATTAATTGGATATTACGTACGTAATCTTCTTTCATGAATAAAATAAGAAAAGACAATATGAACCTTTATGTCCTAAGTAGGACCTCTAGTACTGTCGTAAAAAAGTAGTGACAAGCAATATCGACTTTTTTTGTTTTATGTTCTCCAACTACCAGTCCAACACCTTCGTCCTGTCTCCGACCAACTCCTCCATCATTGGCTGCTTTTACTCAATTTTTAATATAACTTCTAGCTTTGTATGTGATTTCGCTTGTTTATATTTCTATTTTGTCACTTAATTGTCTTATAATTAATCCAACGTACTAATTCATTCTAGGACCAGAAGCCTCAACATCGACTTTGACTTCGACCATGGCATGTATGTTTACGAAGGTTCTCACGAAAAGTGACATCAAAGAAGGAAGAGTCTATTTACCGGCCCAGCTTGCTGAAAGATTCGGTGTTCCAAACGGAACTCAAGTGAGTGTTTGTGACGCTCAAATGAACATTGCTTGGCAAATGAATTTTATTACAAGAGATGGAAAATGTTATCTCGGCAGCGAATGGGGCGAATTTGTTGAGAGAAAGGGCTTAAGAAAAGGCGATACTGTCAACTTTTATGACTTGGGGCACCTCGGAGCAAACGGAGAAAGACTTTTCAGGATTGAAAGGAGAGGAGTAGGGTTTGATCTCAATGAGCCTCCTCCAGATAACTAATTAAGGATTATGATGACAAGTGTTAGCTCTCTCTGCTGTAGTTGCTTTAAATTTTATGTTGTTTCAAGTCCTCAATCTCTACTCTTTTGTTTTCTCTATTCTAGCGGTTGTCGCTCGACTGCATTGAATTATGTACGCTTAATTAAGGAGCTGTTTGTTACTAAAATAAAACAATTGTTAGAATATTGTGTCAAATGAAATTGCATGGTGGCATTGTAATTCGTAAGGTCTTTACTTTTTCTTCATGGCCGTGGCACTTGGAATCAAAGATGATAATATTATCCACTTTTTGCCCAAAAAAAAGTAAAATTACTACAGCGTGGTCTATGACTTGCGGACCATGGATTTGTCTTATTTTAATGGTCTTTACATCCTATAATAATTCTAATCTTCTTTTCATTGGCTATGTTTGCTAAAGGACCCAAAATTAATGCTCAACATTTTTAGTTTTTACATTACATCAATCACTTTTTATTATTATCCAAATAAAAAAATCACTACAATATATTTTTTTTCACTTTTTCTTACAAAACATTCTTATTTTTTTTGTCACATCAATCAAATTGCTAGAGGAAACATTCTTTTCAAGGCGAATGGCAATAAGATCTTATAGGAAATCGAGAGGATCATGTGGGACCCTACAAGATTATATATCAAAAAATTCAGTCTTTTTATTTTTTATCTTTTATTTTTATTTTTTATAATAAACAACTTTTTTTTTACTTTTTTTATAACTAAGAAAAAAATCAAAACTCTTTTAACCTTTATATAAAGTCAACACTTATTTAAAAAAAAAAAAAAAATTTCTCATCTCAAAAAAATTTGCCAAAACACCCAATTATTATAGTTATAACAAACTCTCTACATTACTTTCAATTTAACTACCATCAGATTCACTCCCTGCATCCCAAGAGCCCCCCCCCCCCCCCCCCCAAAAAAAAAGGTGATATACTTTTTTATTCTTATTTTTTACTTTTATGTCTCCATTAGTTTAAAACTAAAAAAAAAATAATAAAGTGGAGAAATATATAAAGAATTTAATGTTTATTTTTTTAAAAAAAGTGGTTCTCAAAATTTAATAATGTGAATTTTATTTCATATTTTTTTGAACAATCAATGCATAAACATGAAACACTAACTCAATCTAGATGACAGTAAAGTGCACGTGCAATCACATGCTGGACCACCGTCTTTTTAACTTGGAAAAAAACATGCTTGGAATTGGGACCAACCGCACGGAATTTACACAAAGCGGCGTGAGAAGTAGAATTTGATATGATTGATGGGGATACGTAGCTTTGGCCCTCTATATATACAATACACCTCTACTTGCCATTCGCATATATTTTTCTTTTTTCCTCCATTTGATAATTATAGGATCAGAAGATAGAGCAGAGTAGAGGAGAGAGCTCAAATTTGAATTCAACAATGGCCGCAAACGTAGATCGGGGAGATGCGTGAATACTAAACCCTGTAGGCTTTGTGTGCGTCAAGAGATGTTTCAGAAGACTTTGTCAAAAAGTGAGTCAGACGGAAACTACAGAGTGTGCGTGAGGGAAGAACATGCTCCCAGGTTATGCCCCCCTGCTTTCAGTGATCGTTCAAAAGGAAGCGAACTGATCACTCAGGTGGGTCTTCCTTTCTTCGACCCGACATTGCAACTTTTAAATTTAGAAGATATGGTTGAATGGGTAAGTGAAGATATCAAAAAAAAAACTTGACGGAATAGGCCTTTCTTTATTTATTTATTTTTTTAAAAAAAAACGTAGACATTATCAGTGATTATTGTGTAACTTCTTGCTAATGATAGTATATTCAATAACCTCTCGTCATTGATACTTTGTAATTATCAATAACAACTGAAAGTCGTCCCTCATACTTTGTTATGATGATGATAAAGTAACGACGTGTTTTGGGTTTTAAAGTATTAGTGGCGACATTGAACATTATCAATGACGACATATTGTTTTGGGTTCTGATGCTATTACGACGACCTTAAACATTAACAATAATGACTTTTGTTGTCGCTAATGATGTGTCATTATTAGTGACGATAATATGATGACAAATAATGATAGAACATTTGTGACAACTTATTAGACGGCTTGTCAACTATAAGAATCAAGAATGACTTTTTGACTTTTAGCTATGACAAAATGTCATTGATAAAAAACCCTTTTTTTAATTTTTTAAATCTCTCTTAGTCTCTTCCTTAAAGTCTCATATATATATATATAATGATCACTCGCCTTCGTAATCCCTTTTTTTTTTATATATATATATATTTTACACTTATATAAAAAAGTGGGACCCTAAACATTTATAAAATATGTCAAAAGAAGAGAAGCACGTCCGTTTACTTCCCAAACGAAAGTTTTATTGCAAAGTTTTTAAGTGAAATATTTTCTGAGCTAGATAAGGAAATATTGGGCCTTTAAGACGACAACAAATCCCTGGAAAGGAGTAGTAGGAAAGGTGTTGCATACATAAATTTTGTTGAAGTTGGCGAACGTGAAGGATAAAAGAAAAGGGTTATATGTTTGAATTTGTTATACCGTTTCTTTATTAATTAGGAAACAAGTGAAACGGGTGTTAATGCATGCATAGAAGGAGTATTCTGCAGAGATGATCATGAATTATCGATCACGTGTCTCTCTCTCTTCCTTCATAGCATACTTTGAAGGAAACTGGTTGAAAAACTAATCAGGAAATCAAAGCATGCATGTTTGCCCCTAATTAAAACAGGATAATAGAAGAAACCTGAATCTCATTCGATAATATATAGAATTAATGAAATCATAAAAGTAAATTAGTCGAACACATAAATCAAACAAAGCCCCTAAAACATAGTCACGTATACGTATCCGGCCACTATTACTGCATGCATCGACAATTCCCATCCTCCTTGCCATGCACCACTCCTATATGGCTATATAGAAACACTCATATATATATAATGCATGGACGGCTTGAACCACTCTCACCGTCTTCTCCCCTACTCTCTAGATCTGCATTCAATTCAATACTTCAACAACAAAAGATAGAACGTTTTGAGGATTCCGGCACGACCAGAGTCGCACTCTCTGACGCACCCGCAGACTAGGATAAAACTGATTATTTGCCACTTCGTACCAGCCATTCCTCCACACGTATGATGAGGTGCCGACCCTCTGCAAAATTAGGTTATTCTCCAATGATATTGATGACGAACACATTAGCCTTACCTGGATGCCATTCTCCAGTATTTGGTTCTCAATGCCGTTGAAGATTTGGATGTTTGGATCAACTTGGTCAACTTGGATCTGCAAGCGGTCATTGTTTCGACTTAAATCTCTTTGCTCTAACCTCTTTTGAGCGAAGAGCACTGGCGTCGTGAACCCCCTGCCTTGGAGGTTATTCCTGATTGCCGGAGGTGCTTCCATTCTTTTCGGCGTACTAAAAGAATTCCTAATAAGAGAGCATACAACGTACAAGATAGATTGATAGAAGCAAAGACATCGATCTATTTATAAGGATGATGTGGGCCATGAAAAGTTGATAGGATTAGGAATTGCCGGCGGCTTTAACTAACTAATACTTTTTAGCATGAGATTACAAACGCTTACTTAGATTGCCTTCTTTATTGACGTGTAGTTGTTGTGGAGACGGATGAGTTACAATTAATAAAGATGAATCCATTTCTTGCAATAATTGACGTGGGGTGACCTCACTTTCACCCATGCATGCATAGGTAGTTAGGTACAAGATTTGTCTTCTAGCTAGCTGGATTTCTTTTACACTTGTTTGAGTGTTAGAGTGATGCAAGTGCAACTATGCATGTCAACACACATTCTATGAAGCCATGCATGCAAGTCGGGGAAAGACATTAATAAACATCTTTCTTAGTTAGCATCGAACAAATTCCACCTTTTCACCAACCATAGTAAGTAAGATCTTAAAGAAATAAACAGATCTCTTGAACTACCACATATGTTGACAAGACTCTATAAATTTTAAAAACTCTCAATTTCATCTTTTGAACTTTCAATTTGATGCAATTGATTCCCTTCCGCGAATTTTTTTCGTTAAACCCTAACGTAAACAACTAAAATATCTAAATTACCCTTCAATTTTTTTTTTTTTAAAAAAAAACAAAATTTGAAATTAAGTATAAATTTAGAATTTTATAAAAATGATAGGAGTATAAATGGCATTTTATAACTTTTAACGTTCAAAAAATGACGGAAGAGATCCATTGCATCAAATTGAAAATTAATGTGGTAAAATTGAGATTTTTTTTAAATTTGAGAAGATATTCTGAAAACGAGTGATAATTGATAGATCTTAAATAAAGTTTTCTCTTAAAATTACATGTGCCACGAAACCTAAAGAAAGCGGCATGATTGTATAGTGGGGTTAGGTGGCCTTCGCCCTGGGGATCAGTAACGGTATGCATATGATCATTCGACTTCAATGTTAGCCAGGGCCACGCCAATGTGGAAAGGTCCGACAAGTTCACACTTCACATGACCTGTGCCGACGTCTAGAATTAATGAATTTCCATCTCGTTTTCTCTTTCGTAAGAAGAAAAGCATCTTTGTTTGGGAGCCAATGAACTTTCTAACTGGTTCAGTCGAGTGAAACAAGTGGTTGTGTTTGGTTATCTTTTTGATTTTTTTTCTTTTTTGGGTCATATTGCATCCTCTTATATATATATATATATATATATATATATAACGCACTACAAAAAAATTGCTATTTTCTGACGTGGCAAACAGTACATGATTTTTGCCACGTCAGCATTTTCTGACGCGTCGGTGTTCAAGCACGCCAGTGTTCTAACAAACACTACTCAGGTCCACTTGCACGAAAAGTTGGTCCATACGCGCGACAATTTTTTTTATTTTTTGAGTGGGGCTACGATGAATGTGGCAACATCACCCAAAAATTGTACCTTATGAGAGAATTTAAACAGTGCATTATTAAAGAATTCATATGAAATTATTTTTCCACCTGTTCAATTATCTATTGAGCATAAATCTGATAATAATTTGGACAACAAACTATTAATAATTTCAATACAGTGGTATTTTGCCCCACTATCTGAGTAACCCCAAGCCTACACGTAATTATTCAAACACAAAACGGTTGTGATGTGACCTTTTCGCACCGAAATTTGAAACACTTATACAAGAGTACAGGATCGACCATAATTGATTATCTTTTGTGATGAGTTAATTAACATACCAGCCGACACAAGCTTTACCTGCTTCAATCGTTAAAGGTAGATATACCATTGACTTATTAACCCAAGATAGAAACCATTGAAAGCTAGCAAAAGTTTTTATTTTTATTTTTATTTTTTTTGGGTAGATATACCATTGACTTGACTTATTAAAAAAAGATAGATACCATTGAAAGCCAACAAAAGTTTTTTTTTTTTTTTTGAAAAAATGTGTTTATGTGATATAAATATGAAAATGCCACACATACATATATACACACACACACATATATATATATATATATAAAATAAAATAGCGATATGCTAATTAATATAGCATTACTCCAATAACTTTATACAAAATAAATTCTGTTTACTAGAAATAATAGCTCGTTCTAACTTTATAGAATCAAGAGCAAAATATGCAAACTAAACTGAATGAATTAAAAGTATAACCCAAAAAGAAAAGAGTGAATAAATAGTATAACCCAAAAATAAGAAGCCTAATCTTCATATATCTTTGTTATATCTTCGTTAATTAGTGCAAGTTAACTTAAGTTTGATTTCTCAACGCACACGAAGGACCAAGTGACGAACCAAAACTTTTTCACAAGTAATTAATCAAACAATTTTAAAACTCAAAGTTCACTTAATAGTCTAGCTAGCTACTTGGAGTACTGAATACTCCAATCAAAAAAATTAACCCTATTCAATTCGCAGGACCCTTTTGCTTTTGAGCAAATTTGAATCTTCTAATTATTGTTAAAAAGAATGTCATGCATGATCACGTACACCATGCACCATCGACAAATCAAACTAGTTAATTTAATCACTTGCCATTGATGGTCTTCCACAGAAGAGGTAACAAATGTTATCTCACTGAAGGGTGGGCCCTGGAGACGTTTTGTTAACGAGAAGAAATTAAGAGGAGATATTATCAGAATTCATGAGCTCACCTGCAAAAGTGGAACAGGAGAAAAATACTTCATGATTGGTCGTCGTGTGAAAGTTAGGGGAGTACAAATTGGGTAGATTTGACACAGACCAGCCGTCACCAAGTGGTGGAGTGATTCTAGCAGGCGCGTTAGAGTCCCTCCGGTGTCCAGAGTTAACGGGAGTTGATATATATTCACGGCCAGACATTTAAATATTTTTTTTTATTGACGTATTTTCTTCTTCTAAAGGTTAAAAAACCCTTAGAATAAATCTGGGGTAGTTTTGTCTACCGCATGTAAGCCACGTCCACAACATCTTCTCAATGATTGCACCACGGGTCAAGGAAAACTCATATATTAGCTTATTACTAAAATATTAATTACTTACGCACCGGAGATTCACACATCATTGTCACTTCAATAAAAGGAAAAAGAAAACGCAATGACGCAAATATTTCACAATTCACATCGAAGCAAGAAAACGAATAATTTGGGTATAATTCATTAAACAATATATATATTGGTATGTCTATGGCCCGCAAACTACTATGAGTTGTCTTATTTAATTTATAGTGTCGAGTTGAGGTAAAAAATTTTGATTTGGGGATACGTTCTAGCTGCCGAAGATGCATGATATTAAAACGACCAAGTAATTAATTATGCCATAATTAGGTAAAAAAAAAAAATGCACTGTTTTTTTTTGGTAATAGGGTTGGGTTAGGTAATTTAGTTGGAGAAAATTGTGTTTAATGTTTTGCTTCATTATTTTAATCTCATGAATTAGGTCCATGGTTGAAAGATTTGCTTCCGCGATGGGACCCATATGCTTTCGTGTAAATACAAGTATCTTCGATTATCAATTTGCGCACCACCGCTATCAGTCTATCACGTCAATAACCAATAATAAGCTTTTTTTAAGGACTTTGTATGGGACTTTTATTTGTTTGTTTGTGCTGTGCGTGTGTCAAAATAATAAACTTTTTTAACTAATATAATTCAAAAGAGAAAGGGTAGTTTTTAAAAACCTTGAAGGGTGATTTTCTTCTTTGGGTGATGAGACACAAAGATAAAGTAGTTTATATATGGTTGCTTTGTGTTTAAGTTATTTGTTGATGATTTTTTTTTATTAAAAAAAATAAAATTTGTCCTAAACTGTATTACAAAACGAAGTCAAAATACTTTAATTTTTTTTTTTAAATAAAATAAAAACTACTTTAATATTTATATTATATTACAAATGAAAATTATTTTAATCTTCAATAATTTAGAATGTTTAAATTCTTGACGTAATTGTTATTGGATTTTTTCTTTTAAAAAAAAATTATTTGAAAATTGTCCAATAACCGCTATGATTCTGATCAGCTAGTAGTACTGGCACATGGACATACAGTATACTCTCTTGCTGGGACCCATTTGTTTCCAACCAAGGTGGGTGCCTTTGAATCACCATGCAATTTAATATTTGAGACAATATTCTAATAGAACCCCCAAGCTTTACATTAATTAATTATTCAAATGGCGTCCAACAACAACAATATTAATGGAGGACGACAGAGAAAACAAAAGAGCTCAGATATTAGTCCACTCATCAACACATGCATGATGAACTTCAAACAACGTAAAAGCAGAAGAATCACTTTCTCCGACATAGAGAGAGACCACCCTAGTTCTCCGGAGGAGGGGGACGGTTGAGATCAAATCCTCTTGCACCATTTTTTCTCTTTGGAGGAGGAGGCTCGTTGAGATCAAACCGGCCTACGACTGCTCTCCTTGTAGCCTCGTGCCGAATGATCTGGAAGTGTGTTGGCCCTATTCCTCCTCCTCCTCGGGGCCTCAACACATAAAAGGTGACGGTACCGTCTTTTCTTAATGCCATTTTCTTTAACAAAGTTGTGCCATCCATCGCCAAGAAAAGCTCTTTGATCACGACGCCTACAAAAATTCATTGTCGAGGAATTCATTTGAACGTCAAAAACAATCACCGTTTTAGTTCCATCTACGAGACCCAATTGTTTAACAAGCTGGGTTGGTAAATAGGCTCTTCCTTCTTCGATGTCACTTGCCGAGAGTTTCTTGTGAAACTTCCCTTGGCGGACAAAACTTGCAGCCATTGCCGAGGTCGATGTTAAGGCTTCCGATCCCGATCCTAGAATGAATTATCATGTTGGAGGAATAAGAACAAGTGACAATTAAGATAATAATAGTAATAATAATAACAACAAACGAGCAAAACCACAGATCGCAAGCTAGAAGTGAAATTAAAAATTGAGAAAAGAAAGGTGATCGATGGACAAAAACTTACAAGAGAAACAGAATATTGGCCTCTCCTTGAATGCTTGTATGTAGTAGCCGAGTGAGGCAAGCAGCATTCTTTAACAAAGGATCCAACACTTTGTTTGAACTTTTGATATTTTGTGCACCACGTTTCACCAACCCTTATCTATATGTCTAATTAAAGAAGTTTAAACCTTTAAAAAAAAAAAAAAAAAACATATTACTAGTAGGCAATATCAGCTAGAATTTCCGTTGAATGTTCTAACTTCTAATCATTGACCCATTTGTCAATTACAAATGTATGCATTAAATATATGATTTATAGGTCCTTGAATTTGTAGGTCCTTCACATGCCTTAATGTATGCATTAATTAAATAAACCACTTTTTGTTTCCAACGTAAGAACTAGCCGACAAGCAGTTAGAGTTTAACTTCTAAATTTAAAAAAAAAAAAAAAAAAAAAAAATGAAATCCGCACCTGCTGTTCTAGAGACTGACAAGTGTGTTTCGGCCTAGCTGGGATCCATTTGTTTCCTACAAGTGGTGGCCTTCTAACTTTGGAAAAACATGGCTAGCAGAAACCACACGGAATTTACTTACTCACTTGCCAGCCTTCAATTCACAGAAAAGGATTTCTCTATATTATTTTAGTGCATTTAGAAAGTTAAATTTTTTTAAAAAATTTGCTCTTAAAAAATATGGATAAATATTGTCCTCCTAAATGTACTAAATGAATATTCTCCGTTTCAAATAACATGAAGAGAATCATTTTCCCACTTCACAAGCTCAGAGCACTAGCAGTAACTTTTCTTTGATTTTTTCCTAGTTTAAGGCAAAAAGCTACTTTTTCTTCCCTATGAAAAGATATTTCATAATAGCTTCCCCTTACATTTTCATATACTATTAAAATATTATTTCTTTACAAAATACAAGTTCCTTACCTACCTTCATTTTTTTTTTTCACAAAATCTCAATACAATCCCCAATTAAAGACAAAAAGATGAGGATGAGAGAAGAAAGAGAAATGTTTATAGTAAAATAATGTATATGAAATTACTTTTGGTTCTCAACACATTGGGAAACACTGTAGCAACCCTTGAGAGTTGGTTAAATGTATGAAATCTGATGTGAGTAGTTTGTTGTATTTTTTTAAAATTTTTTCTAAATATAGAGAAGAGAATGACATATAGGACATCTATTGCTATTGCTATTTCTTAGACATCAAACTCAATAATTATCAAGACATAATCAGGCTGCATCATCGGTGAAGTAGGGTCTTAAGCAAAAAAACCTCAAACTCAATCTGGATGACACTAACGTGCACGTCGTGCGACCCAGCAATTCCAGAGAATGCTCCGTGAGGTGGCGGGGGTCTTAACTTTGAAAAGATCTTGTGGGACTCAAAAGTGTAAGACCAAATGTTGACAATTTCGACCATATGCTGCTTCGATCGTTAACGACAAAATTTGCTTGTCTAAGGATGAGTTGTGTAACACGTACGCATACAACTGCCACAAAAGGTAATAAAAGCAACCTTCATTAATTCAAAAAAGTAAATACATTTTTTTTTGCTTGTGACCAAATTTGGTGGGGGCCAAGGCATTCTTTTAACTTTAGAAGATTCAAATGACCCCACGAAATCTAAAGAAAGCTAAATAATTAGATGGGGCAGGTGGCCCCTGGACTCTATAAATAGAGTTAATGTCATTCATTACGGGTATGCAAAACATTCAACTAAGGATTAGAGTGCACTTTGTATATATCTGGTACCAAGTCTCTCTATCTTTTGTACATGTGTTTACATTATTTGATATGATTTTTACAAGATTTCTACATGGATATATATCTTGATGTTTGATTTGAATCGTTCCAATAGAGTTTCTATTACGTCAAATTTTTGGTTTAGATTTGCAATTGAATCGTTTCTGAATAGCTTAAGATATATATATATATATATATATTAAAAAAAATCAATATATGTTTTGGTTTTTCATTGATTTCTGGTGAACTATATATAACTATGTATAGCATGGATTTAATCTAAAAGATGGTTTCAGTACAAGGCTGTGTGAGTGTGTCTGTTTTTGAGAAAAGAGCTAGAATTAATTGGATATTACGTACGTAATCTTCTTTCATGAATAAAATAAGAAAAGACAATATGAACCTTTATGTCCTAAGTAGGACCTCTAGTACTGTCGTAAAAAAGTAGTGACAAGCAATATCGACTTTTTTTGTTTTATGTTCTCCAACTACCAGTCCAACACCTTCGTCCTGTCTCCGACCAACTCCTCCATCATTGGCTGCTTTTACTCAATTTTTAATATAACTTCTAGCTTTGTATGTGATTTCGCTTGTTTATATTTCTATTTTGTCACTTAATTGTCTTATAATTAATCCAACGTACTAATTCATTCTAGGACCAGAAGCCTCAACATCGACTTTGACTTCGACCATGGCATGTATGTTTACGAAGGTTCTCACGAAAAGTGACATCAAAGAAGGAAGAGTCTATTTACCGGCCGAGCTTGCTGAAAGATTCGGTGTTCTAAACGGAACTCAAGTGAGTGTTTGTGACGCTCAAATGAACATTGCTTGGCAAATGAATTTTATTACAAGAGATGGAAAATGTTATCTCGGCAGCGAATGGGGCGAATTTGTTGAGAGAAAGGGCTTAAGAAAAGGCGATACTGTCAACTTTTATGACTTGGGGCACCTCGGAGCAAACGGAGAAAGACTCTTCAGGATTGAAAGGAGAGGAGTAGGGTTTGATCTCAATGAGCCTCCTCCAGATAACTAATTAAGGATTATGATGACAAGTATCAGCTCTCTCTGCTGTAGTTGCTTTAAATTTTATGTTGTTTCAAGTCCTCAATCTCTACTCTTTTGTTTTCTCTATTCTCGCGGTTGTCGCTCGACTGCATTGAATTACGTACGCTTAATTAAGGAGCTGTTTGTTACTAAAATAAAACAATTGTTAGAATATTGTGTCAAATGAAATTGCATGGTGGCATTGTAATTCGTAAGGTCTTTACTTTTTCTTCATGGCCGTGGCACTTGGAATCAAAGATGATAATATTATCCACTTTTTGCCCAAAAAAAAGAAAAATTACTACAGCGTGGTCTATGACGTGCGGACCATGGATTTGTCTTATTTTAATGGTCTTTACATCCTATAATAATTCTAATCTTCTTTTCATTGGCTATGTTTGCTAAAGGACCCAAAATTAATGCTCAACATTTTTAGTTTTTACATTACATCAATCACTTTTTATTATTATTCAAATAAAAAAAATCACTACAATATATTGTTTCACTTTTTCTTACAAAACATTCTTACTTTTTTTGTCACATCAATCAAATTGCTACCGTTCGAGGAAACATTCTTTTCAAGGCGAATGGCAATAAGATCTTATAGGAAATCGAGAGGATCATGTGGGACCCTACAAGATTATATATCAAAAAATTCAATCTTTTTATTTTTTATTTTTATTTTTTATAATAAACAACTTTTTTTTTTTACTTTTTTATAACTAAGAAAAAAATCAAAACTCTTTTAACCTTTATATAAAGTCAACACTTATTTAAAAAAATAATAATAATTTCTCATCTCAAAAAAATTTGCCAAAACACCCAATTATTATAGTTATAACAAACTCTCTACATTACTTTGAATTTAACTACCATCAGATTCACTCCCTGCATCCCAAGAGCTCCCCCCCCCCCAAAAAAAAGGTGATATAATTTTTTATTCTTATTTTTTACTTTTATGTCTCCATTAGTTTAAAACTAAAAAAAAAATAATAAAGTGGAGAAATATATAAAGAATTTAATGTTTATTTTTTTAAAAAAAAGTGGTTCTCAAAATTTAATAATGTGAATTTTATTTAATATTTTTTTGAACAATCAATGCATAAACATGAAACACCAACTCAATCTAGATGACAGTAAAGTGCACGTGCAATCACATGCTGGACCACCGTCTTTTTAACTTGGAAAAAAACATGCTTGGAGTTGGGACCAACCGCACGGAATTTACACAAAGCGGCGTGAGAAGTAGAATTTGATATGATTGATGGGGATACGTAGCTTTGGCCCTCTATATATACCATACACCTCTACTTGCCATTCGTATATATTTTTCTTTTTTCCTCCATTTGATAATTATAGGATCAGAAGATAGAGCAGAGTAGAGGAGAGAGCTCAAATTTGAATTCAAAAATGGCCGCAAATGTAGATCGGGGAGATGCGTGAGTACTAAACCCTGTAGGCTTTGTGTGCGTCAAGAGATGTTTCAGAAGACTTTGTCAAAAAGTGAGTCAGACGGAAACTACAGAGGGTGCGTGAGGGAAGAACATGCTCCCAGGTTATGCCCCCCCTGCTTTCAGTGATCGTTCAAAAGGAAGCGAACTGATCACTCAGGTGGGTCTTCCTTTCTTCGACCCGACATTGCAACTTTTAAATTTAGAAGATATGGTTGAATGGGTAAGTGAAGATATCAAAAAAAAAACTTGACGGAATAGGCCTTTTTTTATTTATTTATTTTTTTAAAAAAAACGTAGACATTATCAGTGATTATTGTGTAACTTCTTGCTAATGATAGTATATTCAATAACCTCTCGTCATTGATACTTTGTAATTATCAATAACAACTGAAAGTCGTCCCTCATACTTTGTTATGATGATGATAAAGTAACGACGTGTTTTGGGTTTTAAAGTATTAGTGGCGACATTGAACATTATCAATGACGACATATTGTTTTGGGTTCTGATGCTATTACGACGACCTTAAACATTAACAATAATGACTTTTGTTGTCGCTAATGATGTGTCATTATTAGTGACGATAATATGATGACAAATAATGATAGAACATTTGTGACAACTTATTAGACGGCTTGTCAACTATAAGAATCATGAATGACTTTTTGACTTTTAGCTATGACAAAATGTCATTGATAAAAAACCCTTTTTTTAATTTTTTAAATCTCTCTTAGTCTCTTCCTTAAAGTCTCTCATATATATATATATATAATGATCACTCGCCTTCGTAATCCCTTTTTTTATATATATATTTTACACTTATATAAAAAAGTGGGACCCTGAACATTTATAAAATATGTCAAAAGAAGAGAAGCACGTCCGTTTACTTCCCAAACGAAAGTTTTATTGCAAAGTTTTTAAGTGAAATATTTTCTGAGCTAGATAAGGAAATATTGGGCCTTTAAGACGACAACAAATCCCTGGAAAGGAGTAGTAGGAAAGGTGTTGCATACATAAATTTTGTTGAAGTTGGCGAACGTGAAGGATAAAAGAAAAGGGTTATATGTTTGAATTTGTTATACCGTTTCTTTATTAATTAGGAAACAAGTGAAACGGGTGTTAATGCATGCATAGAAGGAGCATTCTGCAGAGATGATCATGAATTATCGATCACGTGTCTCTCTCTCTTCCTTCATAGCATACTTTGAAGGAAACTGGTTGAAAAACTAATCAGGAAATCAAAGCATGCATGTTTGCCCCTAATTAAAACAGGATAATAGAAGAAACCTGAATCTCATTCGATAATATATAGAATTAATGAAATCATAAAAGTAAATTAGTCGAACACATAAATCAAACAAAGCCCCTAAAACATAGTCACGTACACGTATCCGGCCACTATTACTGCATGCATCGACAATTCCCATCCTCCTTGCCATGCACCACTCCTATATGGCTATATAGAAACACTCATATATATATAATGCATGGACGGCTTGAACCACTCTCACCGTCTTCTCCCCTACTCTCTAGATCTGCATTCAATTCAATACTTCAACAACAAAAGATAGAACGTTTTGAGGATTCCGGCACGACCAGAGTCGCACTCTCTGACGCACCCGCAGACTAGGATAAAACTGATTATTTGCCACTTCGTACCAGCCATTCCTCCACACGTATGATGAGGTGCCGACCCTCTGCAAAATTAGGTTATTCTCCAATGATATTGATGACGAACACATTAGCCTTACCTGGATGCCATTCTCCAGTATTTGGTTCTCAATGCCGTTGAAGATTTGGATGTTTGGATCAACTTGGTCAACTTGGATCTGCAAGCGGTCATTGTTTCGACTTAAATCTCTTTGCTCTAACCTCTTTTGAGCGAAGAGCACTGGCGTCGTGAACCCCCTTCCTTGAAGGTTATTCCTGATTGCCGGAGGTGCTTCCATTCTTTTCGGCGTACTGAAAGAATTCCTAATAAGAGAGCATACAACGTACAAGATAGATTGATAGAAGCAAAGACATCGATCTATTTATAAGGATGATGTGGGCCATGAAAAGTTGATAGGATTAGGAATTGCCGGCGGCTTTAACTAACTAATACTTTTTAGCATGAGATTACAAACGCTTACTTAGATTGCCTTCTTTATTGACGTGTAGTTGTTGTGGAGACGGATGAGTTACAATTAATAAAGATGAATCCATTTCTTGCAATAATTGACGTGGGGTGACCTCACTTTCACCCATGCATGCATAGGTAGTTAGGTACAAGATTTGTCTTCTAGCTAGCTGGATTTCTTTTACACTTGTTTGAGTGTTAGAGTGATGCAAGTGCAACTATGCATGTCAACACACATTCTATGAAGCCATGCATGCAAGTCGGGGAAAGACATTAATAAACATCTTTCTTAGTTAGCATCGAACAAATTCCACCTTTTCACCAAACCATAGTAAGTAAGATCTTAAAGAAATAAACAGATCTCTTGAACTACCACATATGTTGACAAAACTCTATAAATTTTAAAAACTCTCAATTTCATCTTTTGAACTTTTAATTTGATGCAATTGATTCCCTTCCGCGAATTTTTTTTGTTAAACCCTAACGTAAACAACTAAAATATCTAAATTACCCTTCAATTTTTTTTTTTAAAAAAAAACAAAATTTGAAATTAAGTATAAATTTAGAATTTTATAAAAATGATAGGAGTATAAATGGCATTTTATAACTTTTAACGTTCAAAAAATGACGGAAGAGATCCATTGCATCAAATTGAAAATTAATGTGGTAAAATTGAGATTTTCTTTTAAATTTGAGAAGATATTCTGAAAACGAGTGATAATTGATAGATCTTAAATAAAGTTTTCTCTTAAAATTACATGTGCCACGAAACCTAAAGAAAGCGGCATGATTGTATAGTGGGGTTAGGTGGCCTTCGCCCTGGGGATCAGTAACGGTATGCATATGATCATTCGACTTCAATGTTAGCCAGGGCCACGCCAATGTGGAAAGGTCCGACAAGTTCACACTTCACATGACCTGTGCCGACGTCTAGAATTAATGAATTTCCATCTCGTTTTCTCTTTCGTAAGAAGAAAAGCATCTTTGTTTGGGAGCCAATGAACTTTCTAACTGGTTCAGTCGAGTGAAACAAGTGGTTGTGTTTGGTTATCTTTTTGATTTTTTTTTCTTTTTTGGGTCATATTGCATCCTCATATATATATATATATATATATATATATATATATATATATATATAACGCACTACAAAAAAATTGCTATTTTCTGACGTGGCAAACAGTACATGATTTTTGCCACGTCAGCATTTTCTGACGCGTCGGTGTTCAAGCACGCCAGTGTTCTAACAAACACTACTCAGGTTCACTTGCACGAAAAGTTGGTCCATACGCACGACAATTTTTTTTATTTTTTGAGTGGGGCTACGATGAATGTGGCAACATCACCCAAAAATTGTACCTTATGAGAGAATTTAAACAGTACATTATTAAAGAATTCATATGAAATTATTTTTCCACCTGTTCAATTATCTATTGAGCATAAATCTGATAATAATTTGGACAACAAACTATTAATAATTTCAATACAGTGGTATTTTGCCCCACTATCTGAGTAACCCCAAGCCGACACGTAATTATTCAAACACAAAACGGTTGTGATGTGACCTTTTCGCACCGAAATTTGAAACACTTATACAAGAGTACAGGATCGACCATAATTGATTATCTTTTGTGATGAGTTAATTAACATACCAGCCGACACAAGCTTTACCTGCTTCAATCGTTAAAGGTAGATATACCATTGACTTATTAACCCAAGATAGAAACCATTGAAAGCTAGCAAAAGTTTTTATTTTTCTTTTTATTTTTTTGGGTGGATATACCATTGACTTGACTTATTAAAAAAAAGATAGATACCATTGAAAGCCAACAAAAGTTTTTTTTTTTTTTTTTTTTGAAAAAATGTGTTTATGTGATATAAATATGAAAATGCCACACATACATATATACACACACATATATATATATATATATATATATATATATATAAAATAGCGATATGCTAATTAATATAGCATTACTCCAATAACTTTATACAAAATAAATTCTGTTTACTAGAAATAATAGCTCGTTCTAACTTTATAGAATCAAGAGCAAAATATGCAAGCTAAACTGAATGAATTAAAAGTATAACCCAAAAAGAAAAGAGTGAATAAATAGTATAACCCAAAAACAAGAAGCCTAATCTTCATATATCTTTGTTATATCTTCGTTAATTAGTCTAAGTTAACTTAAGTTGGATTTCTCAACGCACCCTAAGGACCAAGTGACGAACCAAAACTTTTTCATAAGTAATTAATCAAACAATTTTAAAACTCAAAGTTCACTTAATAGTCTAGCTAGCTACCTGGAGTACTGAATACTTCAATCAAAAAAATTAACCCTATTCAATTCGCAGGACCCTTTTGCTTTTGAGCAAATTTGAATCTTCTACTATGGGTTGTCTATGTCTCGCAAACTACTATGGGTTGTCTTATTTAATTTATATAGTGTCGAGTTGAGGTAAAAAAGTTTGATTTGGGGATACGTTCTAGCTGCCGAAGATGCATGATATTAAAACGACCAAGTAATTAATTATGCAATAATTACGTAAAAAACAAAAGCACTGTTTTGTTTTGTTTTGTTTTTTTTTTTTTTTGTGGTAATAGGTTTGGGTTAGGTAATTTAGTTGGAGAAAATTGTGTTTAATGTTTTGCTTCATTATTTTAATCTCATGAATTAGGTGCATGCTTAAAAGATTTGCTTCCGCGATGGGACCCATATATATATATTTTTGTTTCACTTTTTTTTACAAAACATTCTTTTTTTTTTTTGTCACATCAATCAAATTGCTACCGTTTGTGGAAACTTTCTTTTTCATGGCGGATGGCAATAAGATCTTATAGGAAATCGAGAAGATCATGTCGGACCCTACACGATTATATATCAAAAAATTCAAACTTTTTATTTTTATAATTTATAATAAACAACTTTTTTTACTTTTTTATAACTAAGAAAAAAAAAATCAAAACTCTTTTAACCTTTATATAAAGTCAACACTTTTTTTAAAAAAATAATAATAATTTCTCATCTCAAAATTTTTTTCCAAAACACCCAATTATTATAGTTATAATAAACTCTCTACATTACTTTGAATTTAACTACCATCAGATTCACTCCCTACATCCCAAGAGCCCAAAAAAAAAATAAAGGTTATATAAATTTGAATTCAACAATGGCTGCAAATTTAGATGTGGGTGATGCGCGCGTGAGTACTAAACCCTGTAGGCGTTGTGTGCGTCAAGAGATGTTTCGGAAGTCTTTGTCAAAAAGTGAGTCAGACGAAAGCTACAGAGTGTGCGTGAGGGAAGAACATGCTCCCAAGTTATGCCCCCCTGCTTTCAGCGATCGTTCAAAAGGAAGCGAACTGATCACTCAGGTGGGTCTTCCTTTCTTCAACCCGACATTGCAACTTTTAAATTTAGAAGATATGATTGAATGGGTAAGTGAAGATATCAACAACAAAAAAAAAACTGGAAGCAATAGGCCTTTTTTTTTGTAAAAAAAAAAAACGTAGACATTATCGGTGATTATTGTGTAACTTGTTGCTAATGATAGTATATTCAGCAACCTCTCGTCATTGATACTTTGTAATTATCAGTAACAACTTAAAGTCGTCCCTCATACTTTGTTATGATGATGATAAAGTAACGACTGTTTTGGGTTTTGAAGTATTAGCGGCGACATTGAACATTATCAATGACAACATATTATTTTGAGTTCTGAAGTTATTACGACGACCTTAAACGTTAACAATAATGACTTTTGTTGTCGCTAATGATGTGTCATTATTAGTGACGATAATATGATGACAAATAATGACAAAACATTTGTGACAACTTATTAGACGACTTGTCAACAATAAGAATCATTAGTGACTTTTCGACTTTTAGCTATGACAAAATGTTATTGATAAAAAACCCTTTTTTTAATTTTTTAAATCTCTCTTAGTCTCTTCCTTAAAGTCTCTCATATATATATAATGATCCCTCGCCTCCGTAATCCTTTTTTTTTTTTAACACTTATATAAAAAAGTGGGACCCTGAACATTTATAAAATATGTCAAAAGAAGAGAGGCACGTCCGTTTACTTCCCAAACGAAAGTTTTATTGGAAAGTTTTTAAGTGACAAATATTTTCTGAGCTAGATGAGGAAATATTGGGCATTTAAGACGACAAACAAAATCCCTGGAAAGGAGTAGTAGGAATGGTATGTGTTGCATACATAAATTTTGTTGAAGTTGGCGAACGTGAAAGATAAAAGAAAAGGGTTATGTGTTTGAATTTGTTATACAGTTTCTTTATTAATTAGGAAACAAGTGAAACGGGTGTTAATGCATGCATAGAAGGAGTATTCTGCCGAGATGATCATGAATTATCGATCACGTGTCTCTCTCTCTTCCTTCATAGCATACTTTGAAGGAAACTGGCTGAAAAAATAATCAGGAAATCAACGCATGCATGTTTGCCCCTAATTAAAACAGGATAATAGAAGAAACCTGAATCTCATTCGATAATATATAGAATTAATGAAATCATAAAATTAAATTAGTCGAACACATAAATCAAACAAAGCCCATAAATTAGTCCCGAAATGGTAGCTCAATCGGCTGTGGACCACACCTAATGAAGCGGGGGTCACTAGTTCGAATCCTCCATCCCCCTTTCCTTGTGTGGGCATGTCAAAGAAAAAAAAACAAAGCCCCTAAAACATAGTCACGTGTACGTATCCGGCCACTATTACTGCATGCATCGACAATTCCATCCTCCTTGCCATGCACCACTCCTATATGGCTATATAGAAACACTCATATATATATATATAATGCATGGACGGCTTGAACCACTCTCACCGTCTTCTCCCCTACTCTCTAGATCTGCATTCAATTCAATACTTCAACAACAAAACATAGAACGTTTTGAGGATTCCGGCACGACCAGAGTCGCACTCTCTGACACACCAGCAGACTAGGATCAAACTGATTCTTGGCCACTTCGTACCAGCCATTCCTCCACACGTATGATGAGGCGCCGACCCTCTACAAAATTAGGTTATTCTCCAATGATATTGAAGACGAACACATTAGCCTTACCTGGATGCCATTCTCCAGTATTTGGTTCTCATTGCCGTTGAAGATTTGGATGTTTTGATGAACTTGATCATCTTGGATCCGCAAGCGGTCATGGTTTCGACTTAAATCACTTCGCTCTAACCTCTTTTGAGTGAAGAGCACTGGCGTCGTGAACCCCATGCCTTCGAGGGTATTCCTGATAGCCGGAGGTGCCTCCATTCTTTTCGGCGTACTACAAGAATTCCTAATGAGAGAGCATACAACATAAAAGATAGATTGATAGAAGCAAAGACATCGATCTATTTATAAGGTGGATGTGGGCCATGAAAAGTTGATAGGATTGGGAATTGCCGGCGGCTTTAACTAACTAATACTTTTTAGGATGAGATTACAAATGCTTACTTAGATTGCCTTCTTTATTGTCGTGTAGTTGTTGTGGAGACGGATGAGTTACAATTAATAAAGATGAATCCATTTCTTGCAATAATTGACGTGGGGAGACCTCACTTTCACCCATGCATGCATAGGTAGTTAGGTACAAGTTTGTCTTCTAGCTAGCTGGATTTCTTTTACACTTGTTTGAGTGTTAGAGTGATGCAAGTGCAACCATGCATGTCGACACACATTCCATGAAGCCATGCATGCAAGTCGGTGAAAGACATTAATAAACACCTTTCTTAGCATCAAACAAATTCCTCCTTTTCACCAACCATAGTAAGTAAGATCTTAAAGAAGTAAACGTATCTCTTGAACTACCACGCATTTTGACAAGACTTTATAAATTTTAAAAACTCTCAATTTCACTCTCTAAACTTTCAATTTGATCCAATTGATTCCCTTCCGCAAATTTTTTCCATTAAACCCTAACGTAAACAACTAAAAAATTCAAATTACCCTTCAATTTTTTTTTAACAAATTTGAAATTAAGTATAAGTTTAGAATTTTATAAAAATGATAGGAGTATAAATGGTATTTTATAACTTTTAACGTTCAGAAAATAACGGAGGGAATACATAGCATCAAATTGAAAGTTAATGAGGTAAAATTGAGATTTTTTTAAATTTGAGAAGATATTCTCAAAACGAGTGATAATTCATAGATCTTAAGTAAAGTTTTCTCTTAAAATTACATGTGCCACGAAACCTAAAGAAAGCGGCATGATTGTATAGTGGGGTTAGGTGGCCTTCGCCCAGGGGATCACTAACGGTATGCATATGATCATTCGAATTCAATGTTAGCCAGGGCCACGCCAATGTGGAAAGGTCCGACAAGTACACCTTCACATGACCTGTGCCGACGTCTAGAATTAATGAATTTTCATCTCGTTTTCTCTTTCGTAAGAAGAAAAGCATCTTTGTTTGGGAGCCACTGAGTTTTCTAACTGGTTCAGTCGAGTGAAACAACAGGTTGTGTTTGGTTATCTTTTTTATTTCTTTTTATTTTTTTTGGTCATATTGCATCCTCTTATATGTATATTAAAATTAAATTATTAAGATATTTAACGGGATGTGATTACGTACATGAAATCATCATCATAATTACGTGGACGGGATGATCTCATACATCCTGATTGATTACATCATTTATAGTCCCTTGCGTTTTGTGACAAATGACAAATATTAGAACTAATATCCACCATATATAATACTACTTGTTTCAAGACATTAATTAATTAAAGAAGAACTTTCAATATTCTATAATCAAATCTGGAAAGTGAAAGTCATGATGTGATTACATCCCACGTTTGTATCTGTATATGTAAAAGCTAAAATTTTGATATAACTAATTATGCATATATTATTTTTATTGCATTCAGCTTGACGATTCTACGTACTTCATGATCTTGCTTTTGATTGGGGACCCATTTGGTAGTTTGGAGAAAAAATGGAGAAAAGTGTAAAGACATTTCATGATCTTAATTGCTTTACAATTAAGAACATTGCATGTCCACCCCACAAAATCTATAAAGAGTGATCACGTGACCCTACCCTTGCACGTAAAGTATAAAGTTAATTCATGCAAGAATATTATGAGAAGAGACACCGTTTGGCAAGAGCCTCTTATTCTTTGTCCAAAAAATTTAACTTCAAACATTTTTATTTTTTACATCAAATCAATAGTTTTTTATTATTACTCATATAAAAAAAAAAATCACTACAAAATATTTCTTTCTTCACTTTTTCATGCCAAATATTCTTATTTTTTTCTCATGACATTAATCAATTGTTACTACAGTTTGTCTCCAGTACTAAACAATAACTGTCCAAAGCCAAACTGACCATAAAAAACTTTTATGTTTTTTCTTTCTTATGTCTTTTAAAAGAGGAGAATGACAAGTGTCACATCCACCGACTTTTTCTTTTTTAATAAGTCATTTGGATGAACACAGTAAAGCAGAGGTCAACAATAGTCTTCTCTTCCACAGTCCGAAGCCACCAGAAAACTCAACGTGCCAATTAAATATAAATTTTGATTGTTTGGACTTCAAATGCGCATTTGTTTTGGACAATATTGAAGCACAACTCTCCACACTCATCTCATCTCCAACACGATCATCAACCAACAAAAGATAGTGAAGATTTGTGTTGGTTTAAATATTATTGTTGTAGATCATATTTTTTGAATTTGTATTTATATTTCAAACATTATTTTAAATATTTCATAGATTTTATTTTGTAATGGCCATTTATATTGTACACGCTTTAAATTATTAAGCAATGAAAACATATTCACAACAACCACACATGTATTGTCTTCTTTAGACGTACAAAATGGTGGAAATTGTCTTGAAAAATCATGCTTCGAACCAACCCTACTGAAAAGTCTTGTCGAGTTTTATATTATTGCGGCGATTAGACAGTACAAAGTCAACTGCTCTATATATATATATATATATATAGGATCTCTTGTGTTGCTATTCAACCACGCAACATTAGGCTGTGTTCCGTCCATCTGTAAGATTCTTTTTCCTCTGATTTGAAGATCATAGGATCATAAGAAAGAAGTGGAGTTGAGCTCAAATTTGAATTCCACAATGGCTAAAAGAGCAGGAGGAGGAGATCATGTATGTGGAGGTTCTGATGGAGACAGAGAAAAACGTTTAAAATGTGTACATAGCAGGCCTCCACAGGTGTTTCAAAAGATATTGACACGTAGTGACATCGAAGAAAGTCAAAGAGTCTATATACCCAAGTCGGATGCTGCCAAATCCTTCCTCGGAGCTTTTGGTTGTCCTTCAAACGAGCGCAGAGTCGTTGAAGTGGACCTTATTTTCTATGACAAAGAAAAGAAGCCTTGGACAATTCGTCTTCGCAGCGATGGTGACAGATATTATCTCACCCGAGGGTGGAACCAATTTGCCCGTGTGAATAAGCTAAGTGAAAGAGACACCGTCACGTTCTATGAACTCAAGTCTCGAAGAGGAATGGAGGAGAAAGCCATCATGGTTGGTGTAACTTGTAATGGGCGTGTTCAACTTTTTGGAGTGGATTTGACAAGGACCCAATCCTGAGGGTTTGGTTTGACTTGGTTATGTTTTATCCAATTAACCACACGCTTCATTATTTATCAATTGTAAAACTGTTATATTATATGAAAAATATAATATAAGCAGTCATGTCAGCTTGTTAAATAACGTCACAAAATTGAAATAATAATATTATTATTATCTTTAATTATCAATATAAATTACAAAAGATATCAGGTTGGCATGATCTTTGACTTTCAAATAATATAGATGTGATGGACTTCCAGCATCAGCAACAAGGCTGTGTTTGTTAAAGGACTCAAAAAAATGTTCCACTATTTCTCTTAAAATCAATCATAATATTCTTATTTTTTACATCACATTAATTATTTTTTATTAATATTTAAATAAAAAAAGCACTACAATATATATATATATATATTTTAATTTTTTTCACACAAAATATATTACAGTTTCAATCCATTTCATTTTTCAAGTCATTTGGCAAACACAGCCCAAATTATTTTAGTGCACTTATGAGTATATGCATGCAGTCACATGTACCTAGCTATAAAACAAATGTTTTGGCGTTATGTAGATGACAATAACATGGACAAATTAAGCGCATAATTATGTTGTTAGAGGTTGTACCTTCGGTCTTATTTGAGAATGTCAAACTCAATCACATGATCATGGGCCACTGACTTTTGGTTGGGGCTGTCGTATTCATTCACAATATTTAATAAAATAAATCATATGATGAATTTGATGAGGTATATTCAAGAGTATCCGGTTGCAACTGGTTTGAAAAGCTAAAAGCAAAAAGCAGAATGGCAACTACGTAGCATTGAAGTCACTTTCAGTTCTAATCTTTACGCACGTGGACGTGGAGACTAATCCAGTAAGATCAGCAGTAGTCCAACTAAGAACGTCTAATTAATTTGCATATTATTTCATGAATTTGTATTAATATATCATAAATTTTGACATAATCTGATGGTGGCTTAAGAATGTCGAGGCACCCAAAGAAATAAAAAAATAAAAATAAAAATAAAAAAAGACAACAAAAGAAGACATGTACTGAAAAATCCAAATTTAGTGGTATGTCCCCCACTATCTGAGCACACCTCCAAATTCTGAGGATTCTAAGAAACAATTAACCCCAGGCCTACACGTGAAGCCACCAAAATTTTGTTGAAACACAACGGTTGTGATCAGACCTTTTTGCACCGACATTTGAATGACACTTTTACAACAGTACAAGATTTGGTTATCAAATTCATGACCCACATAATTGATTGTCTAATTTACTTAATTAAATCTCCGGCCGACACACACACTGACCTGCTTGGATATATACCATTGACTAATTCATGATTTTTGACTTTCTAATGGCCCTGCCATGCACCGCCACAACATTTTCTCAATGAAAGCACCGCAGGTCGATCAAGGAAAACTCATAGATTATTGAATTACTAAAATGATTAGTTCACGTATTAATTACTTGAATTCGCACGAGAGATTCACACTTCCAAAAAAGGAAAAAGAAAATGCAATCAAGCAAATATTTCACAATTCACATCGAACCAAAAAGTTAACAAGAAAGGAAAGAAGAAATATGAAGATGCAAAATCATGGGTATTCCAAATTCCTGGCCTCTATAAAACGAATAATTTGGGTTTAATTCATTATATATATATGGCTAGTAGACTATGGTTTGTCTTATTGTAATGATCTTCAAATTTGACGACAAAATTTATAGTGTTAAGTTGAGGTAAAAAAAAATTGATTTGTGGATAAGTTCTTGCTGCCGAAGATGCATGATATTAATAAAACGACCAAGTAAGATGCAATAATTACGTAAAAAATTGCTCTGTGTTTTTTTTTTTTTTTTTTTTTTGGGGTGGTACGACGGTACGTTAGGTAATTTAGTTGGAGAAAAACTGTGTTTAATGTTTTAATTCTTTATTTTAAACTCATTTAGGTTCATGCTTTAAAAGATTTGATTCGGCTATGGACCCACATGCTTTTGTGCAAGTGGTTAGAATACATGTCCAAACCATTGACCATTGAATATCTGCCTAGAAAATATACATATATATTTGGTTATCTAATGGCATACCACCACCGTCACAATCACCATCACCATCACCATTGGACCATCATGTTAACGGCTTGTTTAAGTGTGTATTTGAGGTGCTTAAAAATGTGTTTTGTTACCCAAAAAAAAAAAAAAAGCGTTTAACACTTTAAAAAATTTCTTGAAAGAAAAAAGTATTCATTTAGTAAAAAAAAATAGAAAGCACTTTTAAGAGTAAAAAGGTCCAGAAAGCACATTTTGACTTAAAAACTATATTTTTCAAACAAAATCTCAAACACACTTTAAGGCAATAATAATTTAATATATTTGAAACATATGATCACGACTTTGCAAGAGACTTTTATTTGTTTGTTTGTGTTGTGTGCGTGTCAAACATACCTGACAGGCGGACATATAAAAACGCATTAATAAAATAATTCAAAAGAGAAAGGATAGCTTGTTTAAAATTATAAACTTTAATGGTGGTTTTCTTATTTGGGTGATGAGACATAAAGATAAAGTAATTTATGGATAGAAATTTCTCCCAAACTGGTATGGATAAAATATTTTAAATCAACTCAAACTAGTAGTGAGCTGAGTTTCCAACTAAATCAGCTCAAAATTTTAAATCTTTTTAAACTTATATCCTTATTTTTACCGATGAAACATGCAGTTGATGTAGCCAAAGGGCAAACAAAGGTATGAGGTACCAGTGAAGTCAAAAAGATCGGAACTATATATTATACATAAATCACAATTGTTGGCTTGAGTTAAAAGGTGTTGACACACTTACTAATTAGACCCCATAAAAGGTAACACAAGTGACAACCATTAAATGCAACTACTCTTTTTCTTTTTTCTGTCTTTTTGTTTTTGATGAGTTAACAATTGCCTTATGGAATCTATTGAAAGCGATGCATGTGGCCCATGTCCATGCTGTAAAGTATATACAGTAGCTTTGGCTAAACCTATAAATAATGTCATTCGGGTGTTGCAATTTCTTCACTCAACACTAGACGTTAGAGAGGATCAGAAGAAGACGAAGAAGAAGAGGAGCAGTTAATTAAGCTCAAATTTAAATTCTGCAATGGCTGGAACCGGAGATAATTCCTTTTCAAAGCCGTTGACTCGAGATGATATAAATGATGGTACAGTGTATATAGACAAGTCAAAGGCTACCCGATTTTTTGGCTATCCTTCAAATGGAATGAAAGATGTTGAAGTGTATCTGAGTAACTCTCGCGCTGGCGGTACGTCCAAGAAAATTCTTCTTTGCAAAAATGGTGACAAATATTATTTCAATCGAGGAGGGTGGAGTCAATTCGCTAGGGCGAACAATTTTAATCTGAGTGTTGGAGTTACCATCACGTTTAATAAAGTCCAACCTCGAGGAGGAATATTAACCATCATAGTTGGAGTTTCATAAAACAAGTAAAGGATAAGTGTTGAGCATTTTGGATTAGATTTGACAAACACGAGTGAATTTACTTCTTCTTGTCTTTTTATTTTTATGGTGTAAAATCTAGCAAAAAGTACTTTCATCTTGTCACAAATAAAATTGAAATAATTATCTTTTATTATCGGTATATAAATTACAAAAGATGTTCAACTCTCCTACTTACTCCCTTGGCCACCCACTACTTCTCCTCATCAAAGCAATAATCATTACAGAACATGATCTTTGACTTTCAAATAATAGCATATAGATGTGATGGACTTGTAGCAGAAGCTCCAACAAATTTTGTGGACCTTTTTTTTTTTCTCCGAGCAACAAATTTTGTGGGCTTGCATTAAACAATTATTTCAATTACACATATTCACATGTGACGTGAACTAAAATAAATTATAAATAACGTTACTCCATTGCATTAAACAATTTTAACTTATAACAAAGGACCAAACGCAACCTTAGTTAAAAGCTTGATCTTCAACACCTTTATGAAAACAAGCTTGGGACCCACACCACTAAATCTTACACGGAAACTCGGACTTGTTGCTATCCGTGGTACGGATTTCATATGTCTTTATTAAAGTTCACCAACGAACCTTTTGTTGGTTGGCTGTGATTTGACATTTTTGCACTGAAATTTGAAAGATACTTTTACAACAGTATGAGTTAGAAGAGCTGGTTTTAGGCACCATTTACCAAAGGATCGGACTGTAAGTAGATCATACTTAAAAAAAATTTAAAAAATTTAAATCAATTCTAATATTTTTATTTTTTATATCATATCAATTACCTTTTATTATTATTCAAACAAAAAAATTACTATCAAATAAATTTTTTCACCTTTTTACACAATATTCTTACTTTTTTCTCACATCAATCAAATCTATTATAATTTCGGTCCACTTTCTCAAATCCACTCTTTTGCCGAACATAGCAAATTGAGGGAGCAAATAGCTAGTTGCTTTCATGACCCCACATAATTGATTATCAAGTGATAAGTTATCACACCTGCCGACACACGCTTATAATAAAGGTTGATACCTTTGGCTTAAAAAAGAAAAAGATAAGATAAATACCATTGCAAGCCGTCTAGCCAAGGCAACAAAAAAGTTTTTTCATCACTAAGATAAGCTTTTTGTGTTTTGATTTGAAAAGTGGGTTGACTTAACATAAAAGGTAAAAAGAGTCGATGTTTTTGAAAGTAAAGATGAGAAGTTCATTAAATCAGCTTAAATGTTGATTGTCGAATAGTATAATAGTAATATAGTATATAATATTACTCCAATAAATTTATTCAAAATAAATTATTTTTACTTGAAATAAAAGGTAGTACTCACTTGAATGAATCAAGAGCAAAATACACAAATAAAATTGAATGAAAAAAAAGTATAACCCATGAAAGAAAAGAAGGAATAAAAAGTATAGAAAGCAATAGATGGGACCATACTGAAACTATAAAGTTTGATCATATAATTGGTGGGTTAGGTGGCTTTCTTGTGTGGGGCTTTGATGAATATTGCAACCTCACCCAAAAATTGTACCTTATAATGTTAAACTAATGATTAAGTGATTAAATTTATCTCTTCCTATAAACTTAAACTTTTGGAATAACTGATGATTTAACATGATATTAGAGCTAAAGGTCATAGGTTCAAATCTTGACTCCATTAAATCACCTTCCATTTAAATTAAATATTCGACATGTTGGGCTTCACTTATTAAAAATGAGTGTGTTAATGTAATGTTTAAGTGATTAAATTTATCTTTTTCTATTAGCTTAAGCTTTTGGAATAACTGTTTATTTAACATATGAGAGAATTTAAACAGTACAAGAGAATTCATATGAAATTATTTATCCACATAAATTTTAAACTTTTCAATTATCTATTGAGCATATATAAGTCTAGTAATAATTTGAACAACAAATTATTGAAGATTTCATTACAGTTGTATTTCACCCCACTATATATCTGAGCATGCCTCCAAAATTCTAAGGATTTTAAGAGTTTTTTTGGGATTGAGTTTGAGGATACTAAAAGTGCTTTTAACATTCAAAAAGCCCGTTTAAAGAAAAAAGTACTCATTTTGTAAAAAAATTAAAAGCACTTTTAAGGGTCAAAAAAGTTTAAAAATGGTCAAAACGCACTTTTGACAAAAGTTTAAAAAAAAAGTTTTTGTCCAAAAACTCTTTTTGACTTAAAATTTCTATTTTTCAAATGCAATTCCAAATAAACTTTAATTGTGCCTAGAAGAAAACAAGTAACAGGCCAACACGTAAAGTTTTGTTCAAACACAAACGGTTGTTATGTGACCTTGTTGCACCGAAATTTGAAACAATTTTACAATACAAGATAGACGAGCTAGTTGCTTTCATGACCCACATATTACATATATAATTGATTATCTAGTGATGAGTTAACACATACACCTGCCGACACAAGCTTTACCTGCTTCGATAAAGGTAGATACGTACACCATTGACTTATTAAAAAGAAAGAAATAATTTTTTTTTCTTTTTTTTTTCTTTTGTGTTTTTGGGAGGCCCGCCGCCCTATTTTGGCCATGATTTTTTTTTTTTTAATTTTTTAATATTTTGCCTTTTCTTTTTCTTTTGTTTTTTTTTTTTAAAAAAAAAAAATAGATGCTCAAAACGGTATTGTTTTGAGCTAGGGGTGGGTGCTGTAGTTTTGGGATGTTTTTAGAATTTCAAGTGGACTGGATGAGGGTATTATGGGCATAAAAATATAAACCATTTGAGTTTAACATTTAAAACAAACAAAGGGGTTCAAAGTGAGAGATTTTGAAGTTCGAAAAAAGTATGTCAAAAAGGCTGATAGTTCAGAGATTCAAAGTAAAGTTTTTGCAAAATTTAATTAATATATTTTAAACAGGATGTTGTGCTTTGTGGTGTAGAAAGTTTTGAATTAAAAAATGTCTTTAATTTTAATTTGACTGAAAAGTGTTTTAATATTTTAATTGGTATTGGGGCAGCAATGGATCGATGCAACTGACTTTTGTTTGTTTGTAAATTGTGTGTCAAAAAGACTTCGTACTTTTTTTTTTTTATAAGTAAAAAGACTTCGTACTTGATTGGTGTACATGTGACGAAAATTATTTTAATCTTTAATAATTTAGAATGTTTAAATTCTTGATGTAAATGTTTTTGGATTTTTTTTTTTTTTTTTTTTTTTTGAAAATTGTCCAATAACCACTATAGCTATGTTTGGGGAGAGCGTGGCCCGGCACTGTAGCTGGAACGGCACTGTTCCAGCTGCAGTGCCAACGACACGTGGCGCCAGAAATTGATTTTTTATCTTAATTTTTTTTTTTAAATCAAAATATTAAAAAAAAAAAAAAAAAGGTGGGGAACGCTGGGGTGGTTCCAGCCACCCCTTGGCCAAAATGGGGTGACCGGACCACCCCATTTTTGGCCAAGGGGGTGGCTGGAGCCACCCCCTGGCCGATCTGGGGGTGGTCGAACCACCCCCGTGGCCAAGGGGGTGGTCCGGCCACCCCTTGGCCCAAAAAAAAAAAAAAAAAGGGAACCGGTGCCTTTGGGGGTGGCCGGACCACCCCCAAGGGGCTGGGGGTGGTTTCGACCACCCCAGCGTTCCCAACCCCTTTTTTTTTTTTTTTTAATTTTTTGATTTTTTTGTTTTTTAAAAAAAAAATTAAGATAAAAAATCAATTTCTGACGCCACGTGTCAGTTGGCACTGTAGCTGGAACAGTGCCGTTCCAGCTACAGTGCCGGGCCACGCTCTCCCCAAACATAGCTTATGAGTCTGAGGTAGTACTGGCACATGGATATACTCTCTTGCTAGGACCCATTTGTTTCCAACAAAGGTGGTGGCCTTTGGAAAAAAACATGCCACGGATCACCTCCACAGAATCTATTGAAAGAAAAAGTCAAGACCTTATGTATTATATTACAACATATCACCATGCAATTTAATATTTGAGACAATATTCTAATAGAACAATGTAATAATAATATATTGCTTCATAATAGTAACGAACAACTCCAAGCGTAACATCAATTATTCAATGGCATCCAAAAAACAACATTGTGAACAATATATAATAAAACTACAATCAAGGCCTTCTGATGTCTAATTAAAGAAGTTTAAACCTAGAAAAAACAAAAAAAACATATTACTAGTTGTAGGCAATATATAATTGAAAGTCTTGTCAATTACATATGTATGAATTAAATATATGATTTATCATGGATGGGAGTTGACATGTTACTTGAATTTTGTAGATCCTTCACATGCACTAATGTATGCATTAATTAAATCCACCACTTTTTGTTTCCAATGTAAGAACTAGCCGACAAGCAGTTAGAGTTTAATCTCTTAATATATATATATTATTGGAATTGATCTCTTTATTGCCAATAATTTTATTTGACTTTACTCTCGATCTCTCTCATAAAAAATGGGCTCTGTTTGTCGATGGTCCAAAAAAAAGCCTTATACTATTATTCTCAAAATTAATCATAATATTTTTTATATCACACAAATTACTTTTTATTATTATTTAAATAAAAATTACTATAAATAAATTTTTTTACTTTTTCACATCAATCAAACATACTGTTCTAGCTAGAGACCGACGAGTGTGTATTGAATTCAGCCTAGAGACTGACAAGTGGGACCCATTTGTTTCCGACAAGTGGTGGCCTTCTAACTTTGAAAAAACATGCCTCGCAATTCGCATAAACCCACAGAATCTACTTAGCTCTCTCCTCCTTACTCACTTGGCCAGCCTCCACTTCACCAACTCAACAACTGTAAGAAAATAGGATCATTTTAATATTTTATTAATTTAGACTAAATTTAATGTGTCTTTTAAATATTTAAAGATACTTGACACTATTTTATATGAGTTGAAAAATATTTTCTCCATACCGATTTGGAGGAAATTTATGCCCGTAACTTATATGGTTGCATTGTGTTTAAGTTATTTGTTGATAATTTTGCTTTTTTGTTGTAAAAAATAAAAAATAATAATAATAACAAAAATAAAAATAAAAATTGTGTTACAAAACGAAGTTAAAATATTTTACTTGTTAATAATATTTAAATATTAACAATATATAGAGTGCAGTAGCACCTAAGATCCGTACAAGTAAGAGAAACACGCATGTGGACAAAATATACATCAATAAAGTTCATCATGTCTTATCCAGCCGACCATGGTGGGGTTTGTCGCCCCCAAGCCCCACGCGATCGCTTTTCACTAACCCTTCTTTTTCTTTTTTTTTTTTCTTTTTTTTTTTTTTTGTAGCACGCAATAATTGGAAGATTTTCCGTTGGGTTCCAATCATTGACCCACCTCTTTCACTATTCGTAGGTATTATTGGATTATGTAATGGTTAAGAGCTTGTTTATTTTGGATTGCATTTGATAAAATGAATTTTTAAGTTAAAAAGAGTTTTTACAAAAAAGATTTATTTTTAAATTTTTGTCAAAAGTATTTTTTAGTCATTTTTAAACTTTTTAAACCTTTAAAAGTGTTTTTAATTTTTTTTATCAAACAAGTATTTTTTTTTAAATTGATTTTTTGAGTGTTAAAAGCACTTTCAAACCCATCAAACGTAATCTAAAACAGGTCCTAAGTAGGTCTTATATGCAAAATACTTTTTTAGGCATGTTTCCGAATTTATTAATCAATTAACCAAACTTTGAAGGATACTTCAGAATTTTTTAATTGAAACTTTTAGGTGGATTTCATTGATACTTTTTAAGCTTAGGATCACAACACAATCTAGAAAAAGCAACAGGCATGCATGATTAGTGGGGTTGGTAGTGAGCTGAGTTTCCAACTAAATCAGCTCAAAATTTTAAATCTTTTTAAACTTATATCCTTAGTTTGACCGAAGAAACATGCAGTTGATGTAGGCAAAGGGCAAACAAAGGTCTGAGGTACCAGTGAAGTCAAAAAGATCTGAACTATATATTATACATAAATCACAATTGTTGGCTTGAGTTAAAAGGTGTTGACACACTAACTAATTAGACCCCATAAAAGGTAACAAAAGTGACAACAATTAAATGCAACTACTCTTTTTCTTGTTTCTGTCTTTTTGTTTTTGATGAGTTAACAATTGCCTTATGGAATCTATTGAAAGCGATGCATGTGACCCATGTCCATGCTGTAAAGTATATACAGTAGCTTTGGCTAAACCTATAAATAATGTCATTGAGTGTTGCTATTTATTCACTCAACACTAAACGTTAGAGAGGATCAGAAGAAGAAGAGCAGTTAATTAAGCTCAAATTTAATTTCTGCAATGGCTGGAACCGGAGATAATTCCTTTTCAAAGACGTTGACTCAAGCTGATATAAATAATGATACAGTGTATATGGAAGAGTCAGAGGCTACCGGATTTTTTGGCTATCCTTCAAATGGAAGGAAAGATGTTGAAGTGTCTCTGACTAACTCTCGCGCCGGTGGTAAGCCCAAGAAAATTCATCTTTGCCAAAATGGCAACGAATATTATTTCAATCAAGGAGAGTGGCGTCGATTCGCTACGGCGAATAATTTTAAGCTGAGTGTTGGAGTTACCATCACGTTTAATAAAATCCAACCTCGAGGAAGAATACCTGCGGAAAGAGACTTCATGGTTGGAGTTTCATAAAACAAGTAAAGGACAAATGTTGAGCATTTTGGATTAGATTTGACAAACACGAGTGAATTTACTTCTTCTTGTCTTTTTATTTTCTTGGTGTGAAATTTAGCAGAAAGTGCTTTCATTGTGTCACAAATAAAATTGAAATAATTATCTTTTATTATTGGTATATAAATTACAAAAATATTCAACTCTCCTCCTTACTCCCTTGGCCACCCACTACTTCTCACCAAAGCAATAATCATTACAGAACATGATCTTTGACTTTCAAATAATAGCATATAGATGTGATGGACTTGCCGCAGCAGCTCCAACAAATTTTGTGGGCTTGCATTAAACAATTATTTCAACCACACATATTCGAACTAAAATAAATTATACATAACGTTACTCCATTGCATTAAACAATTTTGACTTATAACAAAGGACCAAACGCAACCTTAGTTAAAAGCTTGATCTTCAACACCTTTATGAAAACAAGCTTCGGACCCACACCACTGAATCTTACACGTAAACTCGGACTCTTTACTATCCGTGGTATGGACTTCATACTTGTCTTTATTAAAGTTTACCAACGAACCTTTTGTTGGTTGGTTGTGATTCGACCTTTTTGCACTGAAATTTGAAAGACACTTTTACAACAGTATGGGTTAGAAGAGCTGGTTATTAGGCACCACTTACCAAAGGACCGGACTGAAAGTGAACCAGACCTAAAATTTTTTTTAAAAAAATTTTAATCAATCATAATATTTTTATTTTTTATATTATATCAATTATTTTTTATTATTATTTAAATAAAAAAATTACTATAAAATAATTTTTTTTCACTTTTTTATACAAAATACTTTTACTTTTACTTTTTTTTTTTTTTTTTTTTATCACATCAATCAAATCTGCTATAATTTTAGTCTACTTTCTCAAGCTCACTCCTTTGCCAAACATATCAAATAATTAGTTGCTTTCATGACTCCACATAATTGATTATCAAGTGATAAGTTATCACACCGGCCGACACACACGCTTATAATAAAGGTAGATACCTTTGGCTTAAAAAGAAAAAGAAAAAGATAAGATAAATACCATTGTAAGCCGTCTAGCCAAGGCAACAAAAGTTTTTTCATCACTAAGATGAGCTTTTTGTGTTTTGATTTGAAAAGTGGGTTGACTTAACATAAAAGGTGAAAAGAGTCTCGACGTTTTTGAAAGGAAAGATGAGAAGGTCATTAAATAAGCTTCAAGGTTTGATTGACGACGACACATCAAAATAGTATAAGAATAGTATAGTATATAACATTATTCCAATAAATTTGTTCAAAATAAATTATGTTTACTTTAAATAAAAAGGTCGTACTCACTTGAATGAATCAAAAGCAAAATACACATAGAAAATTGAATGAATAAAAAGTATAACCCATGAAAGAACAGAAGGAATAAAAAGTATACAAAGCAATAGATGGGACCATACTAAAACTATAAAGTTTGATCATATAATTGGTGGGTTAGGTGGCTTTCTTGTGTAGGGCTTGGATGAATATTGCAGCATCACCCAAAAATTGTACTTTATAATGTTAAAATAATAATGAAGTGATTAAATTTATCTTTTCCTACCAGCTTAAACTTTTGGAATTACTAGTGATTTAATATGGTATCAGAGCTAAAAGTCATAGGTTCGAATCTTGACTCCATCAAATCATCCTTCATTTAAATTAAATATTCTATATATTGGGCCTCACTTATTAAAAATGAGTGTGTTAATGTAATGGTTAAGTGATTAAATTTATCTCTTTCTATCAACTTAAACTTTTGGGATAACTGTTGATTTAACATATGAGAGAATTTAAACAGTAGAAGAGAATTCATATGAAATTATTTATCCACATAAATTTTAAACTTTTCAATTATCTATTGAGCATATATAAATCTAGTAATAATTTGAACAACAAATTATTGAAGATTTCATTACAGTGGTATTTCACCCCACTATATATCTGAGCATGCCTCCAAAATTCTAAGGATTTTAAGAGCTTTTTTGGGATTGTGTTTGAGGATATTAAAAGTGCTTTTAACATTTAAAAAGCTCGATTGAAGAAAAAAGTATACATTTGGTAAAAAAAATTAAAAGCACTTTTAAGGGTCTGAAAAGCCTAAAAATAGCCAAAACGTACTTTTAGCAAAAATTTAAAAATAAAGCTTTTACCCAAAAACTTTATTTGACTTTAAATCTCTATTTTTCAAACGCATCCGAAACAAGCTTTAATTATGCCTAGAAGAAAACAAGTAACCCCAGGCCAACACGTAAAGTTTTGTTCAACCACAATCGGTTGTGATGTGACCTTTTTGCACCGAAATTTGAAACAATTTTACAATACAAGATAGACGAGCTAGTTGCTTTCATGACCCACAGATTACATATATAATTGATTATCTAGTGATGAGTTAACACATACACCTGCCGACACAAGCTTTACCTGCTTCGATAAAGGTAGATACGTACACCATTGATTTATTAAAAAGAGAGAAAGAATTTTATTATTATTATTTTTTTTTTCTTTTGTGTTTTTTGGGAGGCTCGCCACCTTATTTTGGTTAAAGGGTGGCTCTATTTTGGTCCCACCACCCCGATTTTTTTTTTTTTTTTTAATATTTTGCCTTTTCTTTTTCTTTTTTAAGAAAAATAGATGCCCAAAACGACACGGGGTGGATGCTGTAGTTTTGGGGTGTTTTAAAAATTTCAAGTAGACTGGGTGAAGGTATTATGGGCATAAAAATACAAACCATTTGAGTTGTTCATAAATAATAAAGGGGTCCAAAGGGAGAGATTTTGAAGTTCGAAAAGACTATGTCCAAAAGGTTGATAGTTCAGGAATCCAAAAGTGAAGTTTTTCCAAAATTTAATTAATATTGTTTAACAGGATGTTGTGCTTTGTGGTGTAGAAAGTTTTGAATTAAGAAATGTCTTTTAATTTTAATTTGACTGAAAAGTGTTTTAATATTTTAATTGGTATTGGGGCAGCAATGGATCGATGCAACTGACTTTTGTTTGTTTGTAAATTGTGTGTCAAAAAGACTTCGTACTTGGTTGGTGTACATGTGACGAAAATTATTTTAATATTCAATAATTTAGAATGTTTAAATTCTTGATGTAAATGTTTTCGGATTTTTTTTTATTTTTTATTTTTATTTGAATATATCCTGATCCCATGGATATACTCTCTTGCTGGGACCCATTTGTTTCCAACAAAGGTGGTGGCCTTTGGAAAAAAAACATGCCACGGATCACCTCCACAGAATCTATTGAAAGAAAAAGTCAAGACCTTATGTATTACATTACAATATATCACCATGCAATTTAATATTTGAGACAATATTCTAATAGAACAAAGTAATAATAATATATTGCTTCATAATAGTAACGAACAGCTCCAAGCCTAACATCAATTATTCAATGGCATCCAACAACAACAACATTGTGAACAATATATAATAAAACTACAATCAAGGCCTTCTGATGTCTAATTAAAGAAGTTTAAACCTAGAAAAAACAAAAAACATATTACTAGTTGTAGGCAATATCAGCTAGAATTGCCGTTGAATGTTCTAATCATTGACCCACATCCTAGCATTTTTTTTTTTTTTGCCATGAAAGTCTTGTCAATTACATATGTATGAATTAAATATATGATTTATCATAGATGGGAGTTGACATGTTACTTGAATTTTTTAGGTCCTTCACATGCAGTAATGTAAGCATTAATTAAATCCACCACTTTTTGTTTCCAATGTAAGAACTAGCCGACAAGCAGTTAGAGTTTAATTTCTTAATATATATATATTATTGGAATTGATCTCTTTATAGCCAATAATTTTATTTGACTTTACTCTGACTTTACTCTCGATCTCTCTCATAAAAAATGGGCTCTGGTCCAAAAAAGAGCCTTATACTATTATTCTCAAAATTAATTCTAACACTTTTTTACATCATACTAATCACTTTTTATTATTATTCAAATAAAAAATCAGTACAAACAAATTTTTTTACTTTTTCATACACAATATTCTTATTTTTTTTCTCACATCAATCAAACATACTGTTCTAGCTAGAGGCCAACAAGTGTGTTTTGAATTCGGCCTAGTTGGGACCCATTTGTTTCCGACAAGTGGTGGCCTTCTAACTTTGAAAAAACATGCCTCGCAATTCGCATAAACCCACAGAATCTACTTAGCTCTCTCCTCCTTACTCACTTGGCCAGCCTCCACTTCACCAACTCATCAACCGTTAGAGAATAGGATTATTTTAATAATTTTTTTTTCACGTATCACTAATAATTAGCAAGACATAATCAGGCTGTATCTTCGGTGAAGTGGGGTCTTAAGCGAGAAACTCAAATTCAACCAGGATGACAGTAACGTGCACGTGCGACCCGGTAGTTTCAGAGAATGTTCTAATAATTAATTAGCAAGACAAAATTGCTTGTCTAAGGATGAGTTGTGTAACACGTACGCTTACCGACTATGATAAAGTTGAAAAGGTAATAAAAGCAACCTTCATCAATTTAAATATTTTCTCTGTTTAGCAATTTTGATGGAAATAATTAAAAATATTTTGAAGCCTAATTCTCTTCATATATCTAATTGTTATATCTGTTTAACAATTTTGAACTCTATCCGAAGGACCCTTTTGCTTGTGACCAAACTTTGGTGGTGGCCAAGACATTCTTTTGACTTTAGAAGATTAATGACCCCACAAAATCTAAAGAAAGCCAAATGATTAGTTGGGGTAGAGGTGGCCTCTACTCTATAAATTGAGCTCATGTTGTTCATTAAGGGTATGCAAAACATTCAACTAAAGATTAGAGTGCACTTCGTATATATCTGGTACGAGTCTCTCTATCTTTTGTACATGTGTTTACATTATTTGATATTTTGATCTGATTTCTCCATGGATATCTTGACGTACATGTCTATTACGTCAAATTTTTGTATTAGAATTGCAATTGATTCGTTCTCTGAATAGCTTAAGATCTTTTTTTTTTTTTTTTTTAATCCATAGATGTTTTGGTTTTTCATTGAATTCTGGTTAACTATATATAACTATCGCATGGATTTAATGTAAAAGATGGGTCGTCCTTTCTGTACGAGGCTGGGTGATCGAGTGCGTCTGTTTTTGGTTTTGAAAAAAGAGCATGAATTAATTGGATATTACGTACGTAATCTTCTTTCATGAATAAAATAGGAAAATACAATATTAACCTTTATGCCCTAAGTAGGACCTCTATTGTCGTAAAAAAGTAGTGCCAGGCAATATATATCGACTTTTTTAATTCCCCCAACTACCAGTCCAACACCTTCAACCTTTCTCCGGCCAACTCCTCCATCGTTGGTTGCTTTTACTCAATTTTTAATATCACTTATAGCTTTGTATGTGATTTTGCTTGTTTATATTTTTATTTTGTCACTTAATTGTTCTTATAATTTCTCCAACGTAATAATTCATTCTAGGATCGGAATCCTCAACATCGACTTCGACTTCAGCCATGGCATGGATGTTTCCAAAGGTTCTCACGAAAAGTGACATCAAAGAAAGAAGAGTCTATTTACCAACCAAGCTTGCTCAAAAATTCGGTGTTGTGAATGGAGATAAAGTGACTGTTTATGACGTTGAAATGGACAATACTTGGAACATGCATTTTATTACAAGAGATGGAAAAAATTATCTCGGCAGCGAATGGGGCGACTTTGTTGAGCAAAAGGGCTTAGGAATAGGCGATTCCATCACCTTTTCTGAGCTGGGGAACCGAGGAGCAACAGGGGAAAGACTCTTCGGGATTAAACAGACAAAAGTAGGGTTTGATCTCAACAAGATTCCTTCTTCTCCAGAGAACTAATTATTAAGGATCATGAGGACATGAAGTGTCTCTCTTCTGCACTAACTTTAAATTTTACACAGTTTGAATTACTCCATTATGCATGTGATGCATGAGTACACTAAGAAGATTCGTTTTGTACTCTTTTGTTTTCTCTGTATTCGCCGTTGTTCTCCAATATTGTTGTTGGCCGACGCCATTGAATTATGTGTTAAAATAAAATAAAAATTGTTAGAATATTGTGTCAAATGAAATTGCATTGTGGTATTGTATTTCAGAAGGTCTCTACTTTTTCTTTCATGGCCGTAGCAATTGGAATTAAAGATAATAATATTATCCAAAACTTCTTGCCCAAAAATAGTAAAATCAGTATAGCGTGTCTATCACTTAATCTTCTTTTCATTAGATCTTATAGGAAATCGAGAAGATATTGTGGGGCCCTACATGCAATGTACGACGTCTTTAACCTGTGTTTAGTCTTTTGAAAAGATCTGCTTTGGTTAATCATGCTTGCAAAGATCCTGGGACCCATATGTCTAACCCAATAACCATTAACTATAGATGCCTATAAAAAATATAAACATACCTGGACAGGGTATACATAATAAGATAATTCTAAACTTTAATTTAAGGGTTAATATTTGGTGATGAGGCATAAAGATAAAGTAATTTATGGTTGCTTTGGGTTTATTTGTTTATGAGTTTTTTTTTTTTTGTTAAAAAAAAAAAAATTGCCCTAAAAAGTGTTGCAAAACTACTTTTAAAAATAAAATAAAATAAAATTTAAAACTACTTTTAACTTTATATTGCTTCACAACCAAAAAGTAATTAACATTTTTTAAAAGTTTTGCCAAATGAACCATTCAAATAAAAGTTTACCTTTATTTATTCTTAAATGTACGTCTTATAATGATGTGATAATGAAGATCATCATTAAATTTATTCAAAATCTAAAAATAATTTTTACTGTCGCATAAAAAAATGTACATTTTAAAAGTGTATATAACATTTCTCTTACCTTTAATGCATTGATCAATGGAGATCACACAGTCTATTCCTGGTTAGATTAATCTTTATTATGATGGACCCCTTTTCAGTGGTTTTTGTTCCCAATCCCTTACTCTTTGCTCTCTCTTGCCTGAACAAGACTCGTTAGCATTCATGGTAGAGAGTTCGTATTAGTTCCACGCTTTTGATGCCTTTCTAAATTCGCCAAAAAACTTTAGTAATTTGTTATCTAATTATGGGATAAAGATCTCATACAATTTAAAATAAATTATAAATTTTAAAATAATATGAATTCAGGCCCTTTTTTGCAATATCGAACCCCTTGAAAAGGTATCATGTTAACCATGACAATAGAGACGTCAAGGGACCGATCACTTCACACCGCACTTACACGTAAGCTGTAAAGTTTTTTATGATCATCAGAGTAAATTAATAATAATAGTAATAATAATTGGATTGAAAAGTGTATTTAATATTTTATTTCTTTGTTTGTAAATTGTGTGTCAAAAAGCTTCGTAATGATGAGTTGTGCACAACAAAGAGTGAGATATTTTTTCTCCAACAAAAAGTAAAGACCTTATGAATTACAAAGAAATAATACAATATTCTAATAGAACAAAGTAATAATAATATATTGTTTTATTAAAGTCACAAACTGCAAGAACAAAGAAAATAAAAAAAGTACAAATCGATGGTTTCTACTCATGCATCCAATGCATGATGGACTTCAAACAACGTAAAATTTAATGCAATTGCAGAAGTGAGGCATCTCATGTCCTCGAGATCCTTAGTTTTTTGGATGAAGACGCTCGTTGAGATAATTTTTTCCATGTTTTTTAATAAAACGCATGTTTCAGATATTGTTCATTGGAGTGTCATAAACTGTCACTTGACCTCCATTCGCAACACCGAATCTTTTAGTAAGTTCGGTCAATAAATAGACTCTTCCTTCTTTGATTTCTCTTCTCGAGAGAATCTTCGTAAACATTGCAGCCATGGCCGAAGTCGATGTTGAGGCTTCCGATCCCCCAATTATCAGGCCGGAGGAATAAGAATAATTAAGTGACAAATTCAAAGACAGAATAAGAAACAAAATATTGGCTAGCGCTCTTGCTGATTGAACAATTAAGTAGCATCCATGCCAATGTACATTATATAGACGACTCTGATCAGTGTGTCACATCTAGCTACACAACTACATCGTACAAGTAAGAGCATAGGATAATGGCGGTGTTTGTCTTAGTCAGCCATGTGGACCAGTTAGATCTTCCAAAAGTAGAGTTCAATCATGTCTTATTCAGCCGACCATGTTGGGGTTTGTCTCATGATTTGTGCTCCACACACCACGCTGCGCCCCTTTTCACCAACCTTTATTCAGAGTACGCAACATTAACAAGAACAACATTTTTATGTCTAATTAAATAAGTTTAAACCCCTAAAAAAAAACTTTTTATTTGCATAACAATTATTAAATTTACATATTGCCACACGTGAGATAAATGTTAAAGTATTAAAATTATTAAACTTATTTTTTCTTATCACAATTAAATAAACTTTTGATTGTTTGTGTGTGTCAAAAAAGATACAAACAATCATTATCTAAAATTATAGAAAATCATCAGAAATAACCTCATTATCTAAAATTATAGAAAATCATTAGCTCTCCTCCTAATTCATTTGGCCATAACCATTGCGGAACATGATTTTTGACTTTCTAATGGTCCTGCCACACCGCCACAACATATTCTCAATGATTGCACCGCGGGTCAAGGAAAACTCGTATTTTAGTGAATTACTAAAATATTAATTACTTACGCACGACAGATTCACACTTCTTTGTCACTTCAATAAAAGGAAAAACAAAACGCATTTGACGCAAATTTTTCACAATTCACATCGGACCAGCAAGTTAAGAAGCAAGGAAAAACAAAATATGAAGATTCAAAGTCATGGGTATTCCAAAATTCTTGTCTCTATAAAACTAATAATTAGGGTATATATATATATATATATTGGTATGTCTATGGCTCGCAGAGATGGGTTGTCTTATTGCAATGATCTTCAAGTTTAATTAATGTTTTGATTCATTATTTTAATCTCATTTAGGTCCATGCTAGGAAAGATTTGCTTCAGCCATGGGACCCTTATGGTTTTGTGTAAATACAAATATCTTCGATTATCTTTTGGCGCACGTACCACCGGTATCAGTCCATTACATACGTCTAAGCCAATACCTTTGAAACGTATGATTTGGACTTTGCAGGGGACTTTTATTTGTTTGTTTGTTTGTGTTGTGTGTATCAAAATAATAAGCTTTTAATAAAATCATTCAAAAGAAAAAAGGGTAGTTTGTTAAAAAACTTCAAGGGTGATTTTATTCTTTGGGCGATGAGACATAAAGATAAAGTAATTTATGATTGCTTTGTGTTAAGTTATTTGTTGATGATTTTGCTTTTTTGTTATAGAAAAAAATTTAAAAAAAAAAAAATTGTCCTAATTAAAGTGTGTTACAACAAAGTCAAATTAACTACTTTAATTTTTATAACCAAAAAGTAAAAAACATCTTTTAAAATTACCAATGAACAAAAGTTTACTATTAGAGGATTTAACTAACAAACTTTTGTAATTTGTTATGTAATGATGAGATCTCCTACAACTTTAAAGAAATTGTAAATTTTAAAATTATATAAATTTAATTTATTTATTTCATTCAACTGCTTGAAAAATATTACCTATTAAAAAGGTGACATATTTAAAATTTAGTATATTTTAAACAGGATGTTGTGCTTTGTGGTGTAGAAAAGTTTTGAATTTAAAAATGTCTTTTAATTTTAATTTGACTGAAAAGGGTTTTAATATTTTAATTGGTCTTTGGGGCAGCAATGGATGCACCTGACTTTTGCTTGTCTGTAAATTGTGTGCGTCAAAAAGACTTCGTACTTCCTTGGTGTACATGTGACGAGAATTATTTTAATGTTCAATAATTTAGAGTTTGTTTGAGATTGTGTTTGAAAAATAGATTTTTTAAGTCAAAAAGAGCTTTGGACAAAAGTTTTATTTTTAAGCTTTTGCAAAAGGTGTCTTTTGATTATTTTTAGGCTTTTTGGACCTTTAAAATCGCTTTTAATTTTTTTATCAAACGACTACATTTTTCTTCAAACGAACTTTTTAAGTGTTAAATGAACTTTTAGGTCATTCAAACACAATTCCAAACAGGTTTTTAGAATGCTTAAATTCTTGATGTAAATGTTTTTGGGTTTTTTTATTTATTTGAAAATTGTCCAATAACGGCTATGATCGTCTGAGCTAGTACTACTGGCACATGGATATACTCTCTTGCTGGGACCCATTTGTTTCCAACCAAGGTGGGCGCCTTTGAAAAAACATGCCATGCACGGATCAGTGATCACCTCCACAGAATCTATTGAAAGAAAAAGTAAAGACCGTATGAATTATTACTATATATATATATATATATATATATATATATATATGTATCACCATGCAATTTAATATTTGAGACAATATTCTAATAGGACAAAGTAATAATAATATATTGTTTTATAAAAGTAACAAACAGCCCCAAGCTTTACATTAATTATTCAAATGGATGGCATCCAACAACAACAATTTTGGAGGACAAGAGCCAGAACAGAGAAAACAAAAGAGCAAAGATAGTCTACACATCAACACATTACACATGCATGATGAACTTCAAACAACGTAAAAGCAGAAGAGAGATAGAGAGAGAGATCGCCCTAATTCTCTGGAGGAGGTGGATGGTTGAAATCAAATCCTCTTACACCCTTGTTTCCCTCTGGAGGAGGAGGCTTGTTGAGATCAAACCGGCCTACTGCTGTCCTTGTAGCCTTGTGCCTAATGATCTGGAAGTGTGTTGGCCCTATTCCTCGTCCTCCTCCTAGGGGCCTCAACACATAAAAGGTGACGATATCGTCTTTTCTAAACCCTTTTTCTTCAACAAAGTCGCGCCATCCATTGCCGAGAAAAGCTCTTCGATCACGACGTATACAAAAATTCATTGTCGAGGAATTCTTTTGAACGTCAAAAACAACCACTCTTTCAGTACCATCTTCCAGACCCAATTTTTTAACAAGCTTGCTTGGTAAATAGACTCTTCCTTCTTGGATGTCACTTGCCGAGAGTTTCTTCTGAAACATCCGTCGACGGACAAAATTTGCAGCCATTGCCGAAGTCGATGTTGAGGCTTCCGATCCCAATCCTAGGATGAATTATCATGTTGGAGGAATAAGAACAATTAAGCGACAATTCAGATGATAATAATAATAACAAACAAGCAAAACCACAGAGCAAGCTAGAAGTGAAATTAAAATTAAATTGAGAAAAGAAAGATGATGGCCGGACAAAAACTTACAAGAGAAACAAAATATTGGCTTCTGCTTGACTGCTTGTTATTAAGTGCTTGCCGTTCTTGCCGAGTGAGGCCAGCAGCTTCCTTGCCAAATTATATTTATAGAAGACTGTCACATCTAGCTACAGAACTGCATCGTACAATAATTGTAGCTATCCGTGCAAGCTTTGCTAAGCGCTTGATGCGACTGTTTTGGTATATATATAACAATAATCTTGGTATATTCAAGACTGTTAAATAGACTTTTTATTTAAACTTTACGGTGGCCTTTACTAAACGATTTTGATTCGATATTATTTATTTTATTTTATATATATATATATATATATATATATTTTTTTTACATCACATCAATTATTTTTTATTATTATTTAAATAAAAAAATAATTATAAAACTACATTTTTTTCATTTTTTTATTATCAAAATTCTTACTTTTTCACCTTTTTTTTTTTTTTTTTTTTTTAATATTCTTACTTTTTTTACGTCAATCAATTTTTGTGTGATTTTTGGTGCACCAAGCCCCACGCTGCCCCTTTTCACCAACCCTTATTCGGAGTACACAACAAGTATAACATATATATATATATATATATAATTAAAGAAGTTTAAACCTTAAAAAAGAAAGAAAAAAAAAAGAAAAAGAAAAACATATTACTACTTGTGGGCAATATCTGCTAGAATTTCCGGTTGAATGTCCTAATCATTGACCCACTTGTCAATTACAAATGTATGCATATATATATATATATAATTAAAGAAGTTTAAACCTTAAAAAAGAAAGAAAAAAAAAAAGAAAAAGAAAAACATATTACTACTTGTGGGCAATATCTGCTAGAATTTCCGGTTGAATGTCCTAATCATTGACCCACTTGTCAATTACAAATGTATGCATTAAATATATGATTTATCATAGAAGGGACTAGGGAGTTATCATGTTACTTGATTTTGTAGGTCCTTCACATGCCCTAATGTACTGATGTACAGCGGCAGATACACGCAGGGGCGCTGCCCCTAGTAAATTTTTTAAAAAAATATTTTTATGCACTAATTTTCTATTAGCTCTTGTAAAATAAACATAAATTTCATATCCTTAACACATTAGCCCCTATAAGATTTAGTTCAACCAAAAAATCAGAGTAAACTAAAAGACAGTGTATTTTACACTACTTTTTACCTACTAAGTTACCTCAAAATTTTTCATTTATGCTTGTTCATCGCTAATGGCTGTGAAGCCCGTGAAGAAAATTCTCATATCCAAACAGTGAGCCGTATTTTATAGGCCACAGCTTTATTATATTTTAATATTTTATTTCTGACCTTATTAAAATAAATTCTTGAATCTAGCACACTGATGTATGCATTAATTAAATCAACCACTTTTCTATATATATATATATATGTATATATATTTATTATTGGAATTATTTCTTTCTCATAAATAATGAAATCCAGACCTGCTGTTCGGCATAGCTGGGACCCATTTGTTTCTGACAAGTGGTGGCCTTCTAACTTTGAAAAAACATGCCTCGCATAAACCACACGGAATCTTCTGCGTCTTCCGTGAAGCATGGGGGTCTTAAGCGAGAAACTCAAACTCAATCTGGATGACAGTAACGTGCACGTGCGACGCGGCAGCTCCAGAGAATCTTCTGTGAAGTAGGGTCTTAAATTTGAAAAGATCTTGTGGGACCCAACAGTTTAAGAATGTTCTGATTGTTGACAATTTCGACCATATGTACGTTCACCAACAACTGAGAACAAAAATTGCTGCAGCTTCGATCGTTAACGACAAAATTGATGAGTTCTATAACACGTACGCTTACCGACTATGATAAAGTTGATTAGATACAACTACCACAAAAGATATTAAAAGCAACCTTCATCAATTCAAAAAAGGAAATACCTTTTTTTTCATTTTTTAAACCTTTTCAATTTAAATAATTTCTCTGCTTAACAATTTTGATGGAAATAGTTAAAATTATATTGAAGCCTGATTATCTTCATATATCTAATTGTTATATCCAAGGGACGGAGGGATGGAGGAAGGGGTGGCCCATATAGGCCATGGCCACCCCATGCAACTGATATGAAAAAATAAATAAATAAATAAAAATAAAAATAATAATTGAAGGTAAAAAAAATAATTTATAAGATAAATTTTGTGTTTTTTTTTTTTTTTGCATATCGTATCTTAGCAACATAATTTATTGGCCCTTGGCCATACTAAACTCTACCTCCATACCAAGTTAATCTGTTTAACAATCTTAACAGGTTATATAGTTGTAGAATGTTGTACGAGACTGTTTGAGTTTGTCTGTTTTTGTTTTTGAAAAAAGAGCATGAATTAATTGGATATTACGTACTTAATCTTCTTAATTGCTTGAATAAAATAGGAAAAGACAATATTAACCTTAATGCCCTAAGTAGGACCTCTACTATCGTAAAAAAGTCACTTGTTCTTATAATTCTTCAAATTAACGTAATAATTCATTCTAGGATCAGAAGCCTCAACATCAACTTCAACTTCAGCCAGTGCATGGAAGTTTCCAAAGGTTCTCACGAAAAGTGACATCAAAGAAGGAAGAGTCTATTTACCTATCGAGCTTGCTGAAAAATTCGGTGTTGCAAATGAAGATCAAGTGACTGTTTATGACGCCGAAATGGACAATAGTTGGATCATGCATTTTATTACAAGAAACGGAAAAAATTATCTCGACAGCCAATGGGGCGAATTTGTTAGGCAAAAGGGCTTAGGAATAGGCGATACCATCACCCTTTTCGAGCTGGGGCACGAAGGAGGGGAAAGACTCTTCAGGATTGAACAGACACAAGTTGGGTTTGATCTCAACGAGATTCCTTCTTCTCCAGAGAACTAATTAAGGATCATGATGAGGACATGATCGGTGCCTCTCTTCTGCAGTTGCTTTAAATTTTACGCTGTTTGAAGTACTCCATCAATCATGCACGCATGTGATGCATGAGTACACTAATAAGATCTCAATTTGTACTCTTTTGTTTTCTCTGTTTTCGCCATTGTCCACCAATACTGTTGTTGGTCGACGCCATTGAATTATGTATGCCTGGAGTTTCTGTTACTAGAAAAAAAAAAAAATTGTTAGAATATTGTGTCAAATGAAATTGCACGGTGGATTGTATTTCATAAGGTCTTTACTTTTTCTTTCATGGACGTGGCAATTGGAATTATTGAGACAAAAGTTACAATAACTCAAAAGACAAAGAACTCAAAAGTCAAAAGTTACAATAAACTCAAGAGTCAAGAGTTACAAATGATACATTAAGTTTATTGATGTTAATGTAGAAGTAGAAATGCTTATAACATGGTCTCCAACGGGTAGCTCAATCGGCAGTGGACCACGTCTCATGAAGCGGAGGTCACTAGTTCGAATCCCCCCTCCCCCTCCCTTGTGTGGACATGTCAAAAAAAAAAAAAAAATGCTTGTAACATTCATACTCTTTCTCTATAAATAGAGTATTGTACATCATCAAATATATCAAGGAAAAATGTAGCCATGAAAAGACTTTGAATGTGTGGATGTAGGCCATAAGCCGAACCATCTTAGTTGTTTGAGGCTCTCTTTAATTATAAGTTCTATTAGGAATTAAAGATAATAATTAATATTATTCAAAACTACTTGCCCAAAAAAAGTAAAATCAGTATAGCATGTCTATAACTTAATCTTCTTTTCATTAGATCTTATAGGAAATTGAGAAGATAATGCGGTGCCCTACATGCAATGTACAACGTCTTTAACCTGTGTTTAATATTTTGAAATTCATTATTTTAATCTGATTTAGGTTAATCATTCTTGAAAAGATCTGCTTCGGCCTGGGACCCCTATATATGTCTTACCCAATAACCATTAACTATATCTGCCTATAAAAAATATAAACATACCCGTGGACAATGCGAACATCATAAAATAATTCTAAGGGGGAACTTCAGAAAGCTCCCCTAAACTTCCAGCTATTTTGAAAAACCCCCCTTGAATTTTCAAAACTCTCACTTATGCCCTCTGAACTTTGGTTTTCTCTCACTTTGGACCATTTTAACATTAAACTACGTCGTTTTGGACGTTTTATACCTGTTTTACCCTCAACCAAAACTACACCGTTTCGGGCTTCAAAACTACATCACGACCCAACCCAAAACGACGTTGTTTTGAGCATAATATTAAAAAAAAAAAAAAAAGCAAAAGCAAAATTAAAAAAAAAAAAAAAAAAAAAAAAGAAAAGAAAGGAAATCGGGGTGGCTCCTGGCCGGTCTGGGGGTGGCCGGACCACCCCCTTGGCCAAGGGGGTGGTCCGGCCACCCCCAAAAGGCCAAAAAAAAGGAGGGGGGGGGGGGGGGGGGGAGGGATGGGGCGCATTTGGGGTGGCCGGACCACCCCAAATGCACCCCATCCCCCCCTTTTTTCTTTTTCTTTTTTTTGGCCAAGGGGGTGGTCGGATCACCCCCTTGGCCATGGGGCTGGTTTGACCACCCCCAAATCGGCCAGGGGGTGGCTGAAGCCACCCCCGATTTCCCCCCTCTTTTTTTTTTTTTAAAAAAAAAAAAAAATTAATGCCTAAAACGACGTCCTTTTGGGCCGGGTAGGTGTTGTAGTTTTAGGACACAAAACGACGTAGTTTTAGGGAAGGGTAAAATGGGTATAAAAAGTCAAATTGTTTGACTTTAACGTTAAAAGGGTTCAAAGTGATAGAAAACCAATGTTCAGGGGGCCTAATTGAGAGTTTTGAAAATTCAGGGGAAGTTTTTCCAAACGGCTGGAGGTTCAGGAAGGCTTTTTAAAGTTTCCCCTAATTCTAAACTTTTAAGGGTTATTTTTGTTTTTGGTGATGAGGATTGAACTTGAGGCATAAAAATAAAGTAATTTATGGTTGCTTTGGGTTTAAGTTATTTGTATATGATTTTATTTTTTTGTTTTTTGTTTTTTTTTTTTTAAAAAAAAATGCTGTCCTAAAAAGTGCTGCAAAAAGACGAACTCAAAATACTTAAAAAATCAAAACAACCTTTTAGCTTTATAAGTGCTTCACAACCGAAAAGTAATTAACATTCTATAAAAGTTTTGCCAAATCAACCATTCAAACAGAAGTTTACCTTTATAGGAATCTTACATTTACTTTCAAGTGTTTATTCTTAAATGTACACTTTATGATGTAGCAGTGAAGATTACCGTCTAATTCATTTAAAATCTAATGATAATTTTAACTATTGCATCAAAAAATGTGTATTTAAAAATATGTGTAACATTTTTCCTACCTTTAATGCAGTGATAAATGGAGATCACCCAATCTGTTCTTGGTTAGAATCGTTAAATATGAAGGATCCCTTTTCAGTGGTTATTGTACCTGGTCCCTTACTCTATGCTCTCTTGCACCTGAACAAAACAGTATTAATGGGGTGGCTTGCGGCCTTCACCAGAGAAGGTGGTTCGATCTTTTGCACGCTTTTACGTTGTTTGAAAATTTGGAATGTACTATCACTATGCATGTGATCACGACAAAAAGTACAAATAAGAATATTTTTGTCTTTCATGAGGAATATTCACAATAATAAGACATCAAAAGCGCAGCACTGGTTCTGTGCGCTTCCACGTGGACCAGTAATCTTCCAAAAGTAAAGGCTATATACATCGGTAAAGTTCAATCTTGTCTTATTCAGCCGACCATGGTGGGCCCGGGGTTTGTCCGATGTTTTGTTTACCACGCCCCACGCTGCCCCTTCCATTGAGTGCTAATCATTGACCCACGTGACCACTTCCTTCGCTATTTGTACACGTGGTAGTCTCACCTTCGCCTCGCTTACAACAAGTAACATTTGGTGTTTTTTTTTTGTTTTCTTTGTTTTGCCATTATTAGTTATTTGTACAAATACGTAGTCTCACCTTCACCCGGTAATTAGCGATTAAGAGGGGGTTAGTAAAAATTGCCTTTTCACTCCTAGGTACAGCAGGTTTTGATCCATAGGTCACGAGGCCAGACCTTGAACCCTTTTTTATTTTTTTTACTTTTTTGTTTTTAAAAAAAATTTGAATTAAGCTTAAATTTGAAATTTTTTAAAAAAGTGAGGGGTATAAATGTTATTGTATTACTTTTATTGTTTAAAATATGACGGAGTGATTTAAATTGACTGCAATTGAAAGTTTATGAATTTAAATTGAGGGGTTTTGTACTATTAGAAGGTATTCTCAAATCGTGTAGTAATTTGAGGTTTTAAAGTGAAATTACCCCAAACATTAAATGAAGAAAAATGTACGCAATCAATAAGACAATCACAAAAGAAACAGTGATAATAGTTATGAACCCAAAGCCCTGTACAACAAGAAATTCGGCTCCAAGGCTGGAATGATATACATGGGTACAAACGATATGATTCTTGAGCATCAACTATGGATTTGGTGTGATGTTTATATAGCGCCCGGCCCTAAGAACATCTATAGCATTGCGCGAGATATCATGTACGTAGACATATGATGTCTGAAACTGTGATAAAGTTATTGGTATCTATCACTCCCGTGTAAAAAGACAACTTCTTTCTTTTTTCTTATAATAAAAAAGGGACATAAACTCAGGCGCCAAAGTTCATAATCTTCTTCATATTTTGTAATTCCAAAAATGAGTTATGCTATGAATACTATAATTTTTAATATCTATGTGACATTTATCATGTTAAGTATTAGACAATTAAATTTGATTGGGGGTTAGCGTAATAGTGATGCATGGACTGATACATCAGTGTGCAAAAAAAATTGTAGTAAAAGTTACAGCATCTCAATAATTTGTCTTTTTTCTAATAGTAACACCCTTACTGCATTAATAATGAGGGATTGTGTTCTTTCCCAAGTAAATTATACATGGATAAATTACATTGAATCACGAAGTTAATTAATTATGTAACTAGTTCACCACTATTAATTGAGTATACAGGCCAAACGAGCTAGTAATTATAGAAGTTACTCATGTATCACTCAAAAAATAAAGTTGCTTTTAAAATCACAATTTGATCAAAATCTAATAATAATTAATCACAAAACCAATAGTAATTTTAAGAATGACATCATTCTTAAAGTGATACAACATAGACTTATAACATTGCTCCAGGCCAACATGTCCTCGTAGTCCCTTGAAGGTGAAGGAATCATACACCTTTTTATCACTATTCTTTTTGTACTCCAAGAGAAGGGATGAGTGGTCGAATGGAGTCACTTTGACAAAGCCAAAGTCAGAATCTTTGTCAAGACACCTACCGGTCTACTCTCCAAATAACGCAACCTTTTAAACTTTGAAGATACAATTGCAAAAGTGGTTAAATATTAGTGGGTAAGTGAAGTTATCAAAAGCAAAAAAGAAGATTGGCTCTACCATGAATATTATTGGGTGAGTGATGTTATTAAAAAAAAAAAAAACACATTATCAGCATAATCGTCACTAATGAAAGTATATTCGGTGACCACTCGATACTTTGTTATTAGCAACGACTTAAAGTATGTTTGCCAAACAGGATAATTGAAGAAATCTAAATCTCATTCAATAATATATAGAACGAAATCTTAAAATTAGCCGAACACATAAATCATTTAAAGCCCCTAAAACATAGTCACATATCCACTATATATATATATATAGTACTGCATCCATCGACTTCCATCCTCCTTGCCACCTCTTCTATATAGAAACACACACATATATATATATGCTATGCATGGACGGCTTGACCTACTCTCACCGTCTTCTCCTCCGCTCTCTAGATCTGCTTTAAATGGCCACCACTTGTACAAAAACAGAAAACTCATTGTTTTCTAGTCTCCGGCACCACCATAGTCGCACTATCTGACCGACCTGTAGCCTAGTTTGATTAGGAGTAGTAATAATATTCTCCTTTTTGACCCCGTTCCAGCCGTTGCACAGCATGTATGATGATAAGGCGCTATTCCCTGGTTTCTTCTTCAGAGTTAGGTTCCGATCTAACAGCTCAATATTCATTAGCGTCACCGGGATGCCCCTTCTACCGTCCAGTTCTGCCTGCTCTCCGGGGGTCCAGTGTGGGATGTTTGTCACATCTTCGATATCCAAGCTGTCATTGTTCAGACAAATATCTTTTTGGATTAACCGCTTTTGAGCGAAGAACCTTAGCTCCGTGAACCCCCTTTCTTGAAAGACTCTCCTGATATGGTCAGGCGGGGCGGGTGGTGGTTCCATTCTTTTCGGACGAGTTTGTTTTTACTAAAAGAATTCGTAATGAGAGAGCTTAGAAGATAAACACAAGATAGAATTGGAGCAAAACATGTGCATTTATAAAGAGGATGGTGTGGGCCATGAAAAGTTGATAGGATTGGAAATTGCGGGCGGCTTTAGCTAATTAATACTTTTAGCATGAGATTACAAATGCTCACTTAGATTGCCTTCTTTATTGTCTTGTAGCTAGTTGTTGTGGGGACGGAATGAGTTACGTACGGTACAATTAATAGAGCTAGATTTCTTTTACTCTTGTTTGATTGAGTGTTCGAGTGATGCAAGTGCAACCATGTCGACGCAAATTCTATGAAGCCATACATGCAAGTCGGCGAATGTAGGTGCAACAGGGAGCCAAACACCTTTTTTTAATTGAGAAATGCTTTAGTGTGATAAAAAGACTATTTTTGGCCTATAAAATTAAGTCTTAGGTGGTAAAAAATTATAGGCCTTATTCGTAATTGTTGTAGCCTCACCCACTAATGGAGCATGTGATCCTTTGTCACTTAAAACTTTTATGGGCCAAAAGTAGTATTTTTATTACATTATAGCATATCTCTTTTTAATTAGTATCAAACAAATTCCTCATTTTCACCAACCACGTACACTCATTGTAGTGGGCAAGTTTAATTACGAAGAGTTTGTTAGGTTCCAAGTGAATATTACATTTTTTTTTTTTTTTTTTTAGAGATTGATGCATTTTTATTTATTTATTTATTTATTTTTAAATTATATTTACATAGAACAATGAAAACACTAAAGCAACCGTAGCATTTATCTTTAATTATAGATCAAGCTGCAGGGTAAGTAAGAAATTAAAGAAGAATTTATTTATTTATTTATTTTTAAAGAAAAAACTTTACTGCATGAGCCCGTACGTTGAGTGTTGTAATCATTCATCCACGAAACCTTAAAAAAGGGTATGCATATGCATATGATCATTCGACTGAATGTTAGCTAGGCCCACGCCGATTTCGAAAGGTCCGACAAGTACACCCACCACACGACCTGCGCCGACGTCTAGAAGAAAGCATCTTTCTAATTGGTTCAGTCGAGTGGATGTGGTTGGTTATTATTTTGACTTTTTGACTTTTTTTTCTAAGATATTTAACGGGATGATCTCATTCTGAAATCATCATCATAATTACGTGGATGGGATGATCTCATGCACCCTGATTGATCACATCATGCATAGTACGTACGTAACCAGGATGCATGAGATCATCCCTAGCTACTACCTGTCCCTACCGACTTGAATGTTCGGGGTTTAACCTGAGCTGTCGACGCTATAATGCATGCCTCACGACAAAATGACAAATATTAGAACTAACATCCACCATATATGATACTACTTGTTTCAAGATTTTTTTTCTTTTTTTTGACATTAATTACAGCATAACTTTCAATATTCTATAATCAATTCTGGAAAACGAAAATGAAAGTGATGTGATTACAAGCTAAAATTTTGATTTAATTACTTGGGTTAAGTAATTTACTTGGACTAATTAAACAGTTTATGCATATATTATTTTCATTGCATTCAGCTTGACGATTCTTCTTCATGAGCTTGCTTTTGATTGGGGCCCATTTGGTAATTTGGAGAAAATTTGGCGAAAAGTGTTAAGACCTTTCATGATCTTGCTTTATAAGAACATTGCTGCACCGTTTGGTAAACGGTTTGGCAAAGACAAAGACAAAAGTACAAAAATCTAACTTTTTCATTTTTTTAATATTATTTTACTTTTTATATTAAATCAATCACTTTTTATTATTATTTAAACTAAAAAATCACTATAAAATAATTTTTTTTTCATTTTTTCATATCAAATATTCTTACTTTTTTCACTTAAAAAGAATATATATATATTTTTACTTTTTTTTTTCTCATCAATCAATTTTTGCTACAATATCGAACTAAAACTGAAACAAAATTATTTATCAAACAAATCCACCCCCCAAAATCTATAAAAAGTCATGATGTGACCCTACCCATGCACGTAAAAGTATAAAGTTAATTCGTACAAGTAGTGGCGTTAGGTTGCGTCAATCTAATTAAACCTTTTTAAGTCTATTATATATATATATATATATGCCCCTGGCCCCTAGCATACATGAATCTCGTACACTTGCTGTCAATTGTTCAACTAATTAAGCATAGAGAGCAGCTTTCTGTTTATCAGTAAGATTTTGTTCTATTTTTCACGGATGTTTTATATAATTTGATTTTTTGATCATGGATATCTTCATAGGACAAAGTTTTCATTTCGACTGTGTTAGAATGCTTGTGAAAATTACAAGCATTTTAGACACATGTAAGTTTAATAGATTGAGTTGAAGGAATTTTCTCCAACCCAATTTAAAGGAAAAGTTTGTTCATCTTGATATATGATTTAAATTGCTAAGTTTGAATTTCTGCAACATTCAATTTTTGTTTAAATTTATAATTGATTCCTTTAAAGAATGAATTTAATTTTTTTGTTCCAAGTATATCATGTTTTGGTTTTGCATTGGTTGTCAGTTAACTATATATAACTATTGCATGGATTTAATATAAAAGATGGGTATTTCATACTCATATTTTCAGTACGAGGTAAAGAGGGTGTTAGGTTCGTTAGGATGCGTTTGAGATTACAATTTCACAAGAATAATCTGCATTTTTAAAATATATCTAAAATAGAAAATATATATGTGTGTGTGTGTAATTTTTAAAATCGCACTTATTAAAACCACAATTCCAAATTGACCCTTAGAGTGTATGCCCCTCTCGAGAGCCAATGATTTGATCGAACCCTTTACCCCAAAAAGAAAATAAAAATAATAACGAATTTAACATTATGTGTGTAAGCTTTTTCCATGAATAAACTAGGAAAAGACAATAGTTGTTACTAGGTTATTAGGGTCTTGGGTTTGGATACAAATTCTTAGAAATTTTTTTGCTCGATCAGACAGAAAGGGCATTAGAGTTCACTCGATCATGACGTTTCTATTACAACAAAAGATCCCTAGTACTAAATTAAAACATTAATTTACGCTCTCATTCTTTGCAGTTTTCTCAAATTTTGAAGTTCACTTTCCGATTTGTTGTTTGACTTCTTATTTGGTATAAAGATCGAAAATTTGTTAAGTTCACTTCGTTCTTTTTCCTCTGATATGATAATTACAGGTTCGGAAGGAAGTGAGATCCATCGACAATGGCTGCAATACCAGGAGATGTATCTCTGGAATACGTGCGTAGCAATTTTCAGAGTGAACTGCTGTTCGAGAAGGAGTTGTCACGGAATGATTTAGAAAAAATCTATTTACCGCTGTCGGATGTTTCCAAAATCTGTCCCCATCAACGGACTCCGACCGAACTTCTCTTCTATGACCATGGCATGACTTCTTGGAAGATGGATTTGAAAAAAAACCACTGGTGAAAGATGGCATCTCATGGGAGGGTGGATACGATTTGTTCATAAAAGGAAGTTAAAGGAAGAACTGAATATCAAATTTTATAAGTACACCTGCAACAGAGGAATAGATGCAAGATTCTTCATGACTGGTGATGAGCTAATTTTGTGAAGCTTAGTTTAAGATCATTTGACAAAGACCAGACCCTATATATATATATATATATATATATATATATATATATATATATATATGTATATGTGTGTGTGTGTGTGTGTGAGTAATGCTATAAGTCCTCTTTGAGTCATCCCAAATGTGATGTGACTTTTAAAATTATCAATAGATCAAAAGTCAATAAATCACATCTCAAATTCAACGGTGATTTTAAAAGTCACATCACATTTGGGATGACTTTTAGGAAAACTTATAACATTATTTTATATATATATATATAAGGTCAGGAGTCCAGGTAAGTGGCAATCGACCACCCCTCAAGACTTTAAGAGTTGTCGGCCACCCTTAAGACTTTCTAATGATGGTGCTGCCACCATATTTGGGTGCATGAATGGCCTAAAGAATTTTTTTTTTGTTCTCAAAATGGTTGACATGTCAAATTTTAAATAAATGGTCACAATTTTAAAAATTAGGGGCCCTTACAATACCTATGAGGGGATCTCAATCCCAGATAAGATTAGGGTTGTTTTTAAAATGTTATTTTTATAATTTTTAAGAAATAAATAATTTTTTTTTTTTTTTATCTTAGTATATAATTTAATTATATATTAATAAATTTAATTAAATTAAAGATCTTTCAGAGGTGGTAGATTATAGAATTATCTAGAAAGATATTATATTTTTCTCCTAGGCAAAAGATAAAACATTAAATAAAGAAAAACACACAGAATACATGGGAGGAGAACAGCGATAATAGCAATGAACCCACAGCCCACTACAAAAAGAGATTCGGCCCAAATCCCAAAATCATGACCGTCGATCTCCTCTCGCTTGGCCTTGGGCTAAATCTCCTATAGCGCCCAGCGCCAAGAGCCTAAGAACATCATGTACATATGATGTCTCCAACAATGATAGTTGTTGTGAAAAAAAGACCACTTTTATTGCATTGGGATACATGGAGATTACAATTTCAAATAAAATTGGATTTAGAGTTGAGGATAACTTCTACAAACCAGCTCCTTTGTGCTCACCAATAGGAATTGGCCACATAGGATTATTGCACCAAATCAATTAAGCACCACCCACCCACCCAACCCCCCCCCCCCCCCCCCCCCCCCCCCTCCCCCATCTGGGGTGGCCTGCGCAGCCACCCCAGATCTGAAAATTTGAATTATTACTTTCTTTGAAAGGGAAGATCTGAAAGAAAATGAAGGAAGAGGAAGGTAAAAAAAGCAGAGCAAAATCAGAGTGAGGGCTATCTTTTGCTTTGATACCAAAGAAGTCGATCCTATTTTGACCATTCAGAAAGGAAACAGAAATTACTTACACCCCTAGACTCTAGTGCAAAAAGCAGATAAGCAACAGATACAAACCCACTGCTGCAAACCAAGCTAACAAATCAACTCGAACAGCAAAAGTTCAAGAGAACAACTACAGAAAAATCCTCACCTTTACAGAACTCAAGCTGCACAAAAATGCAGCAGCCAAAACATTTACTTACACAAGATACAATCTTGAAATCCCCATCTATACAGCTGGGGGATCTGTTTAGACTAGAATCAGCAAATTTCCCAACTCCTGCTAGTTCTAATCTCCCAATCAATACGTTTGAACATCTGATCCTCTGAGCTAGCAACATTTCCATGCTTTAAATCATTTATCCTCTTCTAAAGATGATTACAATTGTTAACAACCCTGAGTTTATCGCAACAAACAAAAACAATTTGAACTTTACATGCATGATCAATCTTAATCTCCTAAGAAAGCTATCTGCTACATAATAGAGGCATGTTTATCTTCAATTTTGGTTGTTGGTGAAACTCTGTTTCTTATCCTCTTCATTATCACAAGTAGGCGTGAAAAACGCTTACCAGGGTAAATATCACACAATATGCGGAATTAAAAGATATTTAATCATGAGCAAACAATCACCAAAATACGTAAAATCAAACATAAGGATTTTAGTGACAAAGAGGAAACCTTTTAAAAAATACTCTAAAAGTAAAACTTCTCCGGAGCAACCAAACCCAGGAAATTACTATCAGAAAGATGTTCAGAGATTACAGACACTAGGAACACTTACAACCCGATGCAAGAAGACCTTGGCTCTGTAAGATCGACAAGCCTCCAACTCGTCTCCTCGCTCACAATCTCCTTCAACGTAATGCTTCTTAACGGGACTCCCCCGATAGACTACTCAGTCAAGCACAATGAAACTATCAAATAATCCTCTAAGAGGAATGATTAGGCTCGCACAAAAATTCTCTCTAAGCACAGCCTCTCATGAAACTTGGGGTGAAATTTTGTACCTCTCCAGTTTTATAAGAATGCATTTATATAATATACAAAACCCTAGATCCGAACCCACTAAAAAACACATTTTGGGCATAATACATACGGGATGTCCGAACAAGGTAAGTGCCGGTCCGGACGGGGCCTTGTGGAGGATAGAAAATGGGCTCCCTGGAAATCCCGTCCGGACAGGGGAGCTTGTCGTCCAGACGGCTAGTGCTTGGGGAGCTTTCGGGTTTCCACGTCCGGACAGCTTAGCTCCATGTCCGGACGGCCACTAGGATTGGAGAAGAAATCAACTTGACGGCCTTGCAAAGTGGATGAGTCTTGGTGGTGCTTTGGAGTGATCACCGAATTAGGCAATTAGCCAACAAGAACTAACAAGGCGTATACTGTGGAAGCTGTTGAAGCTTGCCATTATCTGGTTGGTACAATTTCAATCTTCACTGTAATAAGACATCTGAGGTTAAGACCCTTCCTCCCTTGCCGCCCAATATCAAATCCCTCTCCTGGCTCCTGGTATGCTCACATTGCATACAAACGAGCATTCATTAACAAAAACAAATGGAGGGTTACACCAAAAGTATGTAGCTAGTTTTGTTTATAATATTCAGATATATCATTCTATTTAGAATATTGAAAGAAAACTGCCAGCAGAAATGCATGACAGATGACAACGAAGTGCAACAACAGCAGAGGAAAACAGAGCTCAACCTTTCCTTCAATTTTAAGATAAAGAAAATTCCTTTGTTTTGCACATTCTCTTTCAATTAAAAACAATCAAAATAATTGGTATCTACAAGCCTATGATCAACTGAGATTATCCAAACCATTACTCGTGACTCCACTCAAGAAATGAGAAGGCATAATATCTAAAAAACCTCTAAAATCAAAAAAATAAATCTATTTAACTGAGTAATAGCATGAAGAAGTCCCTTTACAACTCGTTTTGAAAGAATCGAAGATAAAATGGAATATAACTGGCACGGTTGAACATCCCAATACCCCTTGTTCAATGACAGGCAACATATATTATATATAGGTGAAGAATACTAATTCTGAGAAAGATCGTTATAGGGCCTTCAAAAGCAAGAATGTACATATAACTTTTTTTTTTAATATGCAAAGAAAATTTTCCTGCCACTTTTCCCTATTTCTAACTATTTTCTAAGAATATCACAATTATTTTTCTTGGGAGAGGGGGGGAGAGAGAGAGAGAGAGAGAGAGAGAGAGAGAGAAAATAGTCTAAATGATTTTTTTTTTTTTTTTTTGTAAAAAGGTAAATATTTTATTAGACTAAAAATAAAACAATAAAGAGAGAATAAAAAAGCAAAAAAAAACTCTTTAAGGAGAAAGAAAGGAATAACCTTTGGAAACTCACCTGCATTGTTTAGTCAGCAGATAATGTCACCCGTTAATACCCCAGCTATAGTTTCTCATCTCAAAAATTTGATAATTGAAAGCATCATAACCACACTAACTTCAGAACGGGCTAGATAGTAGGCAACCTGCAATTTATTAACACAAACCATCAGCCACTTCAACAAGTTTCATACAGATATGAGAAGAAAACACCTTTTCCCGCATACCAGCTATGAGAAGAAAACACATTTTAAGAGTAATTCAGATCCCACACAGCCGAAGAAAATAAAAACTCGGAAAAATTTCCCGGAATCTTGATTTGGCACTACACAACAAGTTCAACAGGTCATCACTAGTCTTTGAGTACCTATTCATAAGAAAATAACTAAATGTTTCAACCAATACATAAATAACAAAACATTCACAGTAGATTGAAACAGAAAATCCACATACATGTGCATTAGATGATATGAGGAGTGGCGCCACAGATTCTATACCCCCGCATCTGCTTTGTGTAGTCATAATCGAGCTTTTAGATCTTCTAAATTCTGTTGATCAAACATTTTCTACACAATTAATCAAACAAAAGGGAAAACAATTAGACAGTGATAAAACAAAGAGAAACCTATAAAAGAGAGGAAATGTTAGAAAGAAAAAAAAAGAAAAGAAAAAAAAGAGCATGTACCTTAGTGGAGATTCTTGCTAAACTTTTAGCTCATTCAATCAATTCATCATCCATCATTTTTAGGTGAACGCGAGCAATTTTGCGCCATTCTTTTCCTTTTTTCCTCTGACATTGTCTCTTTACCAAAGGACAATCGTCGATCCGTAAAACAGAAACAGAGTCAGGCAAGCCCTCTTCTGGCATGTGCTTGAGCATAGGGCAGTTATCCATCAGCAATTCTTCAAGAGAGATGAGCTGTTGAAGCCCCTTATCCAAAGATTTTAAATTTGGAAAATTCTTTATTTGAAGAGCAGTCAGACTGGTGGGCAGCAATCCCACCTCCGGAAAGGACTCCACATCTCCCCTTTCACCACAAATAGACAAATTTTTAAGAAATGGGAGCTTTTGCAAACCCCATCCCATTCGTCCAGCAACGAGGTTGTAGCAATCGGTGATGGAAACCGATTTCAGATTGCAAGGCAAACAACCATCAGGAAAAGACTCAAGTTCTTCACAATCAACTATTTGCAATTCCTCAAGAGATGGATGGAGTACGTGCATTTTATCAGGCAGTGACCTCAAACGACCACAACTCCAGACCCAAAGCAATGTAAGTTTGGAGGCACGAAATCCGCCTTTTGGAAAAGATACAAAAGAATGGCAATTTATGATTCGTACGTGCGAGATCATTAAATCAAGACCAAGTTGGTCTGAAAGAGTTTCCAAATGCTCACACCCAAAGATAAAGATATCAGAAAGGTTTGGGAATAAGTCCAATGGGAAGGACCTGAAAGAATCATTAATATTTTGCAAGCGCAATTTTTTAAGGGATGAAAAGATTTGGTGCATCGGAAGTTCTAACGTCTGACAGTTTGTGATGGAAAGGGATTTTAAAGTAGATGGTAAATCACCCATTGAAAGTGAGGAACAGTTAGAGATTTCTAACTCTTGGAGAGAATAGCTGGACTCCTTCATTGCAATGGCTAGGGAATCTAGTGCATCAAATCCTCCAACTTTGAGAATCTGTATTTTGGTTGGCAAATCCTTCAACAGGTCCTTATTACAACCTGTTAGATTCAATTGACATATAGAAGGAGCCCTTGGGAGTGAAGACACCAGTAGCGGACATTCCGTGATCTCAAGTTTGATTAGGGCAGGAAGATGGATGGGCAACTCTCTTGTTAGCTTAGGGCAGTCATATATATAAAGCTCTTGAAGAAGAGGAAAATCTCCACTTTCACTTAACCATTCCTCCCACTTCGACATTTGCTCAAATCTTAGAACTTTTAAGGCTCCAAATGGCTTAATTGAAAAAGAACCATCGCCATAAAACTCACGATCCACTTTAACAACTTCATCAAATTGAATAAAAGAAAGGTCTTTCAGAGAGGGTAGCTGCCCAAGTGGTGGCAAGCTGCAGCAATATTTACAATCGTATAGATAAAGAGATGCTATATTAGAGAATGAATGATGCCCTACCCAATCTGAAAAGCTTTTGCTGCTATAATATTTGATTGTAAGACTTTCTAGATTTGAATGAGGCTGGAGACAGTCAAGTATAGTTCTTTGACTTTCTAAAACATCAGTATCAGTATCAGCTTTCCATTTCAACACCAAATCCTTAATGTGTTTCTTCTCCTTCAAGCATGCATCCAACGCATCTGTAGAAGAGACAACATTTTGAAGATTCAAAATAGCAAGCTTTCCTCGAAGATTTGTAAGATTTCCCAACTCTCCTATGCAGGACCCACTAGTTTTGCTGACTATAAATGTAGTCAATGTTTGGAGATATTTTAGTCTACCCAATTGTATCGGCATCTCCATTATTAATCTAGTTCCGGTGATATCAAGATGTCGTAGATTAATGAGTTTTCGCATATCCCTTGGCAATCCAACAAGTTTGTCACAACATGATAACTTGAGTGTTTGCAAATTGATCAACTTACACAGGGAATTAGGCAAGCTTCTAATTGCAGTGAAAGAAAGGTCCAAATAACGTAACTGTTTGATTTTATCAATTGAATCAGGCAAGTTAGTCACATTCTCATAGTGAGACAAAGAGAGTACCCGTAAATATCTTTGCTTTGGCAATAAATCATGAGGTACTTTTTTAGTTAAATTGTTGTCTCTTATGGAAAATTCTAATGGCAGGAAGGTGCGCAGCCGCTTAACCTTGTAAAGAGCCTCAAACTTCTTGAAGTTATCAAATCTTGTTCTAAAGTATGACAAGTGACGCGTCTTGTTACCCTCCTGCCTAAAGTTAAATTGCCCAGATACAAAATTTGCCAAATTATTGACAAGATCATGCATTACAAAACCTAATTTATTACCGCATGATTGTTGGAATAATGATCTTGATACAAGAATACAAAAATAATCGTCACCAACTTCTTTCATTGTTTTGTTTCTAGGTTCTGGCAATAAACCTTCGGCCATCCATAATAAGATTAAGTGATCTTTTTCAAATGCATAACCCTTTGGGAATATTGAACAATAAGCAAAGCATGGCTTTAAATGTGAGGGAAGGTATTTGTAGCTTAATCTTAAACTAGGAAGAATGTTTGTGTAGTCTATTGGCGAATCCCATAATTCACTCTTCAATATCTTCTCCCACTCATCAACATCTAATTTAGTTCGCAAGATACTCCCAATTGCTTTGACTGCTAAAGGTAAACCTTCACACTTTTTCACAATTTGTCTACCTATTACTTCTAGCTCTGAACGTGCATCAAATTTGCCATCGAGGAATGAATGTTTTACTAGTGACCAACAATCTTCTTCTGATAACATGTCGAGATAATGAGTTGAAACAGTGCGCATTACTGATGCAACACTGTCATTGCGTGTTGTTACAATGATCGTACTTCCTTGTGCCCCAGATTTAAATGGACCACTTAAGACCTTCCAATTAGCATAATTCTCGTTCCATACATCATCTAAAACAAGTAGGAATTTCTTCCCCATCAATTCCTCCTGTAATGTAAGTTGAAGCCGATTTAGATTCTTAATATCATCATTAGTAGACGAGCCCACTTCCTCTAGAATTGTTTTCGTTACCTTAAACACGTCAAACTCATCTGAAACACAAACCCATGCTTGAAGGTTAAAATGCTCCTTCACCCTCTCATCCTTGTATACTAGCTGAGCAAGGGTGGTCTTGCCAATTCCCCCCATGCCGACTATGGAAATCACATTCAGATTTTCATTGCCACATGCATCATCTAAGAGCAATAAGTTTATTATTTTTTCCGTATCATCATTCCTACCAAAAATATCAGATTCTTCAACCAAAGAAGTCGTGGGCAATCTTTTTGATGATTCTCTTCCAACACCTTCTTTCAAACCTAGAGCATCTTTTTGTCTTGCTAAATATTCTAGTTTGTCTAGTACTTCTTTTATCTTTGGCTCTACCTCCTTAACAAAAGGACTAAGAGAAGTACAAATGGAGTTTCGTACCTTACTTGCAGTGGTTTGAAATTCAGCATCCAACTTACGTTGCAAGAGTTCAGTAGCTATCTCATCAAAGATGTCCTCTGCATCATAGACAACATCTTTCAACTCATTGAGCCACTCTTTCACAGCAGGATTTGTAAGTTGTATTTCCTCCGCGTCTTCACAGAGTGCACTCATGGACAGCAATGATATCTTCAACTTATGTAAGAGTCCCTCGATGACTTTTCGTCCCCGAAAGATGTCAAGGAACTCCCCTGATGCCATTCGTTCAAAAAATACTTGGAAAAATGGAGAGAGAAGTAGGCTTGCAACCTCATCCATTTTGGCTTCTTTGCAAGTCCAAAGGAAATGAAGGAAGGCTGCTACGGAATTGTGTTTTGCCTGTTACACCAGTTTATACAACATATAAGGGAAACAACCAACGGGAGTGATGGGCCCAAAAAGTAAATGCTTTAGGACTTGTTTGCTAACTTTTTTTCTTTTTTCTTTTTTTCGCTTTATCCAAAAAGTCAGAGAACATTAACCAACAATTTTTTTTCATAAAATACATAAAAACAAAAAACAAAAACTCAAAAACAGGTGAATTTTATATTAACTATTTTACAATGTATTGTCCAACTTGTTAACAAGCGATTGGAAAAAAAAATAGAAATAGAAATTTGAAGATCCCAATTTATAATGTAACATTATTTATACCGTTAGATGCAACAATATTAAATCATTATCATAAAACAATTCATCTCCGTCTCTTTCTTTTACTTAAAATGGAGAGACATATTTCCTGACAATAAAGGTGGTGTGGCTAAGAGATGAATTGGTAAGGTCTAGTTAGTCTATATTAGACCTATATTTTTATGACTTTTTTTTTTAATATATATAAATTGTTGATATCTGTCCGTATGCGATTGTAGCTATATCAATTATTAAAAAAATTTAACACCCTTCAATCACATCAATTAGTTGTACAAGAATTATAAATCTAGCTAGTATTTTTATTATGTTCTTCCTTAACTAAAATTGAGTGAATTTGTTGAAATAAAAAAGGGGCCGGCAGCTCCTTTTATTGTATAAAAACCCTCAATTTTGTGATTGTTGGTTTGTCAAAGAACCTAATTAATGCATTCTTGTATGGAGGCTTGATTGCCCTGAACATGATAATCTCTAGTTCAAATAATATTTAGTTAGTTATATTAGAGTGGTATTTTCATCTTTTCACTTTTTGATGGACAAAAATATAATTATAATATAACTAGCTAACTGGATATTATCCAGTTCAAATGAACTGGAGATGATCCTAATTTGATTGGGAACAAGATCCTCTCTAGTCCATTTTGGACTGGAGAATATCCAGTTCATGAAATAAACTAAGTATAATTAAATGGCTAGAAGTGTCTAAGAAAAATCTACCTTTTAGTGAATTAGTTATCTTGAAGAAGTTCTTGAAAACACACGGACCACAAAAAGGAGTTAGTCCAACAATGCTGCAAACCAATAAAAACAAATAATTAAAGCAATATTCTTGTTTATAATTAAATTGTCTTCTTTTTTTTTCAAAGCAATAATATTCTTGTGAGTTTTACTATCAATTAAAGACTAAAAAGTAAAAACAATTTTAAAGACTATTTCCCCGCTACTATCTCAACAATTTTTTTTTTCCCTAAGCAATTCTAGAAAGAAAGATTTATTTTCTCAATTAAAAATTAAAGATAATGACAAATTACTTTCTTCATCACCACTCTTCACGAATCACCCTTTTTTTTTCTTTTGTCTAGTGTTTCACTTTCACCCACACACTGAGTCACTGAGTCACTGACACACGGCCACACATAGATTCAAGACCCAACTTTTTTTCTTCTTATTTTGTGTTTTTTTTGTTTAGTGTTTCACCCACACACTGACACACGGCCACACCTTCTTTCACAAAATCACAGATTCACAAATCACAGAATCACAGTCTAAGTCTTATTTCACCTTTCACGCCTCAAGCCAACAAAAATGGTGTCACCGTTCCTACCGCTATTTCTTTTAGAAAAGCTTCGATTCTCAAAGCATAAATAACATTAGAGGCTATAGTCTACAGAGAAGAGAGTGAAACTCACGATGCCCTGTTCACTTCTGCTGGTCGTGCGTGGACGGCGTCATGGCGGGCCGAAGACGACGGTGGATGTACAGCAATCAGCAGATCGGTGGATGTACAACCGATCTTGGTGTGCTTCTCTTGCCTTTGGTATTTCTTCAACTACAAAAAATTTCTCTTTTTCTTTGGGTTTGGGTTGGGTGAGATGAGAAAGTGATTTGAGTAAGATTTGAGATTTGTCTAAAAAACAAACTTTCTCCTTTCCCCTTGTGCAGCGTGCCTTACAAATTTTGGTTGACAAAATGGTGACTGCGTGTTGAGCGGAAAGCAGAAAAAACTTGTATTTTTTTTTTATTTTTTTATTTATTAAAATTTTTTTGGACATTGCAGTCCAGCCAGTCCTCTCTAGTCTAGTAGAGAGTAGAGATAATAAAAAATTTGTAGGGGGGTACATTTTTGGATTTTGCTGGGCTGGTTGGAATCTGGACAACTTTTCTTTTTTCTTTTTTATTTTTACTAGGGGCTCCCTTCAAATTTTTACTTAAAAATTTATAATTTTTTTTTTTTTTTTTTTTCATCAACATCTCAGCCATGATTTCTATTGGTTGTCAGGGAAGAAATCAAAGGCAATCAAGGAAGTTGCTTGTAAACAGCACAGCAATTTCACGCCAAAGAAGACTAGAAGTGGTGGAGAAATTATTTTCAATAAATTTATTCTTTTTAAGCCTAAGATGAGCATCCTATTTCTTACAGTAGATATGGGTCAAATTAGTCGGCTAATAACTAAAAGAAATGAGCAAATTAATTAAATTATTAAAGGCAAAACTTCACTTTGGTCTCCTAAACTTTCACCCGATTTTACAAACCTCCCATGAACTTTCAAATCTCTCATTTTGGATCCCTGAATTTTCAATTACTCTCAATTATAACCCTTCCGTTAATTTTAGCCGTTAAAAATACAAAAAATGACCAAAATGTCCTTTATTTTCATTTTTTTTTAAATAAAAAAATGTTTTAAAAGTTCAAATTTTATACAAAAGCCAAAGGTATAAACGTCATCTAACGTTTAAAATATGACGGATGGGTCCATATTGAGAGTAATTAAAAGTTAAGGGGTCTAAAATGAAAGATTTCGAAGTTCAGAGGGCAGTTTGTAAAATCAAGTGAAAGTTTAGAGGGCTAAAGTGAAGTTTCCCCTAACTAAAAGAAATGAGGAAATTAATTAAATTATGGGAAAACTTCAGAAAACCCCCCTGAACTTCCAGCCAATTTGAAAAACCCCTCCTGAATTTCCAAAACTCTCATTTAGGCCCTCTGAACTTTGGTTTTCTCTCACTTTGGACCTTTTTAACATTAAACTACGTCGTTTTGGATGTTTTATACCCATTTTACCCTTCCCCAAAACTACGTCGTTTTGTATCCTAAAATTACAACACATACCCAGCCCAAAACAACGTCGTTTTAGGCATTAATTTTTATTTATTTATTTATAAAAAACAAAAAAAACAAAAAACAAAAAAAGAAGAAAAAAACCGGGGTGGCTTCAGCCACCCCCTGGCCGGTCTGGGGGTGGTCCGGCCACCCCCAAAAGGCCAAAAAAAAAAAAAAAAAAAGGGGGAGGGGGGGATGGCATGCATTTGGGGTGGTCGGACCACCCCCAAGGGGCTAGGGGTGGTTTCGGCCACCCCATACGGCCGGTATGGGGTGGCCGAAACCACCCTAGCCCCTTGGGGGTGGTCCGGCCACCCCCAAATGCACCCCATCCCCTTTTTCTTTTTTTTTTCTTTTTTTGGCCAAGGGGGTGGTCCTGCCACCCCCTTGGCCATGGGGGTGGTTCGACCACCCCCAGATCGGCCAGGGGGTGGCTCCAGCCACCCCCGATTTCCCCCCTTTTTTTATTTTTTTATTTTGCTTTTTTTAAAAAAAAAAAAAATTAATGCCTAAAACGACGTCGTTTTGGGCTGGGTAGATGTTGTAGTTTTAAGACACAAAACGACGTAGTTTTAGGGAAGGGCAAAATGGGTATAAAAAGTCAAATTGTTTGACTTTAACATTAAAATGGTTCAAAGTGAGAGAAAACCAAAGTTCAGGGAGCCTAAGTAAGAGTTTTGAAAATTCATGGGGGGTTTTTCAAAACGGCTGGAAGTTCATGGGGGGCTTTCTGAAGTTTCCCCTTAAATTATTAAATTCATTATAATTAGGAGAAACTTCACTAAGCCCCCTCCTGAACTTCCAGCCGATTTTGCAGACCTCCCCTGAACTTCCAAATCTCTCATTTTGAACCATTGAACTTCTATTTTCTCTCACTTTGGACCTCTCTGTTAGTTTTCAACGTTAAAGTCAAACAATTTGACTTTTTATGCCTATTATACCCTTACTCAGCCCACTTGAAATTCCGAAAATGCCCAAAACTACAGCACCAACCCCAGCCCAAAACGACACCGTTTTGGGCATTAAATTTTTTTTTTCTTTAAAAAAAATGAATATGAAAAATATTAAAAAAATTAAAATTAAAAAAAAAAAAAAAAAAACGGAGAAAGAGATCGGGTTGGCTAGCCAAACCACCCCATTTTTGGCCAAGGGGGTGGCTCTTATCTTTCTCCCTTCTTCTTTTTCTTCTTTTTCATTTTTTTTTAATATTTTGCTTTAAATAAAAAATAAAAAAATTAATGCCCAAAACGACATCGTTTTGGGCTGGGTGAGTGTTGTAGTTTTGAAATCCAAAACGGTGTAGTTTTAACGTGGGGGTATAATAGGTATAAAAAAGTCAAACCGTTTAATATAACATTGAAAACTGACAGAGAGGTCCAAAGTGAGAGCAAATGAAAGTTCAAAGGTTCAAAATGAGAGATTTAGAAGTTCAGAGGGGAGTCTGCAAAATCGGCCAGGAGTTTAGAGGGGCTTAGTGAAGTTTCCTCTTATAAGTATCTTATTCCAAATTAGCTTACGCATGCATGTTGACAGATACATTACATTATCTTACTTGAGAGGAAGAAGCAAAGGTATCTCATCCAATAATTTCATTATCTTAAGACAATTAATCCATTGGACCTAAGTGACAAAAGTTTATATGAAGTTTCCTTATAAATATATTCAGATATATCATTGTATTTAAAATATTGAGAGGAAACAGAGAACAACCTTTTCTTCATTTTTAAAATAAACAAAATTCTTTATCTTTGCACATTCTCTTCCAATTAACAATCAAAATAACTGCTAAACAATGATGATTCCATCATTAAGAAATGAGAAGGCATAATATGTAAGAAACCTCTAAAATCAATAAAAGAATTTTTATTTGAGTAAGTAATAGCATAAAGAAGTGCCATTTCCAACATAATTATGGGTGAGCTTTGGATTCGTTGGTCCATTGAATGTGGTGATTGAATTAGAGTAATCAATCAAAGAAAATGGAAATCAGGAAAGTGATGTTTTAACGCCTCCATTATTGAGGAGCTGGTGTGTAGTGTAGTCTGTAGACCACCAGCTTGGGAGGTAAATGCCATGGAAGGTGAGAACTAGTCAACTAGAAGAGCCCAAGTCTTCACTTGTATGGAAATGAGTAGAAGAAAAATATGATAATTAAGATAAATTTTAAATAAATGGGCTCCGAGTTTTAAATTTATTACGTTAAATTAGCCATTTTGGTAAATTTTTCTTTCTCTTTTTTCTTTCTTGTTTTCAAAATAAAAACATTAATAATCCAAAACACAAAATACTCAAAATTATTTGTACATTTATGTCACATTATAATAGTTTTTCAAAAAAAAAAAAAAAAATCCCCAACACTTGGAGGAAGGTAGAGAGAAGCACTCCTCCCACTGAGGCTTCATTCATGTGATCTTGTTTGCAATAGAAGAAATAAAAGAAAATGAAGGAAGATGAATGAAGGCAACATCAATGCTAAATCATAGTTGAGTAGATAGATTATAATGATTCACAATTATTTGTAAAATTGTAATTGAAGTTTGGGTTTTGAATAGGAGAAAATTCACTTTATCCCCTGATGTTTCATGAGTTTTTTAATTTGAATCCCAATGTTTAAAAATTGACAATGTACCTCCCTAATGTTTTTAAAATTTTTCCTCATTAAAACCTATAAAATTACCCTCATTAAAACCTATAAAATTGAGGGTAATTACGTAATTTTATAGGTTTTAATGAAGGCAAAATTGGAATAGAGTGCATCAAAATCCCACATGAGATGCACGTAAGATGATTTCTGTCCAATTAGACGAAAATTTGTAACAGAGGGTCTGAATTGAAAATTTTTGAAACATTAGGGGGTACATTGCCAATTTTTAAACATTGGGGTTCAAATTGAAAAACCCTTAAAACTTCAGAGAGGTAAAGTCAATTTAACCCTTTTGAATATATATATATATATATGAAAGTTTGTGGAAAAATTTCATCTCCTGAGAAAGAAAAGTATATGCAATTGTATGTCTATACCAACTAGAAAAATTTTCCACCTCCTTTTGAGGGTTCTCCACTTCCTCGATGAGGGTTTTCCACTTTTTCGTGAGGGTTTGTAGGGGAGAAGGAATGGATCTTTTTCCTCTTCTCCTCCCCTCTTTCTTCGTTTCTTCCTTTGTTTTTCATCAAGTTCTTTGCCCTTTTTTAAGTTCTTCCCGACTAGACTAGAAGCTCCAGTCGTTTCCATTCCCTTCGCTTAACCTTCGTCGCTCTATCACCATCATCCATGCTCACTGTCGCGCTGCTCGTCCTCTTCCCAGAGCTATTGGTGTTTCTAGATCTAGTTTTTTTAAAATTAGATCTACTCTATTCCACCAGTTTCTTTCGCCCACGCGCTTATCCACTGTGCTCGTCAAGTCGCCGTCATCCCAGCATTTTGTCACCACCATCCTCGCACAGTTCCGTCCACCGTGTGCCGCGCGTGAGCCCCACTCGCCGGAGCGTGTCTCCCACGCGCAGTCCAGTGAGCTCCATCTTCTATGCCCCAGCTGTTGTTGCTTCTTGCTAGTTGTTTTGTTTATTTCTTTTTTTTTTTCTTTTTGGTTATGGGTTATTGTCTCCTTGTGTTGTATCGATTAGATCCAGGTGTGGAAACTTTTGTAACTGAATTTGTGTTAGTACCACTCTCTTCTACAGTCCTTGATTCAGACTTTGACAGTGCATTTTTTGCTTCATCTACCTTCTGGTGGATGTTGCTGGTTCCAAGTGGAGGCTCAGATAGGTTCGCCTTAATTTGTGCCCATTTTACTTTTGTTACCGCTTTGTGCGGCCTCTTGAGATGACCAGGTCACTTGTTTGACTCATTTCCTACCCTTTGTAATTATTTCAGTATTGTTTTAGTTTGTTTTTTGTCTGTTGTGGGGGAGCCCACCCCTTTTTCATTTTTAGGATCGCTTATTCTGTATTTCTTTTGAATCAAGAATAGGAAGGATCCCCTGTAACCATTTTCCTTATATAATTAAAAAAAAAAATGGGTAACTTCACTTTGCCCCCCTAAACTACCAGCATTTTTGACTGACCCCCTCGAACTTCAAACTCTCTCACTTTGCCCCTTGAACTTTTAATTTCTATCACTTTGGACCCCTCCATTAGTTTTCACTGTTAAAATCAAATTCATTTGATTTTTATGCCCATTATACCTTCACCCCAAAACTACTCCGTTTTGAGCCTCAAACCTACAACACCCACCCAACCCAAAACGTTATCGCTTTGGGCATTAAAATTATTTATTATTATTTAAAAATAGAAAAAATTTACTTTACCCCCCTGAAGTTTTAGGGGCTTTTTAATTTGAACCCCAAAGTTTAAAAATTGGCAATGTACCCCCCTAATGTTTCAAAAATTTTCAATTTAAGCCATCTGTTACTAATTTCCGTCAAATTGGATGGAAATTTATGAAATTACCTAGGGAAAAATCCACTTTACCCCCCTGAAGTTTTAGGAGTTTATCAATTTGAACCCCAAAGTTTAAAAATTGGCAATGTACCCCCCCAATGCTTCAAAAATTTTCAATTTAAACCTTCTGTTACTAATTTTCGTTAAATTGAATGAAATTTTTTTAAAAAAAGCCTGAGGGTAATTATGTAATTTTAGATATTTTCGTCCAATTTAACAAAAAATAGTAATAGAAGGTTTAAATTGAAAAATTTTGAAACATTAGGGGGGTACATTGCCAATTTTTAAACTTTGGGGTTCAAACCTGAAACTTCAGGGGGGTGAAGTGGATTTTTCTCAGTTACCTAATTACTCTCAGGCTTTTTTTAAAAAATTTCCGTCAAATTTAACGGAAATTAGTAACGGAAGGTTTAAATTGAAAATTTTTGAAACATTAGGGGGGTACATTGCCAATTTTTAAACTTTGAGGATCAAATTGAAAAACCCCTGAAACTTTAGGGGGGTAAAGTGGATTTTCTCCTTTTAAAAAAAAAAAGAAAGCAAAATATATATAAAAAAAAAAAAAAAATGATAAATAGAAGAAGAAGAAAATTGGAGCCACCCCCATGGCCGGTCTAGGGTGGAAGAGCCACCCCCATGGCCAAAAGGGTGGTCCGACCACCCCAAAAGCCAATAAAAAAATTGCTAATGGAATGAATTTTGGCTTTTAGGGGTGGCTGGACCACCCCTAAGGGCATGGGGGGTGGTTTCGGCACCCCATACCCCTATGGCTAAGGAGGTAGTCCAGCCACCCCAAAAAACCAAAAAAAATTGCAAACGGAATGAGTTTAGGCTTTTGGGGGTGGCTGGACCACCCCCAAGGGCCTATGGGTGGTTTTGGCCACCTCATACGACCGGTAGGGGTGGTCGAAACCACCCCTAGGCCCTTGGGGGTGGTCCAGCCACCTCCAAAAGCCCAAACCCATTCCCCATTTGCAAATTTTTTTGGCCTTTTGAGGGTGGCCGGACCACCCCTAGACTGGTCATGAGGGTTGGCTCTAACCACCCCCTTGGCCAAAAATGGGGTGGTCCGGCCACTCCATTTTGGCCAAGAGGGTGGCTCCGATTTTCTTCTTTTTTATAATTATTATTTTAATATTTTGCTTTTTTCTTTTTCTTTTTCTTTTTTTTTTTTTTTTTAAAAAAAAAATAATAATAATTTTAATGCCCAAAACGACGGGGTGGGTGTTATAGTTGTGGAGCCCAAAATGGTGTAGTTTTGGGGTAAAGGTAAAATGGGCATAAAAATCAAACGAATTTGATTTTAACGTTTAAAACTAACAGAGGGGTTCAAAGTAATAGAAATTGAAAGTTCAAGGGGGCAAAGTGGGAGAGTTTGAAGTTCGAGGGGGGTAAGTCAAAAAGAGTGGTAGTTTGGAGGGCAAAGTGAAGTTTTTTTTTTTTTTTTAAAAAAAAAGTCTATATACCAAGGATTGATTGTACTTAAAAACATTATGTTCATCAGCCAAAAACATCATGTAACATTTAGCTTTACTAATAACTTGTAAAATGAATGCATCCGCAAAAGAACAGGCTTTCTCAATCTTAAGGTTGTCATCATTTTAGATCAAGTTCCATAAAGAATGAATGTGCCCAGATTATCGTTAAGAAGAATTCAATTTTCCAAATCATGCTTAAGCATTAATGGAGTTTATTTTTCTCCTAATAGTGAGAAAATGAAAGGGAAAACACTTAAATAGTAGTATATTTGAATTGTGTTAGAGGTGAACAATTTCAGATATACAGCGGAATTAATCTACGGCGCTTTGTGCAAATTAAATAGTCATACTAACACTCAAAACACCTTTGCAACTCATAAGAATTGTGGGGACCTCAATCCCAGATAAGATTAGGATTGTTTTTAAAACCTTTAAGTAATAAATTTATTTATTTTTATCTCAATATATAATTTAAATAGATATTAATAAATTAAATAAAATTAAAGATCTTTCAGAGATGGTAGATTATAGAATTATCTAAAAAAATATTATTTTTTTTCTCCTAGGCAAAGATAAAAGTGACATAAAACATTAAATAAAGAAAAACGACACAAACAATACATGGAAGGAGACCCCCAAACAACAACACAATGAGAACACAAAACAACGATAATAGTAATGAACCTAAAGCCCACTACAAAAAGAGATTCGGCCCAAATCCCAAAATCTTGACCGTCAATCTCCTCTCGCTTCATTTCGGCCTTGGGCCGAATCTCCTATAGCGCCCAGCTCTAAGAACATCATGTACATGATGTCTCCAACAATGATAGAAGAGCTGTGAAAAAAAGACCACTTTTATTGCATTGGGATACATGGAGATTACAATTTCCAAATAAAATTGGATTTAAAGTTATATAGTGCAATTAATGGTTTATATTTTTTTATGGAAATCTTTCATATTCATTTATTGAAAAAAATCAAGAGCATAAAGCTCAATCGGCTGGAACCACGCTTAATGAAGCGGAGGTCACTAGTTCGAATCCTCCTCCCTCGCTTGTGTTGACATGTAAAAAAAAAAAAAAGCATAAAGCTCTAATAAATCATAGATAATGCTATGAAGTTACAAAGTCATAAAAACAAACACAAAAATCTTATAATCAAGTCCTATTTATGACTTCAACATTCGCTAACCTATGTCCAAACTTCAGTTATAGAACAGATTTGCTCTAGGCAGACTCAATCTAATACATAAGTAGCACATATTTCCAACTTTTATTTTCTCGGCCATGGGAGTAAAACTCTCACACTGAAACTAATCATCCTCAACCCAATGACTAGAATAAAAATTTACCCCAAAGATTGCTCGTGAAAGTAGATATAAGGAGAAGTTAAACCCTTCTATATATATATATATATATATAAGCTAGCAAATAGCTACAACAGCCGAAGTGAGGGAGGTAAAGTGCACTGGCTTGCGCGTGGTGGACGAGACGGAGCTGTTTTGCGCTAATGGGCAGCTGAGGAGCCGAAGAGCATAGTGGGCTGGTGCATGGTTGAGAGAAATCAGTTAAGGAAACTAGATCAAAATTTGAAAAACTAGATCTAAAGCCCAACCGATTTCGGGGAGACGAAGAGTAACGCACGATGGAGGGCAGACGGAGGCAGCTCAACATAAATAAAGGGATGGCCGGATCAAATGGATTGGTCGAAAAAACTAAAAAAATAAACTGAAAAAAAAAAAAATTAAAAAAAGGAAAGAAAGAAAGAGAGAAAGAAAGAAAGAGGGAGGAATGAAGAGGGGAGTACTAGGGGGAGGGGAAAGATGCCTCTTATTTTTTTATGGATGAGTACATTGAGTAGCATAAAGATGCTTCTGATTGTATATATTATATAATTGTTCATTAAAATATAAATTGAGTAGCATAAAATAAAATATCTCTGCCGACAGTTTCTAGAGAGAGAGAGGCTCTGCCTTCTCTCTAGAAACTTTTCATTTTTTTCTTTCTTCCTTCAAGCTTACTTAAAATCCTTAGGAGGGAAGATTTAGTTTTGTTCTAGATCTTCCCTCTTCCTCTTCTCCTGTAGCAGTACATGATGTCTTCTCTATGGTCTCTTCCAGTCTCCATTTCGGCAGGGTTTTTTAGATCTATGTTGACTGTTTGTAGTTCTAGATCTAGATCCTAATTTGCCTTGGTGCGTCTTCCTAAGGATGTCTATGATACTGTGCTTCTCCATTGCAGTTTGGGAAGTTTTTTGTTTTTTTTGTTTTCTGTTTTCAATAAGGACTTGTTGTCCATGTGAGTTTTGTCCCCTGACCTTGGGTTGTGGGGTTTAGGTTCGGTGTATGGGTTTTACTCCTATTAATTACCTGGTTTGTGATGGGCTTTTCCTATGTTTAGCTGGTATTTGCCTGATGGAGATCTATTGTTGTAACGGAATATTTTGCATTTGACATAGGTTAGCAGATTGGTGAAGTCCCAGTCGGTTTGGCTGTGTTGTATAAGCTTGTGTTGCATTAGCTTTGTTGTATAAGCTTTGTACTTTGATTTTCATCAATATATGAGATATTTTCAAAAAATAAAATAAAATTAAAAAGTAAAATAAAAATTGAGTAGCATAATGATGCCTCTGATTGTATATATTATATAATTGTTCACTAAAATATAAATTGAGTAGCAAAAAGATGTCTCTGATTGTATATATTATATAATTGTTCATTAAAATATAAATTGAGTAGCATAAAGAAGCAAGCTGAGTAGATCAAGCGTTTGAATGACCGGCGGCAAATTAACCTTAATTGGGTCAATATTTGTGGCTCTACTCACGGCAAATAAAAAATAAAAATAAAAATTGAAGAGTAATAGCGTCTATCAGAAATGAACGATGATGCTAGTTCATCAGCATCCATGCCATCCACCAAAGTGGACGTTGATACTTTTCTAACATTAAAAATAATAAAAAGAAAATAAAGATTGAAGAGTAATAGTGTCCACCAAAAGTTACCTCTTCTCGATAGATCAATAATAAATCAAAGGAGAACGACAACTATCTCATCCATTTGGAACGTCATAACTTAACGCAACACTTGTAAACGTAAGCTAGATGTAGGGGCAGCAACAGATGCAACAGACTTTTATTTGTTTGTGTCAAAAAACAACAATCATTAGAACTAATAGCCACCATATATAATATTAGAACTAATATATAATATCCACCATATATAATATTAGAACGGACTTGTGACAAATGAAAAATATTAGAACTAATATCCACCATATATAATACTACTTGTTTCAAGACATTAATTAATTAAAGCAGAACTTTCAATATTCTATAATCAAATCTGGAAAATGAAAGTGATGTGATTACATCCCACGTTTGTATTTGTAAATATACAAGCTAAAATTTTGATATAATTAATTATACATATATTATTTTCATTGCATTCAGCTTGACTATTCTACTTCATGATCTTGCTTTTGATTGGGGACCCATTTGGTAATTTGGAGAAAAAATAGCAAAAAGTGTAAAGACCTTTCATGATCTTGCTTTACAAGAACATTGCATGTCCACCCCCACAAAACCTATAAAGAGTCATGACGTGACTCTACCCATGCACGCAAATTATAAAGTTAATACATACACGAATCATTACAAGAAATTGAATCATTAGGGGCGACCTTATTAGCTAATGAGCACCTTATCTGCATCCATTTTTTTTTCTTTCTAAGTGGACGCAGATAGGTGCTCATTAGTGGACGCTAATAGTCAACCATAATGCTTAGTATTAATTAGCGTCTACTGTACAGTGGACGCTAATGGACTAGCGAGAAATACAAAATCACTAGTGGACGTTGATGACATCTCATATAAGTGACCACTTTTAGTGGACGCTGATACTCATCTAATATAATAAAAATAAAAATGAAAAATTGAAGAACAATAGCGTCCACCCAAAAGTGGAGGTTGATGACTAAAATAAAATAAAAATTGAAGAGCAATCGCATCCACCAGAAATGGACGCTGATGCTAGGCCATCAGTGTCCACTTTGGTGGACGTTGATACTCGTCTAACATAAAAAAATAAAAATAAAAATAAATATTAAAGAGCAATAGCGTCCACCAGATGTGGACGCTGATATTAGTTCATCAGTGTCCACTTTGGTGGACGTTAATACTCATCTAAGATTAAAAAAAAAATAAAAAAAAAGGTAAAGACCAATAGCGTCCACCGGAAGTGGACGTGAATACTAGTTCATCAGCATCTACTTCAACGTTGATACTCATCTAACATTAAAAAAAATTTTAAAAAAAATATTGAAGAGCAATAGCGTTCACCAAAGTGGACGCACGCGGATACTCGTCTAACATTAAAAATATTAAAAAGAAAATAAAAATTGAAGAGCAATAGCGTCCACCAAAGTTACCGCTTCTTGATGGATCAACAATAAATCAAAGGAGAACGACAATGGACAATTGTCTCATCCATTTGGTAGGTCATGAATTAACGCAACACTTGTACACGTAAACTAGATGCAAGGGCAGCAACAGATGCGACAGACTTTTGTTTGTTTGTGTCAAAAAAAGACACAAACAATCATTACCTAACTATTTGCATGTGGTACGGACTTGACGTTCTAGTTGTGTTACGTCATTAACGGCATATTTGACTATTAATAATGTGTTCTATAGCACTAAAACACCTGCTACCGACACACACTCTACTTACTCTGAAAAAGACCGCGACACGACAAAAGGTTATAAAAGCTATGCATTATATACAAACAAAATACTTTTTTTTTTATGCATGGATGTTGAATTTATTAATCAACTTCACAATTTCTTAATTAAAGCTCTTAGACGGATTTCATCGATATTTTTTATACTTTAGAAGCTTCGAATCACCACACAGAATCTAGAGAAAGCAACAGGCATGCATGGTTAGTGGCGTTGGCATTAGGCAGTGAGCTAAGTTTCCAACTTAATCATCTTGGGTTGAAAGGCAATCTACATCCTTATTTTGACGAATGAGACACTTGATTTAGCCAAAAGGCAAACAAAAGTGTGAAGGGCCAGTGAAATCAAAGAAGATCGGAACTATATATTATGCACAAATCACAATTGTCGGCTTAAAAGTCACTAAAAATGTTTATCGAAAAAAGAAGTAAGAAAAAAAAGGTCACTAAAAATATTTTTGACTTGAGTTAAAAGGTATTGACACGTACACTTACCAATTAGACCCCATAAAAGGTAACAAAAGTGACAACCATTAAACGCAATTACTCTTTTTCTTGTTTTTGTCTTTTTGATGTACAGTAAAACGACATTGTGGTGGCTAATACATTCTTCTGAGTTTAGAAAATTCAAATGACCCCACGAAATCTAAAGAAAGCCAAATGATTAGTTGGGGTAAGTGGACCCTGAACTCTATAAATAGAGCTAATGTTTTTCATTAAGGGTATGCAAAACATTCGACTAAAGATTAGAGTGCAAAACACTAAACGTTAGAGACGATAACAAGAAGAAGAGCAGTTAATTAAGCTCAAATATGAGTTCTCAAGGTCAGGCTGGAACATCCGGAGGAAGCAATATTGTTATTAAGTTGCGACAGCCTATAAAAGAGGGATCATGTAAAGTGTCAATACCAAAAGATACTGCTACCACTTTTTTTGGCTATACAAAAGATGAGAACATTACGTTGGAATATAAAGGCGGAAAAAAGGAATTTGTTCTTGGCAAAGATTATTTGAAGGGACAGTGGAGGGAATTGCTTGCTAATTATAAAGTTAACGAAGTCATCATTTATAAATACAAGAATCAACGAGGACAACCTGCGAAAAAAACATTCAAAGTTGAATTTATATAAAACAAGTAAAGTACAAGTGTTGAGCATTTTGGAGTAGATTTGACAAACACCCAAACATGAGTGAATTTACTTCTTGTCTTTTATTTTTCTAGTGCTAATAAGTCTAGTAGAATTTGCTTTCATCGTGTCACAAAATTGAAATAGTTATATTTTAATTTTGATATTTAAATTACAAAAGATGTGAAACTCTCCTCCTTACTCCATTGGCCAGCCGCCACTTCACCTCATCAAAGCCATAATCATTACAAAACATGATCATTGCCTTTCTAATAGCATAGATGCGATGGACTTGAAGCAGCTGCGCGCAACAAATTTTGTGGACTTTTTTTTTTTTTTTGAGCAACACAATTTTTTTGTTTGTGTAAAAAAGAAAAAAAACAAACAGAAAAACATATCATTACAGTGACTTCTAAGGAAGATCCTCGGACAATATCATAAGTCAAGTATATATCAATTTCAAGGTACTTTTCTGTGTTAGAATCTTTGGAGCAAGATGAGGTGATGAAGTTGAAAAAAAAAAAAATTCTGACTGGCTAAGTGTCAATCCAGAGGTCCAAGAACAGTTACAAAAAGTGCTATCACTTAAATTTCTAGCTATAATTTAATGCAAAGAGTGCCATTATCACTTAAGCATTAATTATATTCAGTGTCAATTAGAGTGTGGTAGGCCATTAGAAGTCAAAATTGTTTAAAGCAATAGAGTAATGTATTTTAGAACATATTTAATCTTAAATTATTAAATGACGTACACATAATCTTCAACACCATTTTTTTTTTGGAAAGTAATTAATAAGATGTGTTATTAAATCTACATAGAGTGATGGACTAGATAATAGATAGTGTTATTTTAACATGGGACCCATATGTTTTGGTCCTTTTCGACTTTTAAAAAACAAGCTTAATTCGGACCAACCCACGAGATCCATTGAAAGGGACACAATGCAATGTACCATTACATGTGTGTAAACTTTGACTCGTTGCTTGTTTATATTTGTGGTATGGACTTCGTACTTTTTTTTATTAACTTTCGCCAACGAACTTTTTTGTTGGTTGGTTTACTAATGATGAGCATGGTACCACAACCACACCTGATGGTACAATTTACATAAAGACAGATACCATAACCTTTAAAAACAAATATATATATATATATATATATATATATATATATATATATATATATTATTCTTTTGTCTTTTTTTCATTCTCATTTTTTAAATAATAAAAAAAAAATTGCATGTTGGACTTACACGTAAAGACATCTTCACGTGTAGGTCCTACAAATCTAAATTATCTGATAAATAATTTTTAGAAGATGAGCATAAAGAAATATGAGAAAAGGCACGGTTTGGCAAGAGCCTCTTATTATTTTCATCCAAAAAATTTAATTTCAAACATTTTTACTCTTTACATCACATTCATTATTTTTTATTATTATTCACTGAATAAAATCACTACAAAATATTTTTTTTTCATATTTCATACCAAATATTCCTACTTTTTTTTTACATTAATCAATTAATTTTTGTACCGTTCATGTCCACCAAACAATAACTGTCCAAAGCCAAACCAACCTTAAATAACTTTTATTTTTTCTTTCTTACGTCTTTTTTTTAAAAAAAAAACAAAGTAGAATGGCAAGTGTCACATCCACCGACTTTTTCTTTTTTAATAAGTCACTTCAATGAACACAGTAAAGCAGAGAATGCCAACAATAGTCTTCTCTTCCACAGTCCGAAGCCACCAGAAAATTCAATGTGCCAATTAAATATAAATTTGATTGTTTGGACTTCACATGCTCATTTGTTTTTGACAATATTGAAGAACAACTCTCCAGACTCATCTCATCGATCTGCAACACTATCATCAACATTCAACCAACGAACATAGTGAAGATTTGTGTTGGTTTAAATATTATTGTTGTAGATCATATTTTTTGAATTTGCATTTATATTTCAAACATTATTTTAAATATTTCATACATTTTATTTTGTAATGGCTGTTTACATTGTACACACTTTAAATTATTAAGCAATGAAAACATATTTACAACAACCTCACGTGTCTTGTCGTTCAAGTTGGTGGAAATTGTATGTCTAAAGAAGCTTTTTGTTAGGGGTGCAAAAGCGGTTACGGTTAGCGGTTAGTGGCAATAACTACTAACCGTTAGTAGATTTCACTAACCGCAACCGCTAACCCCCTAGCGGTTAGAGGTTAGCGGTTAGCGAAATAGATAACCACCCGTTAACCGCTTTTTTTAAATTGAGCTTTTTTTTTGGACTTTTGGGGCTTTCTTTAGAGCTTTTTGGGCTTATTTTTTCGGGCTTTTTTTTACCCTCATTTTTTTTCTTGTATTTTTAATATCTTCTTGGGCCCAATTGCTATAAAAAGAGTCAATATTGAAAAATCAAAAATATTTGACCCAAAATTTATATTTACTTGTACTTTAAAAAATTTCCTTAAATATTAAATCATAACCGGTTAACTTTTTTTAAAAAATAAAAAATAAAAAATTCAACACAACATACAAAAAAAAGTTCAGAATTCAGACAACTGTCACAACATATAAAAAAATATATAAAAAAAGTTCAACACAAAGCATATAAAATAAGTTCAAATAAAACATTAAATGATACAAATAAAACATTAAAACTTCATCAATGGTTAATTTGTAACAATTTTTAAAAAATTGTTACAAATGGTTCAAAAAATTCAAAATTGTTCAAAAAATGGTTAATTTTTTTTTTTTTTAAAAAAAAAATGGTTAAATTTCTTTTTCTAAAAAATGTTCAAAAAATACATTAATACTTCAATTGTGATTATAAGTAACACATTGTTGAATCTAATGTCAATTACTTAATTTGATATTATATAATCATATAGTCTCATTAAATTATATGATATGATTCATATGATTAATTATTTAAATTCTTATCATATTTACTTATAATCTTTTTTCTTTGAATTGAACTTAATATCTAATGGTAAATGGTAATGTTCAAACTCCTAAATCCTAAATTCCTAAAGTATCTAATAATGCTTTAATTAAATTGTAGATTTGTAGTTATAAGTAATATATTGTTTAATTCAATTGAATCAATTGTGATTATCATTGTACATGAATCATATGATTAACTTGTAGACTTATGACTTATGAGTTATGTCATATTATATATGTATTATTTATTGTTATATAATCATATGATTTAATGATCAAGTCATCATGTGATTTAATCATATCAATTATAGTGATAATATATAAATTACTAAAATTATAATGATAATACATTAATACTTAAATTGTGTTTATAAGTAACACATTGGTCATTGTTTAATCCAATGTCAATTACTTAATTTGATATTATACGAATCATATCATCATTGTACATTAATAATATGATTCACTTGAAGTCTTGAATAAAGTATTTGAATTTTCATTGAATCATATGATTAAGTATTGATATTATACATTTATATTATTCATATGCATATATAGACTTATATAGACTTATAACATATATAGACTTATAAGTTTATAACATACATTGGAAATAAGTCTCTAGATATTTAATTGTTGTATTAGTATGAATTGGTATTCTTAAGAGTTATGTCATATTATATATGTATAATTTATTATTATATAATCAAATGATTTAATGATCAATTGATCATGTGATATAATCATATAAATTATAGTGATAATATATCAATACTCAAATTGTGATTTAATTATTTTTAAAAAAAATTGTGATTTAATGATCAAGTGAATATATGATATAATCATATAAATTATAGTGATAATATATTAATACTCAAATTGTGATTTAATTATTTTTAAAAAAAATTGTGATTTAATGATAAAGTGATTATGTTATATGTATAAATATTTTTATAATTATAATTATAAAAATATATTATATAAAAAGACGGTTAGCGGTTACGGTTAGTAAACCCAATAACCGCTAACAGCTAAGCGGTTAAAGCGGTTATAGCGGTTAGGCGGTTAAGCGGTTAGCGGTTATAACGGTTAGCGGTTAGCGGGCGGTTAAAGCACCCATACTTTCTGTTTATCAGTAAGATTTTTTCTATTTTTCTTTAATGTTTTATATAATTTGATTTTTTGATCATGGATATTTTGATAGGACAAAGTTTTCCTCTCGACTGTGTTAGAATGCATGTAAACATTGTAAGCATTTTAGACACATGTAAGTTCTATAGATTAAGTTGAAAGAACTTCATCCGACCCAATTTAAAGGAAAATTTTGTTCATCTTGATATATAATTTAAATTGTTAAGTTTGACTTTCTGCAACATTCAATTTTTGTTTAAATTTATAATTGATTCCTTTAAAGAATGAATTAATTTTTTTCATTCATGACATTTCTATTACAACAAAAGATTCCTAGTACTAAATTAAAACATTAATTTACGGTCTCATTCTTTGCAGTTTTCTTAATTTTTGAAGTTCACTTTTCGATTTGTTGTTTGACTTCTTATTTGGTACAAAGATGAAAAATTCGTTAAGTTCACTTCGTTCTTTATCCTCTGATATAATAATTAGAGGTTGGGAAGGAAGTGAGATCGATCGGTCGACCAAATTATGGCTGCAATACCAGGAGACGCATCTATGGAATATTATACGTGCGTAGCAATTTTCAGAGTGAACTGCTGTTCAATCAAGAAGGAGTTGTCACGGAATGATTTAGAAAAAATTCTATTTACCGCCGTCGGATGTTTCCAAAGTCTGTCCCCATCAACGGATCGACTCCAATCAAACTTCTCTTCTATGACTTCCTGGAAGATGGATTTGAAAAACACCACTGGTGAAAGATGACATCTCAATTCTCATGGGAGGGTGGAGACGATTTGTTCGTGAAAGAAAGGACAGAATATCAAATTTTAGAAGTACACGTGCAACAGTGGAACAAGGGCAAGTTAATTTCTTCATGATTGATGATGAGCTAATTTTGGCAAGCGTAGTTTAGATTTGACAAAGACCAGACCCTAATGGTTTGGTTTATTTTCCAATGTTTTACTATTTTTGCAACTGTAATGTGTTGCTGTATTTTCAGGTTGTCAGTTTTCCGTTTGTGTTCTTGGCCTTGCATGGCTTGTTTGTTGCTTTAATTAATTATTGTTGTCTTGTTCTCCCTCTAGCTCTGTGTGTGCGGGTTTGTTGGGGGACTCCCCTATATATGGTGTGCCCTAATGTACGTTCTATATATATCTTTTTGATCTGATTTCTCAATGGATATTTCAATATACGAGTTAGAATTGTACGTTGGGATAAAAATTTTGTTAGCTAGGTCGAAAGGAAATAAATAAATTACTAACAAAGAAGTAAAATATGAAAGAAAAAATTACTTATTTAGGCTCTGAAGTTTGTAATTTTTGCAATCTAGTCCCTAAAGTATCAAAGATTCAAAGTATCTTCTTGATCTTTTTAAATCTCTAGCCCAACACTACGTTACATGTTCAAAATGATCATTTTGGTTGGTTGTTTGATATAAATCGTTAGATTCATGCCGCAACCAATGACCGATTAGTATATAGTAAGGCAGATGACTCAGTTTGTTGTAAAATTATACTTTTACGCACGACTTTTATTTTATTTTTTTTTAAAAAAAAAAGAAAAAGAAAAAGGCAATAATATATATATAGAGGATGAGGGGTGGCAGACTGCCCCTCGATCATATTCCAAGGGCAGCATCCCCTCACCGAAAGTTGATCAATCTCCTACTCTTTAAGGTTGCCCCTCCCTAGGTAAGTGGCAATCGAGCACCCCTCAAGACTCTAGGAGATATTGACTCCCCTTAAGACTTTTTAATAATGGTGCAGCCACATCTTTGAGTGCATGAATGGCCTAAAGAATCATTTTCTATTATTATTATTTTTTTATCAAAATGGATGACATGTCAAAATTATGACCGTTCATTTTCAAGAAGTGGTCACAATTTTAAAAATTAGCGGCCCTTACAATACCTTTGTGGGGACCTCAATCCCAGATAAGTTAGGGTTGTTTATAAAATGTTATTTTTATAATTTTTAAGAAATAAATAATATTTTTTTTATCTTAGTATATAATTTAAATATTAATAAATTAAAGAAAATTAAAGATCTTTCAGAGATGGTAGATTATAGAATTATCTAAAAAAATATTATATTTTTCTCCTAGGCAAAGATAAAATATTAAATAAAGAAAAACGACACAAACAATACATGGAAGGAGAACCCCCAAACAACAACACAATGGCAACAGAAAACAGCGATAAGCCGATAATAGTAATGAACCCAAAGCCCACTACAAAAAGAGATCCGGCCCAAATCGCAAAATCCTGACCGTCAATCTCCTCTCCCTTCATTTTGGCCTTGGGCCAAATCTCTTATTGCGCCCAGCGCTAAGAGCCTAAGAACATCATTATAGATTTTTTTTTTTTTTTTTAATTGGTACTCATCATTCATTCAAAAGAAAACTTAAGGTTTTGTACAAACATAATCCTGGATACAAGAAGGGAAATGTCCTCTCCAGAGTCTGTTCTCATCCATCATGAGCGCTATCTTTGCTAAGCGGTGGGCACTTTCGTTGGCAGATCTATTGACATGTTGCACTCCCCAACTCTGACATCTATTCATCATCTCTTTCGCGTCATTTACCACCTGGCCGAAAGCACTCCAGCATTCTCCTTCCTTTTGCATGGCTTGGACAATTGATAGAGCGTCCCCTTCAAGAGTGACTCTATGCATATCCAGTTGCCTTACAAGATCTGCTGCTTGCCACACACTTAGAGCTTCCGCCAGTGTAGGGTCTGTAACATATCCCTTGTTGGCACACATCATGGCAACTGTTTCTCCTGCATGATCTCGAATGATAACCCCTATCCCCATCTTGTCCCGCCAACTATCCACTGTAGCGTCCCAAATGACTTTCACTGTCCCCCAAGGAGGTTTCAGCCAGCCAACATTGACAGGTCCTTTGGGTGCCACTTCCCTTCTGCTTTGAGCCTTTGGCATTGTTCATCTTCCGAACAGGCGTCCACTTGGGCTTTTGCCATGCGCATTAAGGGGGACGGGTCAAGAAAGTCACCCCTGAAATCACTGCATTCCTCCTCAACCATATCTGTGTCGCAACTGTAGCCACAAGATGCATTTGATCTTCGTCCAGCCTTGCCAGTAACTTCTCAACCACTAGAATGAACTCCACCTCGTCACTGGTGCACTTATGGATTTGAGGGGAGCACTCAATCCATACGTCTTTTGCTAATTGGCAGCTCCACAGAATGTGCCCCAATGTTTCTGTTTCCTGCCTGCATATGGGGCATAGAGGATCTGGGGTGATGTGTTTCTTGAAGAGTCTTTCCTTCGTCGGCAGGATGTCTTTGCAGGCTTGCCACATGAACGTCTTCACCACTCTTGCCCCTTTAATGCTCCATATTCCTTTCCAAAGCATTCGCAGTTGTTGTGTATTTGAGCAGCTTCCTTCATCCCTTATACTTCCCTCATTGGCCATATGGTAAGCACTGTAAACCGTAAACTCCCCATCCTTTGTGCCCGCCCATACCATTTTGTCAGCTCTGCTCCTTGGACATACAATCATGCCACAAATTTCCTTTGCTTCATCAGCATTAAAGACATTGTGTACCAGCTCTGTGTTCCACCAGTTTGTATCAAAATCTATAAGCTCACTCACCCTCGCCTCTCTGTTAAGCACTCTGACTGGGGATTGAATTTCGTGAATCAAGGTCTTTGGGATCCACCTATCCTCCCCAATACGGATTGAGAGGTCATCCCCCACTCTCCATCCTAGGCCCTCCTTTAAATGAGGCTTAGCGGTCCTGAGACTTCTCCACACATACGAGGGTCTTTGGCCTAAATTGGCTTCCAAAAAAGTTCCTTGCGGATAGTATTTTTCCTTTATAATGGTTGCCGCCAAAGAATTGGGTCTTCGTAGTAACTTCCACCTTGCTTAGCTAGGAGAGCAAGACTGACCATTTCAAGGTCCCTAAACCCCAATCCATCCCATTCTTTTGCCATGCCTATTTTTTTCCAATTCATCCATGCTATCCAAGAATCCTTCTCCTTACGCCTCACCAAAACCTAACCATCCTCTCCAACAATGATTGAGTTTGGGATACATGGAGACTACAAAATAAAATTGGATTTAAAGTTATATATTGTAATTGACGGTTTATATAATGCTACATTATTTAAATTTTTTTTAAAAACGTACGTCAATATTAATATTATATGGACCGTTAGAAACATAAACTTTAAATATTTGTAATGAAAATAATATTGATGGAAGAAGAAGATTCTTTGTCCATATCAAAGTAGAAAAGAAAGATCTTAAAAATTTCAATGCTTGAAGATAGGGAACATTTTGCACTGCAACCATGAATGAGTAGCATAAAGATGCCTCTGATTATATATTATAAAATTGTTCATTAAATACAAGATGAGTATAGCAAGAAGCCAGATGAGTAGATCAATCGTTTGAATGACGCGTGGCAAATTAACCTTAATTGGGTCAATAGTTGCGGCTCTAATCACGTCCGTACATCTCAATCAACAAATCAATGAAGCCAACCGTGATACGTGTCTATTAGCTTTTAAACACCAATTGGAAGTTTTGTGGACAAAATAATTAAATCATATTTAAGGGAGTGAGGTCGGTGAGAAAAAAGTCTTCAAGTCGGTGAAAAAAAGTCTCTTTTTCTCCAAAAGCAATCCAAGAAAGACAAGAAATATATTGCTGAGCCCGACATTGACTTGATAAATCAAGTCTAACGTCACAGAACCACTCAGGTATATATGTCACAAACACTTAGTTTACAACATATCTCAATCAATGGGGCAAAAACATCCGCATTTGATTAGAAAAATAAATAAACAAATAAAAAGGGGCAAAAACATAATACCAAATTAGTAATTAAATTGAGTTTCAATTCTACCAAAAACCAAATGCTGATAGTACGTATATAAAGAACTAGCTAGTTGTACGGAGATGCAGGGTTCCAAGCATCAGTACGTACTTTTTTTCTCATCACATGTAATCATCATGCCTAGGGCTTCTTTTTTTTTTTTTTTTTTTTTTTTTTTTTCTCTAATTAAAAAGAGGGGGGAGGGGCGACCAGTGTAGATTTCCCCCTCTGGGCGTGACCATAGGGGCCCCCCCTCGCCATGGAATGTCCGGTTTGAGCCATAGCTACTGCCTAAGCGGCGAGCCCGTCACCACAGCCCCACAAAGGTGCGAGTTGGTAAAGCCCAGATTTGAGCACGCACTACTACCGCAAGCGGGTTCGAACTCGTGCCCCTGGAGGGGGGGATTTACCCGGCTGCTTTACCATCTCGACTACCACCTTGGTGGTTAGGGCTTCTTTATATACCATCACCATTTCTTTTCATTTTTTCGTTTTGAGTACTGATGCCGGGGACAATACAACCTTAATTTACTATAAATTCATGCAAAATCATGTTTGAAGAAGAATACATGCATATGAGCACATGCATGCATTCCGAGCTAAAATATGCAAAAATAAAAACAGAAGATGCATAGAAATCACAGATAAAATATTCACTTTATTACAATAATATTGAGCTCAAAAGAAAGGAAAACCTTTATCCAATTATACAATAAAAATGAGACTCATGACGCCGCATAACAAACAAAAGACAAAGTTGCTTACAAATTAAATAAAAACAAAGTAGGTTTTGAGAGAAACTTTTCCCATGCACCCTTGAGGCTAAAAACAAAACAATTGTCTAATTTATTGGAGTTCCAAGAATCTGAATACATTCTTTGCGAGAGGCTCCAATCATGAACACCCTTTTCCCTGTCCTTTTCTTGCAATTCAGCTCATAAAAGGTTATTGAATCTCCTTCACTTAACTGCTTCGCCTGAGCAAACTGACTCCACCCTCGGGTGAGAAAAGCGCTTCCACGACTTGTACGAAAGCCCATTATCCAGGGCTTCATTTGAACGTCATAGACAATGACTTCACTTCCATTTGCTGGGAGGCAGAATTTGGCTCTAGGTGGCTTCACTAAATGAAGCCTATAGCTTCCTTTTTGTTTTACGTCACTTGGTGTCAAAATCTTCTTAAACACTTCTTCGGGCTCATACTTCATGTACATGCATTTGGGACATGCTTCTTCAGTGTTTCCATGACCTTCACATGAAGGAGGCCATGCAGGGTATATGCCACCTGAGGATGTATCTCCTGCTCTTGCAGCCATGGCCAACGTCAAACTTGGGCTGATTTACAATGTCAAGACAAACACATAAAAAAAAAAAAAAAAAACAAAACAAAAACAAAAGTTTGACAAATTCTATCCCAATGCGATCAAATCATATAAATCTTACAGATAAACAGAACACTCTTTAAGGTTTAATTGAATGGTTATAGGTATAGGCGAATATATATATATAGAGCGGAAACCATAAGAATTCACTAAGAATTGTGTTGAAAGTGACAGCGGCCATAACAATTTTCTTGGTATTGAAAGGGACGGCAAAGTCATAGCAATTTTCTTAGTATTGAAAGGGACAGCAAAGCCATAGCAATTTTATACACTAACTCGATCTGGCAAAAGATAATAATATTATTTAGAAGCGCTAATGATATATGAACCTAAAGTTGATTAAAGAGTAATGTTACTCGATCTTTACACTCATTTATCGTACTCATTTTACATTAACCGATGTGACATATTTTAAATGGAAAAAATGCTAAGAGATCGTTTGATTTGCAAAATGTGTATTCCATTAAAAAATGAAATAATTATTACTGAGAATAGATGGGAGCAAAATAAAATAATTATTCATATTTTATAGTTTAGTAACAACACACATGCTCTAATTGAAATTGAATCAAAATGACTAAAAACATCATATTATTTATTTTTATTTTGTCAATTCATATTCAAAAAAAAAAATACAGAGACAATAAAGTGTGTGGATGGTCGGCTAGTGGCTACCACTTAACTTCCATTAGCATTTATTTCTCTTTGAAAAGTGGACGGCCTTGAAGTCTTTAAATGTGACAACTATTGTGCATAATTAATTGCAAAATGAATTGCTTGGTACTTTGTGTTTAAAAACATGCTCCAAAATTTTATTTTTCTTGATTATTTAAGGATTAGAGTGACAAAGATTCTCCTTTGTAATACTATTTTTTTTTTTTTTTTTTTTTTTTTTTACATGTCCACATAACGGAAGGAGAATTCTAACATGTTCACAGCTGATTGAGTTATGCCTTGAAAACTCCCTAATTGTTATTGATGAATAGAACAAAAAAAAAAAAAAGCATTATAAAGACAAAACGTGACATATATATATATATATATATATATATATATATATATATATAGTTGGCTCATACAACTTTGAGCATTCACATTCAATTCAACAATTTTTTTCTATTATATTGTAGCTAAAAAATTACTCTCCTTTTTTTTTAAAAAAAATTAATTAATTTTTATTTTTACTTTAATTATCAACTTTTCCAAAGCACTTATATTGACCAGACTCTCTATTTTAGTTATCAACTTTCATTATTCCATTTTTACATATTTTTTTCTCACTGATTTATTTATTTTTTTATTCTTTGTTATTTATTGAGATATAGAAGAACGAATGTTAGAAAGTAAAAAAAATGTTTAGTTTTTACATTTGATGAGTCAACAATTAACAATTTTTTTTTCAAAATTATTTAGCCGGATGCAATTTTTTTAATTTCCATTTTAAATTCCAACTAGTCAAACCGAATGGAAATTCTCTAACCTAGCTTTGAACTTCTTGGCCGGACGGCATTTTTAATTTATTTTAACAGTCAAATTAATTAGTTGATTGTGATGCTTTAGATATATTGTTGTAATTATAATAAAGTTGTACACCATTGGTTTGTATGGAATGGACTAAGGAAAGTCACATCTTTGAATTAATGCAATGTTGTTTTACATGTTTTGTTTTTTAACCGTTGTAAATATTTTTCCTTTATTTTAATGGAGCCATCAGCCATGCCAGAAACAAACTTCTAATCGGACTGTTTATAGTCTTACTATAATAATATTTAAGAAAGACCTTCAAAAACTTGGCTTTCTTGGTAAAGAAATAAGCTTTCCAATATTTTTGAACACTCATATATAGAAGAACATTTGCTCTATATATATATATATATTATAAGCTTTCGGCTGTGTGTTTCTCATGAAGCAAGTATTAATTTTGACGTGTCTCTAAAGTCGTCACTAATTTCTCCGTTTTGAATGATTATGAGACAGGCCAGCCCACGATATACGCAAAATTCTTTTACAACTACCGTATCAACCCAATAAAATATAGATAAAATAAAAGTGTGTTACTTAGTAATTCTTTTCTCTATTTGGGTTTTTTAAGCTAAGCATTGCTATTCATTGAAATATACCCGACTTGAGAGCCGAATATTGACTCAAGCTTTACCATGCGTCATCATTTATTCGCTTGACCTAAAAGTAATGCTACTTTTTATATCATTTATTATACTTATATCACATCAAGTAACGTGACGTGTTTTTTGGGACTCGAGGTACTGTTGTGCACAGATCCTAACCGATCAAAATGGGGGCCTACTCTGCTGGTTAGCTTAACTCGTTCCAAGCCATCATGATCATTAGCATCCTGACCGTTGGATTTTTAGATTTTAATTGACATAGTTCAGGGACACACCACTGATGATTTACGTGGGTTAGAACACTTCAGAAAATTTGGGAAAGCAGTTTCTCCAATTCCTCCAAACTGAAACCCCATTAATTAACATAATTAGGCACAATACGTCTAGCAATATGAATAATACAGTGGAAGGGATTAATATGTAGGGATGAAGTTTTGATCGTTTTCTAGCCGTTGGAAGGGACGAATATGCTCCTAAGGACCTAAACAATTAAATTTGAAGGTATTAATGTCACGGAAATTTGCAGTAAAAGATATATTATCTCAAGCATTTTCTGCATTATATAAGGAGGGATCATGTTCTTTCACAAGCAAAGCATTTAGGGATAAATTACATTTGAATCATGAAGCTAATGTGACTGGTTCACAGCCATCGTGTACACAGGCCAACACATCCCTGTAGTCCCTTGAAATGGTGAAGGAATCATACACTTTTCCATCACTGCTCTTTTTGTACTCCAAGAGAAGAGATGAGTGGTCGAATGCAGTCAATTTGACAAAGCCAAAGTCAGAATCTTTGTAGAGACTCCAACTGGTCTGAACCGGTCCGAAATCCGATAAGTGGCTCCCTCCCCCTCCAACGATTACATTGATTGTTCCATTCACTGTGCCTGAATAGTGGGATCTTTCTGTATTCACACACTGGTTCTGCATCACCCCCACATAAACATCAAGTGATCAACAGATATGGCAATCAATGGTAATTAAGAACTTGTTCATTTGGAAATACTTAGAACATGAGTTGTTATGGACCCTTTACTCACAGTATTGTCTGTTTTTTGGGGTGTTTCATTTAGTAAAATTTTAACTTGTCTTGTCCATATATACCTGGTATATGGGGCATGTTCTCTCGTAGTTATGGACATGACCAAAGAAAGCCATGTCCACTTTGTACTTCTGCCAGAGCTTTTGCAAGCTTTCCCTTCCCATGGGCTCCCCAAATGAGCCATCCTCCCAATATGTGGAGGAATAACCAAGAACACGATGAGCAATGAAGATCAACCATGGCTGTTTCTGCCTATCGGCTGTTGCAAGACAATTCTCGATGGACTTGTACTGTTCAGAACCCTCCCTCCAATCATGTTCACTGTCAGCTACACAGAAGCGGAACATGCCATAATCTGTTGAATACCTGCATGCAGATACCAATCAACAATAAATTCAAAGGGAATTTTGGAAATTGGCCTTAACACAAGCTACTTGCTCATTCTCTCTTGTAGAAATTAATCAACCTTGTAATTCTTCTGCCACATAAAACACTTTAAGGACTTGTTTAGGATTGTATTTGAGGGGCCCAAATGTGCATTTAACACTCAAAAAGTCCGGTTGAAGAAAAAAATAGTCGTTTAGTAAAAAAATTAAAAGCGTTTTTAAGGGTTCAAAAAGTTTAAAAATGGCTAAAACGCACTTTTGACAAAAGCTTAAAAATGAAGCTTTTGCCAAAAAGTGATTTTTGTCTTAAAAGCTCTATTTTTCAAACGCAATCTTAAACAGACTCTAAATCCTATTTGTAAAATTTTGAGCTGATTAAATCCAACACTCTACTCCCCCCAATTACCAACTCGAGATAATGCAGTTGCTTACCAAACGTTGATAAGCCAAAAAAGAGATGACATTACTTACCAAAACTTAGCTCTGTTCTCAGCAGGAACATAAAACATGGTCTCAGCAAGCACACCACATTCACCACCTGAATCATTAGAGTCATAGAAGGATCCTGTCCCCGGTGCATCGCGTTCGTGATTGCCACTGTAGAAGTACTACATGTAAGGTCCAAAAGATAGCAGGGGTTTTATGCTTAAAACATAGCTATACAAGCAAAGCAGCAAGGACAATATTGCAAGCAAGCGAACCTTGCAATCATATATGGTACAGTTGATGCAATGGGCTCCACCTGTGATGTGAACTGGTCCCACTGTGAGATGTATCCATTTGCATATGTGATATCTCCTATGTGAAAAACTATGTCGATGTTGTCTAGGTCTTTGATGAGTTGATCTGTGGTATTGAGTGAACCTGGTTGATAATTACTGTACTCATTTGAACCATCACGTTCAGCCTGAAACATGTGGACAAAGTGTAAATATTTTTTGTTTACAAGTGAAAAACAAAAAAAAAGAGAGAATAATATCTCCTATCTAGTACATGGAACAGTTCAATGTCATAAAAATTATGGACTCACTGAATATTTGAATAATGGTTTTTATTCTTAGTTTCACTCATAAATTGGTACTATTGAATTTAAAGGGCATGGTTTGGAAGACATTGCTTGATGCATGTTGTTCACCAATGATATAGTATTAATCTTGATAACTTGGAGGACAGAACAAAAAGAAAAGACAACACACTATATCTTTCAAGGTATATATGGAGATCAATGTTAATAGCAGAAGGCAGCTCATTCCTCATTTATTATACTTTCTACAACTCAATTCTCTTAATAATACCTTTCCCATATCACCAAATATCACAACACGCTGTAATGAGTCCTGCCCTGGATATGGTGATGACTTGAAATTATAAGACTTGCTCCAGATATAGGTACCATTAAACAACCTATGACCTAGCTTGTAAGTGTACCTGAATAAACAATCATCATAAGAGCCTTGGGAACAGAACAACTATCTAAGCACTTGTTAATTATGATGCTTACAGTGAGTTTGGCCACAATTCCTTTAAGAAACTTGTGTGAATGAAACCAGGATCACGCCATCCAACTGTTCGTGCAGGTGGACCTGCAGAATGAAGAGCACAACTTTAATTTTTATTTTCATATTCTTTGGTGAATTTTCTTTCCCAGTAATAATTAGAGGAGGGCATAGATCATACCACACATGGAATTTCGCTTAAAAGTCAATGTTCCAGCAGGGGATTGAGTTTGAGATTCTCCCTTAAGACCCCATTCAACAAGAGGTACAGCCTCAATAACGTTATAGCCGCTTGTCCAGGTTACTGTCATCTGCATAATAGCAGAACAATGTTTACATTAAACAATTTACCTTCTGATTGACACTAACAGAATTAATGCTTAAGTGATCATCAATATTGTTTAGATTAGTGTATCAAGAATTTAGATATGCTTGAAAAGAAAAAAGATAATGAACTTACTTCATTCCAAGACTTCCCTTGAGAGAGGCGAGGATAAAGTGGTGCCTTTGGATTTGCAAAATTTATGATATTTGAAACTGCCAACAGTTTTGGCTGAAATACAGGAATACAAACTTAGTCTACACTGGAAGTCTCCTTGGCTTTTCTGAATGATTTAGGATTTGAATATTAAAAGATATAAACTCAATGCACCAGGTCAACACAAGGACTTACATTTGACAAACCGCCTGAGAATAATGCAAATGAAAAATCTGCCCGCTGATTGATCAATTGAAATTTCAAAGATGTTTTCCCTGTCTTTGTGTACCCAGAGTTGGATTCATTGGCAAACATATACTGAAAATGAAAAACAATCATTATGGAATTGGTTAGAAAAGACAAATGCAAATGGTTCAAAATCGACTTGAGTTCAACATAGGATAAATTGCAATAATAATTACCTTTATTGGAGCTGAGCATATATTTGGAGCCTGTTGTCTTGGTTCATCACCAGGTGGGCAAGTAGATGAGCTGCCATTGTACATGATGACATAACTTCAATCCACAAGCTCTAAAAAATATACATGGAAGAATCCTAACATTATGCAGTCATCAACAATGATGTGCATGATTATGGTCCTATGTTTTGATGCAGCTAGCCAACCCCAAGTAATAAGGAATACAAGTTTTTTGTTTAATATTAAATTTGTGAATTTTAATCTTCCATTCCAAGCAGTCAAACTAAGTACAGAAAGAGCAGCAAGGAAATTCATAAGAGGTAGTAATGCAAACATTACTTGAACTTTGCTGGAGAGAAGACTGCAACCCAATCATCTCCAGAAGGGTCAGGGCACACAAGTTCCACTGTGACCCACTGAGAATCTTCCCCCTGCGCATAAATCAGTCAGACATCACTAATCCTATATTAAATCAACTTGTTTAGAACAAAGAGCTGTATCTTTGGGGAAAATATATGATCCAGGTACCACAGAGTGTTCTGCAATGTAAATAGGTGGGACCTGCTTATAAGCTATGTCTCAACTCTATATAAAATTACAGAGAGAAAGAGACACTTGACTGAAAGCTGGTAGTCAAAGATCAGATCTACACAACCCCAAAACAATATGTTTATGCATGGAAGTCTTTGTAATCAATAAACGTAGTATATCATATGAATCTTGCTCTAGATTATAATATGAACATAATATATCTACCCATCTTGATGTGACATTGAAGCCATAGACAGGCCAACAATTTGACACTGCAGATAGATGAATGGCCATTACACCAACATGAGATAGTACCCCATAAACATAATACCAAAAAGCAATAGAATTGATACACAAATCCATTCTTTTATCTGTGAATCATTCTTTCTAACACTTCACCTTCAATTTGATTCTTGAAAAGAAAGAGAAAGCTAGAGAGAGAGTGTGTGTGTTACCTTGGTGCCAAGAAGGGCTGGTTCTGCTTTGATAGAAGCATTATCATGAAGCGCAAAGAGAGCCCTGTGGATGGCAATCTTGGATAGTGGCTGCTCCCCAACTCCATGTCTACCATGAGCTGCAACACAGTGCAGCACCAACAACAATATCAGTGCAACTTTCAGGGACACGAAGAAGAAGCTCTCCATAGGTTATGTAACCAAGCAGTTCAAACCTCAACAATTGTACATTGAAGTCTCAGCCTCTCAGTTCCTCAAATTCAATTAAGCCGGCCAACTAGGCAATCCTGTGTTTCACATTTTCTTACTATTTCCGCTATACTTTGTCAACTAGGCTGTATGTTGACTTTTACTAGTCATTATATCAAAGACACCCAGAATATTCGGCATGCTAATTTATCAAATTTAATTGTTAATTATGCAAGAGAGACAGAGAGAGGAACAATAGACACAAATTTTCTTTTATTGTGTTCATACAAAAGATGAAAAGAACAAAAGATCACTGTATTTCATATAATTAAATGAAATTATTTCAAAGCCCCTTAATTAGCTCATGCTATCACTAAACATTTTTTAGGAAAATTATCAAAATATAAAGGAAGAGCAAGTAATCTATGAATATGTTTTCCTAACAAAAATGATGTTAACAAATGATTGTGTTCAATGTTATTGAAAAGAAAAAATAAGTGTTGGATTTCCCAATTTGTTTGCAAAAAAGGTGGATTTTCCATGTTGAATTGCCAAACCTCAATAGTTGACCAAGAAGTCTCCATCGTATTTGATAATCCAAGGCCGGACCGGAGGTTGCGTATTTATTGTCCCATGTGAAAGGAAAGATATTTTTCCTATTTTTTACTAGAGTCAACCAAAAAATAAAGATATTTTAAGGATGTACTCTATTTCCGACAACACTCTTAAAGGGCCTGTTTGAGATTGCGGTTTCAATAAGTCCAATTTTAAAAATAACATTTTTAAAAATAAGGTTTTTGAAATCGTTACTTTTTAAAATCGTAAAAGCTTTTGGTAAAACATATTAAAAAATACTTTTTTATTAAATATTTGTTATGCAAATTCATAATTTTTGTTTAAATTCGCATTTTTTTTCAAATAAGCACCCCCTACTCTGCTTATTGAAATCACACATTTTTTTTATATTTTAAATTAAGTGTTTTTTAAATCGCAATGCCAAACGTCTTACGTTTTATAATATCTTTTAAAAACGCAGATTATTCTTGCGAAATCGCAATTCCAAACACAAATTTTTTTTCAAATGAGTTTTTGAGTATTAAAAACATCTTTAGGCCGCTCAAACGCAATCTCAAACAGGCCATAAGTTTTAAACAAAACAAAACAAAACAATTTTGGGATAATCCCATGGGCCATGGGCCATGAGCATGATATGAAGTGGCAATAAACATTGAGTCTCATCTGGGTTGGGTCTACGTTTATGGCCCTTCAATGTTTTGCAGGGCTTGGAATTAGGCCCATCTTTATTACCTCATCGGGGGTTTGACAGAGGAAGTACTGATTTTACTTCTATTTGTGGATCTCAATGAGGAGTTGGGCTTGGGTCCAATTGAGTTGAAACTGAATCGTCGGCAGCGACACGCGTTCCATAATAACACATACTCCAATTCTAACGGGACTCATTTCTAATTTAGTTAAATTGTACCCGAACTACTAAAAAATATTTAATACTTTTCAATTATATGTGGACGACGAGTGTTAATAAGTTGTAAAATAATAAGTTTAGCCTCTTTCTAAAAATTAACTCACTAGAAAACGAAAATCAATGGCTCAGTCAAGCTTTATTTGTTTTAAAAAAAAAATATATCGTGTAAGATTTTCATTAAAAAAAACAAAATAATAATCTGATGTTTATTCTATCCTTGCAAAACAATTATTTGAATTTTGAGGGGTAGAGTGAAGGTTAAATTTAACTATTTAATTAATTTAAAATTTAAAATTTAATTTTTTAGGCGTAAAACCTTTTTACAACTTGGTGAGTGTAAAAAAAAAAAAAAAAAAACCAAATTCATTAAGATTCACTTCTTATACTTTCTTCGATTTCTTTCGGAGTAGGCGATGTGGGACTCTGGATACTGTAGGACACGTGCCGGGACAAACTGCTTTATGCCCACTCCTTATCTTCTAATCCGAAGATAATCACGCAGGATCTAGTAATCTATACTCCTCTGCATAAAATCCTACGTCGACTCAGTGACAGAGTTGAAGGAGTGAGAAGGAGCAAGAGAAAGTTGGCGGTTGGATTCTTAAATCTCAAGCCGACTTTCTTTGCTTCTCTGTCTCTTTATTACTTCTTTTTAACCAATGAAACTGAAAACCCAGAAAAGAAAAGAAATCAAAGACTTGAATAATTCCTGGAGATCTCAATCGAATCCTATTCGGATTCAAACACTATCCAAACTTTTTGAATCTATTTATACACCCAAAAAGAAGAGGAAAAATACAAACGACAAAATCTAAGGGTTTTGGCTTCAGAGATCTCTGCTATAGGTCCAAATATGGATTTACAACTGAAAAAGAGCTTATTGCTCCTCTTGGTATTCTTGGGATTTGTGGGGTTCGGCCTTGGCTTGGTTTCGGCTGATAACAATGGCTCTGGGGAGCAGCCATTGTCGAAGATTGCCATTCACAAAGCCACTCGTGCTCTCAATGACTCCTCCTCCATTACAGCCTACCCTTCCCTTCTCGGCTTAAAGGTAACAAATTTCATACACTATATGCTCAATGGTATTGCAATTTGATATTGTTTTGTTACTGTTATAATATTTTTGTGGACTGCTTACTTGGCTCATTCATAGAAAACCAGCAATTTTACTGTGTTAGACTTATGACCACTATTTGGCACCATATGTGCACCAATGAGATGATGGTTGCAAAATTTACTCTTTTTTTTTTTTTTTGGCTGCATATTATGATTTTCCATTTATTAAATATATTGTCTTTGTTAATTGGGTTTTTCTTTATAACCTTGACGGTTGTTGAATCTATAATAGTTTGGATACTGCATTGGATTTCTGTGATCATCATATTTTGACCCTTTTTGGAGGTGCAAAGTTTTGTAATGTGTTTTTTATGTATATTATTACAGGGGGAGGACACTCAATGGGTAAAGGTGGACCTTGTAAACCCTGAACCGTCCACAAATGATTGGGTTGGAGTTTTTTCTCCTGCAAATTTCAAGTATTGTTCATCCCTGTCTCTATGAACTATTTAGCTTTTTGTTTTTATTTTTAATTGAATTTAGTTCAATGGAATACAAATTATCAAGTTCATTTAATATTGTTGCAACTATAGTTGAGGTACCAAAAATCATGCCTATTTATTACAGCACAAGTAGGAAATTGTGCATGATATATCATTGCAGAAATTGTAAGGAGTTTTATTTTGATGCAGTTCATCAACCTGTCCACCAGTAAATGACCCAAAAGAACAGACTCCATACATATGCACAGCACCGATAAAGGTGTGTAGGGTGTGTAAGATGTAAATCGTACATTAAGATTGCAGTGACTTGTAGAAAAATTTCGTTTACACTCCTCTAACCTATGTGTGTTGAATTTGTTGTCCCAGTATATGTTTGCGAATAACTACAATTCACAATATACAAAAACAGGCAAAGCTTCTCTGAAGTTCCAGTTGATCAATCAGCGTGCAGATTTCTCCTTCGCATTATTTTCAGGCGGGTTGTCAAATGTGTGTCCACGATCTACAAATATTCCTTTTTCTTCTTTTTTTTTCAAACCATAATTGTAACATAGATCTTTCTGAAGTTGCTTCTAGCTGATTCTGCAATCTAGACTTGTTAATAATTACATGTTTACTATTGCAGCCAAAACTGGTAGCAGTTTCAAATTCCATTTCATTTGTCAATCCTAAAGCACCTCTATATCCACGCCTTGCTCAGGGGAAGTCTTGGGATGTGGTAAGTTTATCTTAACTGATCTTTCCCTATCAAAGAGTCTCGTGGACATCTGGGTTCCAAAGCAATATATTTGTTAAAATTAAATCTACTGTTTCTTTTTCTTTTTTTTTCCAAGTTCTGAAAACTTTTATTATGTGAGTTTCAAAGCTATATATTTGATACTGAGGGCTTCCTTTTCAAGATAATATTTCACATGACAGAATGCTCTGAATGAATATTAAATCCGTAGGTGCTTGATGCTAGTACGTTTTACCATAATCCTAGAATTGCAACGTCAATGTTATGCTCACTGGTCAACCTAGTGTTTATGCCTTGTTGTGACATATGAACTTAAGCATGCAGATGACAGTTACCTGGACAAGTGGCTATAGCATAAATGAAGCTGTTCCATTTGTTGAGTGGGGTCTGAAGCGACAATTTCCAACTCGATCCCCAGCTGGAACATTGACGTTTACTAGAAACAGCATGTGCGGTATGATTCAAAGTTCATCTACTCATGATTGCATCATAGTGCAAAGTTAATTTTAGTTATAATCCAACGTACCTTGATTGTCAACTCTCAATTTAAATGAGATATACCACAAAGCAATCATCAGTTGTGAATTGCATGCAATTCATTGCAGTGTTCAACTAACTCTATCACTAGTTTCTGATCAAACATACCTTATTGAATTCTACTTATCCAAGACTGCATGTTAATCAGTTTCTCTAGTTATCTATGCTATTTGAGGACACTTCAAGTTGTGTGTTTTCTCCTTATGTCTTTTAATGATACTCAAAACTCTTCTAAATAAATAACAGCTCACGGTGGCCATTTTTTCTAGTGTCCAAGAGTTTATGTTTGATAGTTAGGTTGCCGATTTGTGTATTTTCTTGGCTTGTAATAGATTTTGAACATGGACTCTTATCACTCTCACAAAATTTTAACAACCTAGACCCTATTGCATACAAAAGTGCAATTAGTGCAGAATGTAGGTCTGTTCCATAAGGGGTTTCCTTGTTGCTCTGTAGGTTCACCTGCACGGACAGTTGGCTGGCGCAATCCTGGTTTCATACACACAAGTTTCTTGAAGGACTTGTGGCCAAACTCTGTGTAGGCATTTCAAGATTCTTTTTCCTTGACATAGACCATTCTATGACTATCTGTCCTGAAGGTTGTTGTGATCTATTTTCAGGTACACTTACAGGATGGGCCATATCTTATCTAGTGGTTCAATTATCCGGAGCAAGTTATATTCATTCAAATCATCCCCATATCCTGGACAGGACTCATTACAGCGAGTTATAATATTTGGTGACATGGGGAAGGTACTATTCTGTATTGACTTGGAGAAATTTATAACAAAAAAGAAAAAGAAAATAAACTTAGTCGTATCTTTTTGGAAGGAGAAATTCAATGTTACCTAACTACACACCAAGTACAGGACATCCTTAAATTAAGACGTCAAATAACATCTTGGTGGCTTCTCACATAAAATATAGCAGAAGTGATGAGATCTGACATTATACTGTTGGATTTTATGAGCCAGAACGATTTTCTAGGCCTGTCATTCCCTTTGGTCTTTTAACTTGATCAGATCATTCCTTACTGCTTTCAAATTCTCTTTATTCTATTATTCTCATTTTCTGGTCCATATCATAAACTCCTTATGTTGTTGGCAAATAATATTATCCTTTTACTGGAGAAGGCCATATTGGAAGAATGTTTGATGGGCACCACCTAATTCATCGACTTGAAAAACCAGGAGGATAAGAATAGCATGACCCATTTCATTTTCTGATTGATGAACTAGACTGTAGCTAGGGATTCAAGACTTAAATGCTAGGCTTTCCCTAACATTTACATGTTTGTTTGTGCGTGTTTGTTGTTATAAAGGCAATTTGAGTCAATAGAGTTTCTTGTGCTTGATGCACAAATAAAGCAATCATCATTTCTTTTTATGTCTTTTAGGGAGAGCGTGATGGCTCAAATGAGTATAGTAACTATCAACCAGGTTCACTGAACACTACTGACCAACTCATCAAGGACTTGGAAAACATTGACATAGTTTTCCATATTGGAGACATAACATATGCAAATGGATACATCTCGCAATGGGACCAATTCACTTCTCAGGTGGAGCCCATTGCATCAAAAGTCGCATATATGATTGCGAGGTTTGTGCCCTCCATAACTTATACCCATTTGTACATAGTTTGGTTTTAGATATTATGGTTGAAGAATCTTTTTTTCATTTCTCCTGCAGTGGTAATCACGAGCGCACTTGGCCAAATTCTGGGTCCTTCTATAACCATATGGATTCAGGTGGAGAATGTGGTGTGCTGGCTGAAACCATGTTCTATGTTCCTGCTGAGAATAGAGCTAAGTTTTGGTGAGTTGCATTCTACTTTATAATTAGTTTTAAGTATTTATAGTAGTCTTAATGTGTGAATGGTTCTCAAAGATACATAGACAAACATACAAACCTCTCTATATCTAAGTTGTAAAGAGAGAGTTTCCTCCGGAACTAGTGATAGACACAAGAGATAGGCTACATAGAAATGGGTCATCACAAGAATAAGCTATTCCACCGCAAACAAGTTAAACAAAGCAGTTTGGTCTGTTATTTTCATCATTGCTGTAGATTAGTGCCTTCTAATTCTATTATAAAAGCTTTTTTGTCCAATTTCTTAAATAAGAACTATGAATATGCACAGGTACTCCACGGATTATGGAATGTTTCACTTCTGTGTAGCCGATACTGAACATGACTGGAGGGAGGGATCGGAACAGTACAGATTCATTGAGAATTGCCTTGCTTCTGTAGATAGACAGAAACAACCTTGGTTGATCTTTGCTGCTCATCGTGTCCTTGGATATTCTTCTGACTATTATTATGGCTTGGAGGGATCATTTGAAGAGCCCATGGGAAGGGAAAGCATGCAAAAGCTTTGGCAGAAGTACAAGGTGGACATTGCATTTTATGGCCATGTCCATAACTATGAGAGGTCATGCCCCATTTACCAGGTACAAACAAGCTTGAGGATCTATGAATCCATGCATGTGTAGATTTTTTTCATCATGCATACATCAATCGGCTCATTGCAGCAGGGTTGTTGAAAGTTAGTTTCCATTTTTTTTGTTATTTTAGAAGAGAAAGTATTTAATATATTATATTGTTAATTTGCTGGCGGTGTAGAATCAATGCGTGAATTCAGAAAGATCTCATTATTCAGGCCCTCCAAATGGAACAATCCATGTTGTTGTTGGAGGGGCAGGGAGCCACCTATCAAAGTTCAGCCAAGTGACACCCAAATGGAGTCTTTACAAAGATTATGACCATGGATTTGGCAAACTGACAGCATTCAACCATTCGTCTCTCCTCTTTGAGTACAAGAAAAGCCGCGACGGAGATGTATATGATTCCTTCACCATATCTAGGGACTACAGAGATGTCCTGGCTTGTGTACAAGACAGTTGTGAACCAACCACTTTGGCATATTAAACTCTACCTTAAAATTCTTTCAGGGAAACTTAGGTGATGGAATTGTGTTATTAAAATATTATGATAATATTAATATAGGCTGCCAAATATAGTTTTTTATTTTTTTTGGCTGTCCTGCTAGTTGGTTGCTATATTATCACTTCTGTCCTGTTTTTATATTGATATAATTGTTTTAATCTTTGAAATAATGCCTAAAACGAAGGTGGGGGTGTTCCAAGGGGTAGTTCAATCGGCCGCCTCATGAAGCGAAGGTCACTAGTTCTAATCTCCCTTCCTCTCCTTGTGTGGACATAAGGGCTTGAAAGGAATTTCATCTTATAATGTTCTTAACAAAAGGAACATGAAACTGAAAGGCCTATGGGAAGATTTTTATAGATAAACCATTGAGAATTTTCCTCTTCTGGATATTAGCTTGGTTCCATGACCCTGATTTCCTGAAATATATATATATATCCTTGGGCTTTCCTTTGATTTTGATTGAGAAATAAGAAAAAAAAAATTAAAAAAAGATTTGCAAATCTAGAAGATGGATAAATTGATGTGAATTGGCATTATTAAATGCTTTGTTTTTGTTTTGTTTTGTTTTGTTTTTTTTTCTTCTCATTTTTCAGGTGGACTCTCTTCTTTTAAGATTTATTACTGTCTTTCATAAAGGAATGTTCCTAAAATAAAACTATATATACTTGAGGAATGCTTCTATGCATTCTCCAAACCATCTCCAGACCATCTCTCCTTAAATTTTTTTTTATTTTTTTATTTTTGAAAAAATCAAGATGCACTTGGAAGAGATGGTATTGAGAATGAAAAGAAGAATATCTCTATATACTTTATATTAAATTTGAAAATATTCTAACAGTGGCTTGTCACGGGTTGTTGACATGTTGTAAAGTGGGCATGATGGCCTCAAAGAACACTAATAAAAAGAATGACGCAAAATAAATAAAATATAGTTAGGACCTAACTTGCTCAGAAAAAAAATATATATAATAAAATATGTTACACATCTTTCTAGAAATAAAAATAAAATAAAATAAGTAAAATTTGAGTTGCACATGTTAGATTTTTCCCACATGGTCTGCTTGTCAAAAATACTTTAGTAGTTTTCTTTTAGCTTAAGAAACCAATTTTGTTGAACAGAGATTAAAAAATATAAGGTGGTCGTTGACTAATTATAAATTTAAAAATTACTTTTAAAGAGCTAAACCAAACTTTAACAGCTACCCCTTTGGTAACCTTATCTTTTTCTTTTTTTCTTTTTTAACGGCTGGTAACCTTGTCATTAATCCATACGTATAAGTTATAACAAGAAGTTAGACATCGTCCGTTTGACTTTGCGATTTTGAAAAACATGATTTGAAATGCGATTTTTAAAAATACAGTTGTAGTTTGACTTTTAAAATTGTAATTTAGCCTTTAAAATTGTGCATTTTCAAATCACAATTTTTTAAAAACGCAATCTCAAACAATTTATTTTTTGTGATTTGGTTTGAAATTGTACTTTTTGTATATGAAATTATAATATCAAACGCACCCTTAATAAAGTTTAAAGTTTAAACTCAGAACTTTGACTTTATTACCATATTGAAATACCGATTATCCTAAAAATTAAACTAATTAAAAATAGTGAATTTAAATATTAGGGAAATAAATACATTTTTGTTATTAAAAATGATGAAAACTGCCTCTTCCAATTGTCAAGACCCCAAAGAATCATTGGACCTTTTTATTTAGAGTAATACTATTTTTTATAGCCCTTGTGTTTAAAAGCATTTTTACCATTTTCCCGTCTTTTCCTCCCTTAGAATTAAAAGTAGAAAAGACCTCCCTTTGTTATAAACAAAAACAAACTTTTTTTTTTCTTTGTTACGTGTTAGTGAGTTATGAATATGATATGTTAGGTCCAATAATGCATGTTCATAAAATCATAAAAAAATTGAAACATGTGACACGTATGTAATTATTATTTAGTGTTTAATAATTATTATAGACATCGTGTCCCATATGTCATGTCTTCTGTCGGTTTGGATTTCTTGAGGATTGTATAAGACATGCCGTATTATCTCATTATTAAATGCACAAACTTTTAACATAAAATACTAGAATTTGCATGCGTTGATTATAGAATATGTTGAAGATCATATAATCTGTTTGTTTAGTGCTTGCACCAATTTGTAATAAATTATTTAGAATTTTAAAAGTGACTTAAAATTTTTTGTGGTAAATATAAATGACAATAACCCTCCAAACCAAACTTCCCTTTGAAATTTTGACATAAAACGTTAGAATTCCATATTAGCACTAATAATAATACAATGTGTCTCCTACAATAAAAATATAAAATATAAATATAAAAAAAAATTATTTAATCAAAATTTCGAACGAAAGTTCAGACTAAAAAGTTATTTGTTATTTATGCTTTCCACAAAAAATTTTAAGTCACTTATAAAATTGGAAATTAACACATCCTCCAACACCAAAATCGATCGCATGAAATAATGATCTTAAGGGTAATATACCCTTTGGTACAAATTCTTTATAAATTGACATATTCGTCTACGTCACACTTATCAGTCCGATCATTAATTAAAATGTGGATGGTCTCAGGACACTCATTTTTATAAAATATACATCTATACGGGAAGTTGCTAAAAAATTATAATAAAAAGCAAACATTTTTTTTATGAAATTTCGTGAGCTTTAAAAACATAAAAAAAAATAAAAAAAAACACGTGGGAGGGAATATTGGTGAGTATAATTGTTAGTCAAAACCAGACAATCACACACCAACTCTTTGCTGCTTATATAATATACAGTACCTGTGGACGTGGTCTTCGTTTCTGTCCCACACCGCCTAACTCCTAAGCCTCCCTTAATGGTTTCTCAGACCTTCAGCTGAGTTTCCCACCTTCTTTTCTCTCTATTCCTTCACCCATTCCAGTACTTCTCCTCCACCAAAAAAAAAAAAAAAAAAACAGAAAGCAAAAGAGAAATGGAAGACAGCTCTCAGTGGTTGAAGATGATCTTGATGACTGTGCTCCTTTTGTGCCTGCAAATTTTGGGCTTGGCTTCGGCTCACGGCAGGGCAGGTGATGCCATGCATCCACTGTCTAAGATCAACATTCATAAAACCACTCTTGCCCTCCGTGGCTCCGTCTCCATTAAAGCCAGCCCACTCATTCTCGGCTTGAAGGTACAATATTATTTCTTATTTTTAGCCTCTTTCAATTTTCCTTTTCCCTTTTGTTTTCCAATTCTGCATTTTTAGCTATATATATATATATATATATATAGGTTTATTGAAGTAGCGAAAGAGATGGATAGAAATTATAGATGGACAAATTCTTAAGGATGGAAAATTATAGAAATTAAGGAAAGTCAAATGTCTAAAAGTGAACTAACTCAAGACAGAACTCAGTTAAAAGGGATGGAATTGATTTTGAAGATCACTCAAATTATTCTGCATCAGATGGATCCACTCGAGCCAAATTCGAGTGGATTTCTAGCGGAACAATATGCCTGGACTTGGCTCGAGCCATCTTCTAGCGGACTTTTAGCGGAGTTCGAGCCAACTTCTAACAGACTTCTAGCAGAGTGCTCTACACGCCCCGTTTGTCCTACATCATTTATGGTATTTACTTCATACAATGCTCCTAAGGGTATTATAATTTTCTAATATTAGAAATTCACTTACAAGTTGATGTGATAGTCCATAATAATTCGTAAAATGATTATACAAAAAATTTGACTTTTCAATTTAATTAATTAATGGTTAATTTCTCAACTATTTGCTCTTAATTATTTTACCAATTATTGACTGCCTACGCATTAATTTATAGGGATAAATAGGAACAAAAGTTGGCATTTTCTAAACCCGCCTACCTAAGGATTCTCTCAATTCATAGCTCATATTAGACTTCAAAGCATTTAAGGTAGATAGAGTTCCTAAGTTGCCACATCATTTAAAAATTTTAAAAGATGTGACACCATATATACTGTTATATGCCATAAACTCTAATATGGATTATAAAATATTTCTATTCAATTATCACTTGAAATTTAGATGATTTTATTTTACATAACTTCTACTTCACTATGTGCACTATTGAAGTTGAGATGATGTTATCCCGGCTAACTTTTGCATCACTATGTCCGCCATGTAGTGATGATGATTTTAAACAAGCACAATGTGGACTACCATGTTTACGTTTTAGTGGTCATGATAATTTACCATGTGAATCGCCAAGTCAATTTGTAAAAAATTTAGAGTAAAAAATATAATAACCCTATAAATGGTTATGAGATTATTTTAGTTAGGATTGTGACCCCCATTTTATAGATTTTAAAAGAAAAAACATTTTAAGAAGAGAAATGATAAGGGTCAATAATTTTTTTTTTTTAATATTTGGCCAATCTCATTTTACAAATCAATTATTAGATTTGTGAACTTATGTGGACCCCACATAAGTCAATGATAAACTCCACAAACTTAATGGTTAATCTATTAAATTTGTAAGAGAATATAAGCCAAATACAAGAAACTTAAAATCAAGTTGCAAAACGATTGTTTTTCTTTTCATTTAGCCGATTGTTCCTAAGAGGTAGTTCAATCAGTTAGATGTTACGCCTCATGAAGCGGTGATCACTAGTTCGAATTCCCTCTTTCCTTTTGGTGTGGACATATAAAAAAAAAAAAAAAACAAACAGCCAAAAACAAGTTAATTTATCGGACAAGAAAACAAATTTTGGGTATCATGGAATAAATAACATGATTTCAAACTAAAACTAATACAAGTAATTAATTAGATATTATATTAACTATACAAGTGATTAGTATACAAAAAATATTTATAAATAAAAAGATTATCCCTAAGTGTGCCAATTCTTGTTATTGGGATACGTTGAAGTGTGGGTATAAGACTATAGATGTCAACTATAATTCAATTCATTTAATTAAACGAGTCAGACTTTTCAATCATAATCTACTAATTTCGTGTTGGGTTCGTGTAGCAAGTCGTGTAAAAACTTTTCAACCCTAAATGGAGTGTCGGGTTTAAACCTTATTGAGACATGAATATAAAATTATATATGTCAACTCTAATACAACCAATTTAATTAAACCGGTAATAATCTCAGTTCCACCAGGTTAAATTTATATCGGGCTCGGATCGGATTGCTTCAAAAAGTTGCCGCCGCCGCCGGCCATACTAGTATCAGGTGACGTGAAATCTTCCGTTCAATGGCGTTTACCTCCCAAACTGCCTAGAAGTCTCGAGGTTTCTTACAAGTAATTCCAACTCATGCAGACTTTCTCTGCTTCTCCTCCGTTCAAGCATTCCACTTCTCCTTCTTAATACGTGAAAATCTTAAAACCCAACGAAAATGCAGAAAAGTCAAACACGGATAGTGACGGATAATTCTAGGAATCTAAAATGGCATCCAAACCCTCCAATCTCAATGCACGATCCCAGAAATGGAAGAGAGCTGTCGTTGCCTAAAGGTTTTCACAATGTTTGTTGTGCTTTTGTGGTTGGCAAGCTTGAGATTGGCTTCTGCTCACGTAATTGGGTATGGGGAGCAGCCACTGTCCAAGATTGCCATTCACAAGGCAACTTCTGCACTTCGTGAGTCCGTCTCCATTCAAGCGAACCCAGTTGTTCTTGGGTTACAGGTACAAATTAATTTCATGGTCACATGGCAAAACATAATAATAGAGAATGATAAATGGTCAACTCTTTTGTTTTCATTTATGGGTTTTGCTTTGTAGCAAGAAGTCTTAGAGTTAATTTGTGTAAATTGGCTTTTGGGGCTGTGGTTTATCATCTTTGGAAACAAAGGAATGATTGGGTGATTCGTACTCGTGTTATGGGAGCTGTGAAGTTTAAAAATTCGTCTGTTAACAAAGCTATTTGTTGCAGATGGGGTTTACAGGATAGTATCCTCTGTAAATAAATTTGTGTTTGTGAGTTTTCTGCAGTGAAGTTGTCTGATATAAAAGGCGTGAAAATTTCACCAAAGTTTTCTGTAGTGAATGTTTGCTTTTGATTGTATGGGGTAGTTGGTAGTGAGCTGTGTTTTGTTTGGTTTAGTTGAGCTGTTTGTAGCCTAACTGGTAGAGATAAAGGGTTTGAGTTGAGCTGCTGTTTGCGGCCGAGTTCCAGTTTTATCTGGAGATTGTTTGTATTCTGATTTGTTGATTAGCAAAGTGAAGCTTCCTCATAAAAATATAAAAAAAATTTACAGAAGTTACTTCTGGAAAATCAAAAGGCAAAAAGTTAAACCAACTGTGTGCCTTTCATAACGATGTTGAATTCGTTATTCATGATGTAGAGTTAAATCTTTGATGTGGGTTTTTAATCTTTATATGATTACAGGGCGAGGACACTGAATGGGTAACTGTGGATCTTGTAAACCCAGATCCTTCTGAGGATGATTGGATTGCAGTTTTTTCTCCTGCAGACTTCAAGTAATCTACCTCTCTAGCTTTATCAGTTTGTACAGGAGTTTTTTTTTACCAAATAATGGAGATTATAGTTGTGGGACTAAAGTTTCCTCTGTTAATACATAAATTGAAGGAGTATTTTTGCTTTGAATTGGCAGCTCATCAACCTGTCTACCAGTGAATGATGAAGATCAAGAACCATATATATGCACAAGCCCGATAAAGGTGTGTACAATTTGAATTGAAAAAATGAGATTAAAGTAGCAGATAAAATTGGTAAATTCCTCAAATTTGGTTTTTGCTTCTCTAACTTATGTGATGGTGAATATCTTTGTTGTAGTTCAAGTATGCAAATTCCTCCAATTCAGAGTATACAAAAACTGGCAAAGCTGTTTTGAAGTTCCAGTTGATCAATCAGCGGGCAGATTTCTCCTTTGCAGTTTTTTCAGGCGGTTTGACAAATGTGTGTCCCTGGCTCTTTTGCTGTTCTTATGCTTCATAAATATGTTCATATATCTTTGAACTGGACTTGCTAGTGTTCTGTTTCTTCTCACCCAAGATCTGTGAAAGTGTCTATACTCATTTCATGTTACTACATCTCTTAACGTCCAGATTAACCAATTTTTCTTCATGTGTACTGATAAGTTATTATGTTACTGAATACTGCAGCCTAAACTGGTGGCAGTTTCAAATTACATTTCATTTGCCAATCCTAAAGCACCTCTATACCCACGCCTTGCTCAAGGCAAATCTTGGGATGAAGTAAGTTTACCCAAATTAAAGATTCCTCTTTTCTTTTCTTCTTCTTCTCTTCCCCTTTTTTTTTTTTTTTTTTTTTGATCTTTTTAAGTCTTAAATCAGTATGTTTGCAAGGTAGAAGTTGATAAAATTCAACAAGACTTCTTGTTTTAAATCAATTCCATATAAATGCATGAAACTCCAGCTGTTATTAAAATTTTCTAAATGAACTCTTCTTATGGTTTGGGCTTTGCAGGGACATCTATACATATTATACAATCAGAATTTTTACTTGAGCTCTTGATGTTATGCAGATGACAATAACCTGGACGAGTGGCTATGCGATAGATGAAGCTGTTCCATTAGTGGAATGGGGTCTGAAGGGAGAAACTCAAACTCAATCTCCAGCTGGAACATTGACAGTTGATCAGAACAGCATGTGTGGTATTATTCATTCCATCTACCAATAATTTGACCCCACTGCATACTTTCCCTTATGAATTGCAAATTGATCATACCATGCTTGAGCCATTCAGTGATCACAAAAGTGCTTTATATTTACTTAACTGTTATACTAATGAACTTTTTTTTTTACAAGTAACTGTTATACTAGTAAGCTATTTATTACAAAGCAATATCAGGTTTCTAATGCATTTGAGAGTTTCTATGAATTATGTTCCTTAAGTTACTTATGATGTTTCTGAGCACACCAAGTCCTTTGATTTCTGCTGTAACCTTCAAAGAGAGCTGAAAGACTCTTCTCAATAAATAGACTTCACTTGTGGCCATTTCTATGCTTTATTAGAATACAATATAAAGTTTTATGCTTCAAAATCTTGCCAAATGGGTAAGTTTTTATTTTCAAAGCATGACCTCTTTGTAGAAAATTGTAAGATGTAAATGAAAGAGAGTAAAGCGGAAGAACATAAAGAAAAGACACAAGGATTTTCGGGTGGTTCGACGTTAGATGCTTATGTCCACCTCTAGGGAATTGCCCTTAGGGCTACATTTGTAATGAATTAGGAAAAAACGCTAGCCACATCTGCGCTATCACTTCAAAAAGACTAGTCAATTTATAGTATTTCCTAAAATTCCTTACAAAGCTCAGTTTCACCTAGTAATTAAGCAATGCAGGAGTTATCATCCATGAACATCTCTTATATACCACCCACTCTTTGTGTGGGCTACTCATCTTCTCAATATGGGACCGGGTGTTATAAACTCTCCTCTTTAAACCCCTGACGTCCTCGTCAGAGCCACGTCATGCAGTATTGACAATATCACATGATGCATCACTAAGTGGCTCTAATACCATTTGTAACGGCCTAATAAAAAGTTCTAACCACATTTTACTCTTATTGTCTTGGATATTTTTATAATACAAATGACCCCATTTTATAGGGGAAATGTGGTAGGCGAAATGAATACAAACAAGGTAATCAAATCCTAGTAATTTGATTACAATCATCCAACTATGGTAAATGTATTGATAAGAAAAATATCAAACCGAATATGGCAATCCTATATTCTACCAGTCTTGTCACTATAAGCACAGGTTTTTACAACCTAGACTTCAGTGCATTATGATAGTTCAATTAAAGGTGTTTGTAGGGCTGTTGCATGATGAGATTTCCTTGTTACTCTGCAGGTTCCCCTGCACGGACAGTAGGCTGGCGTGATCAGGGTTTTATACACACAAGTTTCTTAAAAAATTTGTGGCCGAACTCTGTGTATGTTTTTAATTGCATTTTCTTGACATAAAAGTATCCTGAAGTGTTGATGGTATATGTTGACCGCTGTTATAATGGTATTTCAGGTACACTTACAGGATGGGTCATCTCTTGTCCAATGGTTCATATATCTGGAGCAAAACCTATTCTTTCAAATCATCCCCCTATCCTGGACAGGACTCGCTACAACGTGTAATAATATTTGGCGACATGGGGAAGGTAGTATTGAGTACTGATGTAATGAAATTTATAAGTATTAAGAGTGTTGTTAGAGGTACTATAGCTTTTTTTGCAAGTTGCTTACAAACTAACATGGTAGTCCATGTGCCAAGAGCAGTTCGCGTGGTACTCATTTTTATAAAATGTGGACTATCCCGTGAGTTTGTAAGAGAATTATAGTAAAAGTTGTAATATACCAAGCATTTTCCAAAAATTAAATTATAAAAAGAAGGGAAAAAAGTCACCTTTTGAAAGGAAAAATCCATTGCTCCAAACGAAAATCATAAGGCAATGTCACTAACACATCTACTAACAGCTTTGTTTCTGACCGACAATGTCAGGATACGAGCTCAATGTTTTGAACTTTAGTAATTTCCTAGTGCCTATTACTATCTTTGGCTTATTGACTTGATAAAATTGTTCTTCATTGCCTTCAACAAACTCTACATTCCATTATATTTATTGCTCAAATCATAAATTCTTGATCCCATTGGCAGTTAATGTCATTGTTTTCCCTGAGTGGAAGATTATTGTCATTGCTAGGAATTTAAGGCCCATATGCACTCCCTTCACTTTGCATCTGTGTTGCTAGCTAAGTTGAGTTTATGTATTTTTCAGGCTGAGCGTGATGGTTCAAATGAGTACAGTGATTATCAGCCAGGTTCACTGAATACTACCGACCAACTCATCAAGGACTTGAAAAACTATGACATAGTTTTCCATATAGGAGATATGACATATTCAAATGGATACATCTCACAGTGGGATCAATTCACGGCACAGGTGGAGCCCATTGCATCAACTGTCCCATATATGGTTGCAAGGTTTGTGCAACTGTTCATTGCTTGTTTCCATCCATACATGAAAGTTACTTGATAACACTGGTTAAAGAATCTCTTATGTGATCATCTTGCAGTGGCAATCATGAACGTGACTGGCCAGATTCAGGATCCTTCTATCAAAATACAGATTCAGGTGGGGAATGCGGTGTGCTTGCTGAGACCATGTTCTATGTTCCTGCTGAGAATAGAGCTAAGTTCTGGTAAATTACTCTCGAGTGGGCTCAAACTCCATATTTATTTGAAATGGGGTAAACTGTGAGTAATGGTTTAAACTATGGACATCTATTCTAATATTATATTAAATTATCACTTATCTGAAAAAACTTAATTTGATAGGAAAAGATAAATTTAATTATATTTAATTAATACGTTAACACGAATAAACCTGCCTTCTCAAGAATACACTAAGAGCATCCTCTGGAATTAGTACACAAGAAGGTAGATTACATACATATGGTTCATCAAAAGAACCACTAACTCGCCCAGGAACCTTGGTATTGCACTTAGCTACAGACTAGTGTTTTGTCACTCAGTGGCCATATTACTTGGTGTGTTAGATCACACCCTAAGCACCTAACAACAGTCTGTTTCCCTGGGGTGAGGTTTTGATTCCCACATTTTTGGGAGCAAAAGCATCTCTACATATATGGTGTATTTGATATGTCTGAGATGTTCCAGCACAGAACTGGTAGGTGCTTTTATATTTGGTTAAACTGGTTAGAAGGGAGTTTAATTCCTGTCATAACTTGTCCAAGAGATCAGCTTGGCCCATTTTCCCAACATTCCTTTGTTTTTGCAGGTATTCAACAGATTATGGCATGTTTCACTTCTGTATAGCCGACAGTGAGCACGACTGGAGGGAGGGAACAGAGCAGTACAAGTTCATTGAGCATTGCCTTGCATCAGTAGATAGACGGAAACAACCATGGTTGATCTTTGCTGCTCATCGTGTTCTTGGATATTCCTCCAATGATTGGTATGCCGAGGAGGGCGCATTTGAAGAGCCCATGGGAAGGGAGAGCTTGCAGAAGCTTTGGCAGAAGTACAGGGTGGACATCGCATTTTTCGGCCATGTCCATAACTATGAAAGGACATGCCCCATTTACCAGGTAAATGTCCATGTGCAACTTTCGCCATGCACACTTTGATATACAATTCACTATGAGAAATGTTTCTTTGCATTCTAGCGTCCATCTCGCGTACATTTTCGCTGAGTTGGCATGCTCCATCCACTATTGATGCTTTTTTTCCTTTTTAATTAAAGGTTGATGGAACATGCCAACTCAGCGAAAATGTATACGAGATAAACGCCAGAATACAAATAAGTTTCTCATTCACTATTAATATCATTTGGCTGCGTTGGTATAGTTTGAACAATGATATATGAAAATGCTCTTATGCAAGAGCCTCTGTCACTAGCAGCAGGATAATACTTTAAGCAATCCCAGCTGCATTGTTGATTTTGTTAGCCAGCTCTTACTTCAGCATTGTAGATTGTAGTCTTTCTGTTTTGAATTTCCAAACTGTGCACTGAGTTTGAGATCACTTTCACATGGGGCTAGCAATTTTTGACATGAACCCAACATGAAATTATCGGATTATGGCTGAGGGGTCTGACTAATTTAATTAAATGAGTCTAAGATTGAACTATATAATATTATACTCATAACTCGACACGACCCGAACTTGACAAGTGAACATGAATTGTCATTCTACTTTCATGCCCATGTCTCTAACTCTTGTTCTTTTTGTTTTTATCAATGCTGGTGTTGTGTAGAATCAATGCGTCAATTCAGAGAAGTCACATTATTCAGGCACCATGAATGGAACAATCCATATTGTCGTTGGAGGGGCAGGGAGCCACTTATCAGAATTCACCACAGCAATACCCAATTGGAGCATTTACAGAGACTATGACTTTGGCTTCGGCAAACTGACAGCATTCAATCACTCTTATCTCCTTTTCGAGTACAAGAAAAGCAGTGATGGAAAGGTATATGACTCCTTTACCATTTCAAGGGAATACAAAGATGTCTTGGCTTGTGTACATGACAGTTGTGAACCCACCACTTTGGCATCTTGATCTGTATCTTACAATTGTTTGAGGAAAACTTATGCCTGATAAAATTTGGCTCCAGTATCAAACCTTCCATTGATGCAATTGAGTTGTTATTAAAGCAATAAAGGCTATGATTTTTTTACTTATTATTATAGATGATACAGCTTTTATCATAGAGCAGCCGCCAATACGATCCCATACAATTGGCATCCGAATTGCACGCAATTGGGGCATCCTTGTAGCTCCCCTTTCTGTTGTGTTGGTCAAATGGCATGCAATTCAGACCTCCAATACCAATGGTTCCTCATCAAAACTAGCGGTTGTGTAGCATTAATTCGTAACTTAAAACTTACAATTAAGAAAACATTAAAAACTTAAAAAAAAAAAAAAAAAAAATCGTATGTTGCTCAAACTTCCCCTAATCCTCTAATTCCTCAAATTTATAGGGTTTCATTCCCCATTTCTGTTTCGAATTTGCAAATCTAAAACTTCTCTAATTCCTCTAATTCTTTCATGCCATTTGTTTCATATTTTTTTAAAAAATATTTAAATGGAAGAATGAGAGAATGAGAGTCGACCCTTAGTTTGGAGAGCAGGATGCAGTTGGTTTGAAAAAGCAGGTTTCCAAAATAGGAAAATATGATAAAAAAAAATAAAAAAATCCTTACAAAATAATAAAGTCACCCAAGTCATCTGATTTTTTTGGTTTAATTTTTTTTTTTTTTTTAAAAAAAAAAAAAAAAAACAAATGCCAGATTAGCTCAGAAGAACCCCAAAAGGACATCAGTAGACGTTGTAGCATTTCTATTTGCTAACTAAACCTTTTTTGTTTTAATCACTTACCAACTATGGAATGATTTTAATGCCTCAAACAGTGAGTTTCTGAAAAATAATGAAATTGGAAAAGAATAGCATAATTCAAATTTAAATAAGACTTGAATAGAGAAATAGAGAGAAAAAAACATGGAAACTTATAAAGATATGAGTTTGTTATTGAATAAAATATTATTTTGCAAACTTGTCATCTTCTTAGCATTTAATTTGTTTCCCATTTTATTTTGAACTTTGGACTTGTGCAGCATAATTTCTATATTTTGAATGTTTGGAATAAATTCTATATAATGCATGTGCCTCCACATGAGGACATGTGTAGCATAATTAGCATTGAATATTAAATTAATCCATGTCTCAAACTTTTCATTATCAGATTGGCGGTTGAGATCAAAATTTATTTTTGTTCCTTTAAATTCTTATTGCTACTCAATGCTTATTAGTATTATTTTTATTCTGTTCATTCTTCCCAAGAATATAACGTTTAAAGTTGGAGAAAGGGTTTTATTTAAGAATGTCTTTAATATTATTTGATTCTATTATTTAATGCTGCCTTATTTCAAAAAGAATGGAAGGTTGGAGAATTAAGTTTTTTTAAAAATCAAATGATATTAATGTTTTTTTACTTACTTTACCATAATTAGGGGCTTAATTACTTAAAGAATATTGAATATAATTAGGCCTTTAAATATTTTTTTATGAACGAAATCCTTTTTAATTTTCATTAACTGGGGGGCCTTATTAAATTAGGAAAAATGATAATTTCACACATCTCCATCTAGTGAATCGGTGAATCCACCATTGAATTTGTGTGAGACCCAAATGAGTGCACAAGTCCAATGAAATGGATCCATTGAATTTGTAAAAAGAGTTGGTTGAAAGATGGTTATAAAGAATGATGTGTGTAACATGCATTTTAAATTAAGAGCTTTGGGCGGCCACCTAATGGTAGAGTTGACCCTTATCATATGGGCTATGGCAATTTACATTTTAATAGTTGGTTAATAGAATAAATATATGTAGATTGTCATGTAAGTTTGTAAACGTATTAAGTATCATGTACAATTTTAGTGATTTGCCACATTAATTTGAAAGGAATTTATGGTGAAAAATGTGGTACCCTAGAAACCATCATAAGATTACCTTAATAAGGATTGTGACCCCAAATTTGTCGGACAAGGAAACAAATTTTGGGTAATAAGAAATAATTAACGCATCTGTGATTGATTCTGTTGTACATATATTTTGATTTTAAATTAAACGTAATTAATTAGATATTAATACTTACTAAATAAAAACACTCTCCCATGAGTCCATGACGAGAAACCTTCCATTCAATGGGGGCTGCCTCCCAAGCTCCCTGATGTCTTGTGGTTTCTCACAAGACAATTCATCCGACATTCTCTGCTTCTCCTCTGTTCAAGCATTCCTCTGCTCCTTTTTAGTACGTGAAGAAAATCTTAAACCCAAATGAAAATGAATAAAAAAAGTCGAACACGTACGGAAAGACACAGATAATTCGAGGAATCTGAAATGGAATCCAAATCCTCCAAACATAAAGTAGGAGTTAGAGATATGTCATATAATACGGTCCCAGAAATGGAACAGGGCTGTCGTTGCCTGAAGGTTGTTTTGTGTTTGGCAAGCTTGAGCTTGGTTTCAGCTCACGTTATTGGGTATGGGGAACAGCCACTGTCCAAGATTGCCATTCAAATGACAACTACTGCACTTCGTAAGTCCGTCTCCATTCAAGCAAATCCAGTTGTTCTTGGGTTGCAGGTACATTGGCAAAAATCTACACAAGTTTCTTCTGGGAAAATCCAAAAAGCCTGTGCCTTTCATAAGGATGTTGAAAATTCATGATGTATTAATTGAAGTTTTGATGTTCATGATATTTCAATATCTACAGGGTTAAGTCTTTGATGTGGGTTTTTTTTGATATGATTACAGGGGGAGGACACAGAATGGGTGACCGTGAATCTTGTAAACCCAAATCCTTCTGAGGATGATTGGGTTGCAGTTTTTTCTCCTGCAAACTTCAAGTAATCTAATATATCTCTAGCTTTATCAGTTTGTTCAGTCTAGCTAATCGTTTTCTGTCACAAGTATGATTGAATAGAATGTGCAACTTAGTCTGGTCTGCATCAATTGGCAGCTCATCAATCTGTCCACCAGAGATTATTGAAGAGCAAGCACCACATATATGCACAAGCCCGATAAAGGTGTGTACAATTTGAATTGAAAAAAATGAGATTAAAGTAGCATATAAAATTGGAAAATTCCTCGAACCTCTAACTTATGTGATGGTGAATATCTTTTGTTGTAGTTCAAGTATGTAAAGTCCTCCAACTCAGAGTATACAAAAACTGGCAAAGCTGTTTTGAAGTTCCGGTTGATCAATCAGCGGGCAGATTTCTCCTTTGCAGTTTTTTCAGGCGGTTTGTCAAATGTGTGTCCCTTGCTCTTTAGCTGTTCTTATGCTTCATAAATATGTTCATATATCTTTGAACTGGACTTGTTTGTGTCCTGTTTCTGAATATTATGTTATTGAATATTGCAGCCTAAACTGGTGGCAGTTTCAAATTACATTACATTTGCCAATCCTAAAGCACCTCTATACCCACGACTTGCTAATGGGAAATCTTGGGATGAAGTAAGTTTACCCAAATTAAAGATTCCTGTAAAATCTTCTGATGGGTATTGGATACCAGGTCCTAACTCCTAAGCAATATGTTTGTCAAAGATAAATTTCTATTCTCAGTTGTTTTTCTTTTTTCATTTTTGATCTTTTGTAAGTTCTAAATCAGTATGTTTGCATGGAGCAGTTGCTAAAATCAATAAGAGTACTTCTGGTTTTGACACGAAGACGATGCTCATCCAAGTTCTTCTGATAACAAGCAGAATTTTTACTTAAGACTTTTGATATTATGCAGATGACAATAACCTGGACGAGTGGCTATGCAATAGATGAAGCTGTTCCATTCGTGGAATGGAGTATAAAGGGAGAAACTAAAACTCGATCCCCGGCTGGAACATTGACAGTTGATCGGAACAGCATGTGTGGTATAATTCATTTCACCTACCAATAAGTTTACCACACTGCAGACTTTCCCTTATGAATTGCGAGTTGATCATACCATGCTTGTGCCATTTAGTGATGAAGAAAGTGCTTGCTATGAATTACAAAGCAATATCAGGTTTCAAATACATTTGTGATTTGCTATGAATTATGTTCCTCAAGTTACTTCTGATATTTTGGATCAGAACACTAAGTCCTTTGATTTCTACTGTAACCTTTAAAGAAAGCTGAAAGACACTTCTCAATCAATAATACTTCTCTGTGGCCATTTCTATGCTTTCTTAGAATACAATATAAAGTTTATGCTTCAAAATCTAGCCAAATGAGTAAGTTTTAATTTTCAAAGCATGATATCTTTGTAGAAAATTGTAAGAAGATGTTAATGGAAATGTAAAGTGGAAGAAGAGAAAGAAAAAGAAAAGACACCAGGATTTTCAGGTGTTTTGGCGTTAGATGCCTACGTTCACCACTAAGGAAAATATCAAACTGAATATGGCAAACCTATATTCTAACACTCTTGTCACTATAAGCACATGTTTTTACAACCTAGACTTCATTGCATAATGAGACTTCCATTTAACTTTGCAGGTTCACCCGCACGAACAATAGGCTGGCGTGATCAGGGTTTTATACACACAAGTTTCTTAAAAAATTTGTGGCCGAACTCTGTGTATGCTTTAAGTTACATTTTCTTGACATAAAAGTATCCCTGAAGTGTTGATGATATATGTTGACCGTTGTTATATTGGTATTTCAGGTACTCTTATAGGATGGGTCATCTCTTATCCAATGGTTCAGTTGCCTGGAGCAAAAGCTATTCTTTCAAATCATCCCCATATCCTGGACAGGACTCACTACAACGTGTAATAATATTTGGTGACATGGGGAAGGTAGTGTTGAGTACTTATTACAAGTCATTTACAAAACGAGCCAATCGTCTATGTGACATTTATCATGGTAGCCATTAAAACATGAACTACCACATAGCAGTTCACGTGATACTAATTTTTGTAAAATGTGGAAGAAAATTATAGTAAAATCCTCTTCGGACCCTTCAGCTTGCAGCTAGTACTTAATGGTTTAAGGTTCTTTATCTACTCATATACCTAGACATAGAACTAGATTAAGGTTACACCTTGAATCTGTCCACTAACCTTGCTAGTTCTTCATTCATTGTACATTTTACAAATAGAGTTAATAGATAATAAATCTTCAAAAATAGATGGGCAGCAGCTGATATAGCTAGAGTTTGCGAAATAGGAGCAAAAGAAGCTTCTAAAAGATGTCATTTACTGGTTTCTGAACTAGAAGGGAAATAGCATTCAGAAGGGTGCTTGAGAACCATTGCTAGGAGTTGCCCTTCAATTTGCATCTGTGTTGGTGGCTAAGTTGATTTTCTATATTTTTCAGGCTGAGCGTGATGGCTCATATGAGTACAGTGATTATCAGCCAGGTGCACTGAATACTACCGACCAACTCATCAAGGACTTGGACAACTATGACATAGTTTTCAATATTGGAGATATGACATATTCAAATGGATATGTCTCACAGTGGGACCAATTCACGGCACTGGTGGAGCCCATTGCATCAACTGTCCCATATATGGTTGCAAGGTTTGTGCAACTGTTCATTGTTTGTTTCCATCCATGCATGAAAGTTACTTGACAACACTTGTTATCTTATCTTTTATGTGATCGTCTTGCAGTGGCAATCATGAACGTGATTGGCCAGATTCTGGATCCTTCTATCAAACTAAAGATTCAGGTGGGGAATGCGGTGTGTTTGCTGAGACCATGTTCTATGTTCCTGCTGAGAACAGAGCTAAGTTCTGGTAAATTGCATATACGTTTTTCCAGTAACTTATATATATATGTTTTTAGGCATGTTGAAATATTAGGATGAATCTTAGCAGTGCAGGCATGTTGACACAAATTGTTAAATTACCCATGTGTAGGCACAAACTTCATATTATTGGAAATGAAGTAAACTTATGAATCAAGTTTCAAACTTAGGACATTTGTTCTAAAACAATGATAAATTATCACGTATTCGACAAAAATAAGCATATAGAAAACAGGTAAATTTAATCATTTAATTAATACATTAACACGAATAAGCCTTCCTTCTCAAGAATACACTGAAGAGTATCCTCTGGAATTAGTACATTAGAAGGGAGTTTAATTCCTGTGATAACTTGCCCAAGAGATGATCAGGTTGGTCCATTTTCCCAACATTCCTCTGTTTTTACAGGTATTCAACAGATTATGGCATGTTTCACTTCTGTATAGCTGACACTGAGCATGACTGGAGGGAGGGAACAGAACAGTACAAGTTCATTGAGCATTGCCTTGCATCAGCAGATAGACGGAAACAACCATGGTTGATCTTTGCTTCTCATCGTGCTCTTGGATATTCCTCCAGAGATTGGTATGCCGAGGGGGGCGCATTTGAAGATCCCATGGGAAGGGTGGGCTTGCAGAAGCTTTGGCAGAAGTACAGGGTGGACATTGCATTTTTCGGCCATGTCCATAATTATGAAAGGACATGCCCCATTTACCAGGTAAAATGTCCATGTGCAGCTTTCGTCACACAAATCCAAAACGAATTTAGTGAATTATGGTTAATGGGTCTAACCCGTTTATTTATAGGTCGGATTAAAGTTGACTTATATAGTCATGCATCGATACAATTTGAACCCAACATCCTACTTTCATGCAATGTCTCTAACCTTTTTTTTTTTTTTCAATGCTGATGGGGTGCGTAGAATCAATGCGTCAATTCAGAGAAGTCACGTTATTCAGGGACAATGAATGGAACAATCCATGTTGTCGTTGGAGGGGGAGGGAGTCACTTATCAGAATTCACCACAGCAATACCCAATTGGAGCATTTACAGAGACTATGACTACGGCTTTGGCAAACTGACAGCATTCAATCACTCTTATCTCCTTTTCGAGTACAAGAAAAGCAGTGATGGAAACGTATATGATTCCTTTACCATTTCAAGGGAATACAAAGATGTATTGGCTTGTGTACATGACGGTTGTGAACCTACCACTCTGGCGTCTTGATTTATATCTTACAACTGTTTGATGAAAGCCTATTCCTGACGAAATTTGGAGCCAGTATCAAACCTTCCACTGATGCAATTGTGTTGTTATTAAAGCAATCAATAAAATTCCATTTTTATCATAGGGCAGCCAGCAATTGGCACCCGAATTGCATGTAATTCGGACAGAGACCCACAACCCACGAGTCACGACCAAGCATGGCCGTGGGTCACAGTTTCTTTCACCTTTTTTTCAAATAGGAATATTTTGAGAATTTCATGGTCGTGGTCGTGGGTTGTGTGTCTCTGTCTCTGTCCAAGCAAACCCTCTTCATTGGAGCTCAACGTTTTTGTCGGTGGAATCCTCCCAATACTTTGACGATATCCTTCTGGAACAGATTTTGGCTGTACAGAGCAATGTCCATCTGAACGTGGTCTGAGAAGGAAGATGGAGCTGACTAAACGTGTAGGGGTGAAATAACGGTTAGGCTAAAACCGCTAACCGCAATCACTTAGGCGATTAATAATTTTTACTAACCGCCTTCGTTAACCTGGTAGCGGTTAACCGCTTTGGGATAACCACTTTTTTCTAACCGCTTTTTTGGGCTTTTTTTTTAGACTAATTTTGGGCTGGTTTTGGACCGGTTTTGAGCCGGTTTTGGACCGGTTTTTGGCTTACTTTAAACATATTTTTTGCTCATTTTAAACGTTTTTTTTCTCCCTTCCATGGCCATTTTAGCATTAAAAATTGCTATATACCAAAATCTTGTTGGTCACCTTCTACAAATCTACACATCATATAATATACAAATAAAATTACAACAAAATCATCACTTCACTTGTAGTCTTATACATAAACTCAAAAAAATTCAAAAACTCACAAGCAAGTTCATAAACTCACATAGAAATAAAATAAAACACAAACAAGTTCATAAACTCACAAGCAACCAAAAAAATTAACATGGTTGAACTTGAAGCTTGAGCCTATTTTAATCAATCAAAAAAAGTTCATAAACTCACAACTTATTGTTATTTATTATATGAAATATATGTATATATAATATAAATATATATTATATTTAAAAAAAAGCGGTTAGCGGTTAGCGGATTTCCAAAACCCACTAACCGTTAACTGCAACCGCCTAGGCGGTTAGCAGTTTTTACTAACCGCTTTCAAAGTTGTTAGGCAGTTAGGCGGTTAGCGGTTATAACGGTTAGCGGTTGCGGTTAGGCGGTTTTAAATTTCAACCCTATAAACGTGGGTGTGGTAATGGGAACTTTTTTTTATATATATATAAAAAAAAAAAAAAAAAAAAAAAAAAAAAAAAAAAAAAAATTAATTGAGGGTAAATTTAAAATTGGTTCAAATAGGGTTTGGATTTTTTTTTTTTTTGACCTAAGGTTCAAATTCTATCATAAATGGTACATGATTTACAGGAATATATATATATATATATATATATATATATATATATATATATATAAACATTCAGCCATTAGATTTGTAGGGTCTACTATTGATTTATTTGGGGTTCACATAAATTCAAAAATTTAATGATTAGTTTGTAAGATGATTATAAGAGAAATATGAGCAAAATATTGACATAAAGCATTTCTCTTTAAAATATTTGTTTTAAGAAAATAAAAAAACGTTAACAAGACATCTTTCTTTCTTGTGAGAAAATGAACATATATATATTTTGTATTGGAAAATGAACATATTAATCTCATGGAAAATAGGATTTGTCCATTTGAGTATCTATTTTATTGACACGTATTTTTTTTAAAAAAAAATTAAATAATATAAAATCATATTCATGATTTCCTACTATTTCAAAGAAAGTGTAAATTTTCAAATTACAAAATATAGGCAATTTATTTGTATCGAAACACTTGAAAAATGCTACCTATTAAAAAAGTGGCATGTTACAGTTGAAAATTTGTTTTCTATGTTGTAAAAAAACTGTTTTTTGATTTTCTAAAGAAAAAAAGTCTATGCAAAAGTGATAAAAAAAAAATTAAAAAAAAAAACATTTTGAAATGGAAATTATTTTTAGTTGTCTCGATAACATGAATAGGTACCATTTTTCAAGTGTTTCGATGTCAAGAAGCTGCCTAAATTTCGTAATTTGAAAATCTACACTCTTTAAATTTGTAGAGAATCATAATCCTATAAAATCATATACACTATTAAATATATTAATTTCAAATCTTGATTATGAAATAATCTAATTCAAATTATATTCCTATAATCATGGATCTTTGTCTTCACGTTTTTGGTGGAAGCGAAATCACGGTCAGAGCAAGAGAACATCTTAAAATGGGGTGCCCCATATAGGGGTCCACCCTTGGCCCTTGTGATTCTATTATGATTGTGTCTTTTATTTTCAGGGCACGCAGTACACGTTGCTTTTTGTTTGAAGTGAGTAAAAATTATTATTATTATTATTATTATTATATTATTATTTTAATTGTATGTATGTTATAACATTTTATTAAATAATATGTATAGTTCGCTTAGATTTTTTTGTCTTATTGTAATTGGATTCGGCTTACATATTGTTATTTTTTTATTTTGACATGTCCGCATAAGAGGAGGAGAGGGATTCAAATTAGTGATTTTCGCTTCATTAGGCGTGATCTCAGCCGATTGAGCTATCTCTTGGAGACTACATGCTTTATTTTAAGCAACGATCAAGATTGAATCTCTTAAAATCTTTATTAATTTTCTCTCTTCTATTAAAAGCTTCTCAAAATAGGTCAATTTTGAAATTCAATCTTGACCATTGTAAGCCAAATCCATTGTAATTATACTCGGCTAGTTACCTTCTATGTTATAGGGCAAAAGCATTACGTTTTAAAGCAACAAACGTGCTTTAGGCTCTTTTTTTTTGAAAAAAAAAAAAAAAAAAAAAAAATCAAATTGACGTTTAGGTTTATTATAATTTCTAACAAAACACATTTTTTTCCTTTTAAAAGTTTAAAATTATGTTTAGTCCAATTTGCTAGTCAAAAGTATGCATAAAGATTTCAATAAATTAAGAAAAACATATCTCTCGAATCCACGTCACCACTACAGATAAAAGTATAGGGGACAGAAGTGGATTGTATTGTGATATCAATAATTAGATGCATTTGTTTTTTTTTGGCCATATCGTATGTGGCAAGTCCGTTTCTGGATGCCATCTTAGCATCTTTGATCTTTCTTTCTTTTCTTTTTTTTTCTTCCCTCTCACACTTAACACGTTGGAATAAGATATTATTATGCTTTTTTTCTTTTCTTTTTTTCTTTTTTTGGTGGCAGGAGTCAATTAATGCAAGAAAGACAAGGAATAGAAAAATGCATGCTTTTTGATTGCTAATTTCTTTACTTTAATCTCACTTTAACATTTTTTTTTAAATCTTATATGCTTTGTTGAGTTGCTAACAAAGCATAAGGATCAAATTTTGTTTTTATATGAAAAAATAAATACAATTACAATATTTTACTAAGGTAAAAAAAAATAAAAAAATGTTCACATTAACCATTTTTATATAAAAAAGTTGATGTAAAATGAAAAATAAAAAATTACATGTCCTTTATTGCAATTTTTAAACTAAAATCACTTTTTAGTTTTGTTACCAAGTAAACAACTTTTAGTAGCAACACTTTTGACAAAAGCTCTTTATCCAAAAGCTATAATTTTCATCGCAATTCCAAACATGCCTTAGACAAAATTTTCTCTCTTTCTTTATCTTTTTTCTTGAAAAACTTCTCCGGCTGTCACTTTCAGCCTTTCTCATTGGCATTGCCTTGATCCAACCATCAACTTTGAATGCCTTTAATTTACACCTTGAGTTTGAGGGGGGTGTTGGAATATTTTATATTTTTTAAATTATGTTTATTAATATTTTCATTAATAAGTTATTTCTCTTTATGTTAGAAAATTTTTATTCTCTATTATTATATTTCATTGTAAGGTTTATTCTCTTCCTTAATTAGTTTAGGTCTACTTTAGGGTTTCTTGATTACTACTCATTGTCTTTCTATAAATAGAGAATTATGTAATATTGTTTCACACTGTGAATAGACAAGATGTAGCTCAAACGTCTTTCTCCGCTTTCCCTCTCTCTTTTATTTCTCTTTTATATTTTAGTATTTTATATTTTATATATATATTAACAGTAACAAATTAACGTTTTACAATACATAACCAACAAACAACATCCATCCTTTCTCGGCTCCAACATTATCTCACAATCTTAAATGTTTTTTGTTTTAACTTTCAAGTGATAGTACTGATGTGTGCCCACCATATATATGCTCATATGGCAAAGCATTTGCTGTCGATTAAGCTATATCACTAAAAATAGAAATGTCCTCGAGTAGTAATTTAATCGGCTGTGAATTACGTCTTATGAAATAGAAGTCATTAGTTCGAATTTTTCCTCCCCCTTCCATTGTGTGGACATATTAAAAAAAAAATCACTAAAAATAGAAATGAACCACGTACGTTACTATTAATTGCCATATCATGGTAATTTAATTATGTACCATGAAGAGCAGGGTAATGTTGATGGATAATATTCTCCTTTAGCTGCATCGGGTGATGAATAATTAACTTTAAGCTTTAGATGGATTGTCTCATCAGAGTCATCACCATCTAATCTGCAAAGACTTAGACCCTTAGCAATGATGCCCTTGTGGCTTGTAGGCAGTGTTTGCCAATGGCCTGGACCGGTAAAGTACCGGGCCTCTTCTTCAATCCAAAAAAAAATTTTACTTTTGCCTCAAAATTAATCCTAACATTCCTACTTTTTATATCACATCAATCATTTTTTTTATTATTATTCAAATAAAAAAATCACTACAAAACAATTTTTATTTTACATTTTTTCATATAAAATATATTTGTTCACTTTTCTCCACAAAACATTTTTACTAAAACCAATTAAATACATATTCCTAAAAGGGCTAGAGTGCCGGCCCTTGACCCTCTGGCCTCTTGGCAAACACTACCATAGGGTCGGCTGTGAGGAAAATGACAAATTCATGGCCAAACAATATAAGAAAATTTTGTTTGGCTTTTTTGCAGCTGGAAAAGCATTGAAGAGAAATATTGATGAAACAATACCAACCAAAATACTGATTTCAGCAATAGCTATCAAGGGGAAAGGGGAGAAAGAGCGTTAAATCAACACTTAACCAAAAGCTTTGCAGACAAGATATAATGAATTTAATCATTTAATTAATATTTTTTTTTTAAATAAGTAATGTCATTTAAGAGAGCATGCACCTTAGAAGAAGCTGGTAGTCTGGTAGACTAAGAAAGCAAGCACGAGAAGTTAGATTGTCTGTTCCACTTCTGCAGCCACCAAGAAGGATGTATGAACAATTAGAGGCATTAATTAATTGGTAAGCATGTTGCTAGAAAGTATTAAGCTTTAATAAAAAGATATATAGACACAAATCGGCACAAAAAATACGGCAAAAAAAATCAATAATTACATAAAGGGCCAATAATTGTACATGCCTTGTTTGATTGAGCAAGGATAAATACACCATTCCCCCCTACTTCTTAATTATATGATCAATATACATAATACCTAGCTGTTACCATCTAACTCACACCTTTCCTGCCTTATTGTTATTGAGTCATTTTCCTATTTAGCCTATCCCTTCATTGTGCAAGTCAGACTATGCTCCAATCAAAATTTAATTAAAAAATTAAACAAAGTTGAACCAAAATTTAACCTCAGCTTTAATAGTTTCGGCTGTCAATTTCGTCTAATTAAGAGAAACTAGTTCCTCGATCTGGGAATTCCTGCACCAATAATCCAAAGATAGCCAACTCAATCTCTGATGCTATCTCTCCTACCTACTCCTGATTTCTCTTCCACCCACCAAATTCATTTCTGAATTTCAACCGTGTTTGCCTAAGGAACAGAGCGGTACTGTAACTGGAACGGTACTGTCCTAGCTACAGTATTAATACTATAGATGTACTGAAAAGCCCCTCACACAGCCCAATAAGCTGCAGTGAAATTTATTCCTATCTAACCAAACCACCGAGCCACCCCCCCTAACTCTTCTTTCTCTTTCAACGAAATTTTTTTTAAAAAAAAAACAAAACTGCATCTACAGACTACAGCTTATTCTTCTAGTATGCTTCTCCCACAACTCCTCTTTCTCTCTTCTTTCAACGAAAAAGAAAAAAACAAAACAAAACAGCATCTACAGCTTTTTCTTCTAGTAGGCTTCTCCCACAACTCCTCTTTCGACGAAAAAGAAACAAAAAAAAAAAAAAACAAAACTGCATCTACAGCTTCTTCTAGTAGGCTTCTCCCACTGCTCCTCTTTCACTGCAACTTATTGGGCTGTGTGAGGGACTTTTCAGCCTTTTGAAAATAGAAGGAGGACTTTTCAGTACATCTACAGTACTGATACTGTAGCTGAAACATTACGGTACTGCTCCGTTCCTTAAGCAAACACTGCCTAAATGATACGGTTGGCGAGACGTGAGTCGACTCAGTTAAATTTACGGTCATTTCCTGCAGAGGTAGTCACATGCTTGAGGCTACAATAATAATAATTTTATTTTTTTATTTTTACCACGTTACTTCCTGGGACCAGATGATATACGTACGGAATTTATCTTTCACCGACATTAATTAGCTACTGTTAACTTTTCTTTTAAGACAGTACTTTGTGGCTTTTGGATTCCCTCCAATTCACATGGACCAGAGGACAGCCGGTCCTTGTTCAATCAGGAGCAAAATTATCTAATTTTTTTTTTTTTTTTTTTAAACAATTCTACTCCACCGGTTCCCATAGGATACCAGTCCTACTTTGTGAATGGCTCGAACAAGTACGGAAGGTGGGGGCAATGGTTTTTTTTTTAAGAAAAACTTTTTCTGATACATTTCTCTAAATTAAGCATAAAATTAACCAGAAGGATAAGTTATTTGGTTCAAAAGGCTGAGCGTGTGATATAATTAAGTTTGAGATATGTTATTTCATCCAAACATGATCTTCATTATATAAGCAGGTGTCATGCATAAATCATCCTGAAAGCTAGCTATGGCTTCAAAGCATGATTTTCCCTTTTAAAATTTACCCGTTGAGTCATAGCCTAATTCAATTTCATCATAACATTAATTAAACTTAAAACAACTAATAATAATCAGACAAGTAAGGAAATTTTCATTACGGAATTCAAGCTCACGCCCTAATGAGATGTCTCAACTACTTAAAATTTCATTGAGACCACTAAAACACCGTTACTAATAATTTTGTTTAGTACTATTGAGTTAAGAATGTGATACACATGTTAAGTACAAAAACAGGTGGTCTTTGCTCTTTATATAGCACCAGATGTCTTCGTTTCTCTCCCACACAGCATAAGCCTCCATTAATGGTTTCTCACATCTTCAGCTGAGTTTCCCTTCTTCTTTTCTCTCTATTCCTTCACTCTTTCCGGTGCTCCTTCTTAACCCAAAAAACCAAAAACAAAAGAAAATATAAATGGAAGACAGCTCTCAGTGGTTGAAGATGATCTTGATGATTGTCGTCCTTTCGTGGCTGCAAATTTTGGGCTTGGCTTCGGCTCACGGCAGGGCAAGAGATGACGCGCATCCACTGTCTAAGATCAACATTCATAAAACCACGCTTGCCCTCCGTGACTCCGTCTCCATTAAAGCTAGCCCATCCCTTCTCGGCTCGAAGGTACCAATATTTCATCTACATTGCTTATTTTTACCCTTCAAGATTTCTTCTTTTCCTTTTGTTTTCTAATGTGATTGTCCTCCTTCCAATTCTGCATTTTTAGCTACCTATGGCTATACATATTGGTTTATGGGAAATCATATAGGTCATATTAATTTTTCGGGCCCGAAGATAATATATTTTTTAGGGAAATTATATATAAACTCCTTCGGTCAACACGCCTTCATTAAAAACTCCCTAGGTATTTTTTTCCGAAAATTGACTTCCTGAGTCAATCGAAACTATAATAAACTCTCTACCTTCAAAATTTTTTAATAGCTGTTAGGGCCACTCAAAACTTTCTGTTTTACCTTATTAAAATATTAATTTTTTTATTAATTTAATTTAAAAAATTAAATCTTAAAAAAAAAAATTGAAGGGTGGCCACCGCCACCCCTGGCCACCCCCCAACCCCTATGGGGTGGCTGTACCAGGGGTGGTTTGCCCACCTCTGAGGTGGCTTGCGGCTAGCCCCAGGTGGTTTAGGGTGGCTCGCAGCGAGCCCAAGGTGGTTTGGGGTGGCTCGTGGCCACCCCTTTTCACCCATGGGGTGGCCGCGAGCCACCCCATGGGTGGTTTGGGGTAGCCTGCGGGCCACCCCATGGGTGGTATGGGCCACCCCATGGGTGGAAAGGGGTGGCTGTGAGCCACCCACACGGCCACCCCAAACCACCTGGGGCCACCCCCATTGGTGGTTTGGGGTGGCCTGCGTGGAGGGGTGGCCAAGGGTGGCGGTGCCGCCACCCCTGGCCACCATTCAATTTTTTTTTTTTTTTTTTTTAAGATTTAATTTTTTAAATTAAATTAATAAAAAAATTAATATTTTAATCAGGTAAAATGGAAAGTTTTGAGTAGTCCTAACGGCTGTTAAAAATTTTTGACGATAGAGAGTTTATTGTAGTTTCGATTAACCCAATGAGTCAATTTCTGAAAAAAAAAAAAAACACCTAGGGAGTTTTTAATGAAGGCACGTTGACCTAAGGAATTTATATATAATTTCCCTATTTTTTATTATCTTGTGTCTTTTCCTTTGAAAAAATAATTTTATCTCTTTTCTTTAGTTTATTTTCTTGTTAACATTGAATGTATTAATTTTTTATATATTAATTTAATCTTCAAACATAATATATTTTTTATTCGTACACTGACTCTCATGTTTTAATATATTTTTCAATTGGCCCCTTCCCATAAATATGTCTGGCTTCATCCTATTGGATACCAACAGGACTAAAAAAAAGGCTAATAATTTATCGGACAAGAAAACAAATTTTGGGTAATAAGAAATAAAGAACCTGATTCAGCATCTGTTGTACATATATTTTATATCAACTACAATTTGTATAATTGGTTTTAAATTAAAAGTAATACACAAAGATCTACGTACATAATATTAATTTAAGTATTTGATGTGGGTTTTTCTTCATATGATTACAGGGCGAGGACACAGAATGGGTGACAGTGAATCTTGTAAATCCAGATCCTTCTGAGGATGATTGGGTTGCTGTTTTTTCACCTGCAAACTTCAAGTAATCTACATCTCTAGCTTTATCAGTTTGTTCAGTCTAGCTAGTCGATCGTTACATATAATATTGAATAGAATGTGCAACCTAGTCAATGGCTTTTCAAGAAGTAGAGTTTTTTTTTTTCCCAAATAATGGAGATTATAGTTGTGGGGCTAAAGTTTCCTCAGTTAAGTCATAAATTGAAGGAATATTTTTGGTTTTGAATCGGTGTAGGTGTTGTTGATCGCAAAACAAACCATTATAGATTAATAATTCTTTTCAAAACCAAGAATAAATCAAGAATTTACTTTGAGGTAAAATAGAAAGAAAACCGCTTCTAGAGTGTTTCTTATTGAAAACCAATGAATAATAATCCCCATAACAACTATTTATAGTAGCTAGACTCTTAAATCTAACAAAACACTGAAATAAAGTCAGTTTGGCGACCAATGCAATCTCGTCGGAATAGACCTACTTACTCGTTTGGACGAGACTTGCGATAAAACCTAAAAACTTAAAAAAAAAAAATAAAAAAAAAAAAAAAATTAAAAAAATTAAAAAAGTAAAAAGAAAGACATTCTCAACTTGTTTCCGAAACAAGTTTCTCGAGTATTTGTTTTTGTATTTCTTTTAACGGCCCTTTTTACCCATTAAATGTTGAATTGGAAATTTAATAAGCTGTCGAAAGCCACCAAGTTTTCCTACATTCTATGTCGGAATCACAAGCTATGGCCTTTTATTTTTTTATTAAGATTGGTCTGATTGAATAGTGGCCTGCATCAATTGGCAGCTCATCAACCTGTAAACCAGAGAATGATGAAGTTGCAGAACCATATATATGCACAAGCCCGATAAAGGTGTGTACGTACAATTTGAATTGAAAAACTGAGATTAAAGTACGTAGCAGTTAATTAAAATTGGAAAATTCCTCGAATCTCTAACCTATATATGTGATGGTGAATATCTTTGTTGTAGTACAAGTACGCAAATTACTCCAATTCAGAGTATACAAAAACAGGCAAAGCGGTTTTGAAGTTCCAGTTGATCAATCAGCGGGCAGATTTCTCCTTTGCAATTTTTTCAGGCGGCTTGTCAAATGTGTGTCCCTGGCTCTTTTGCTCTTCTTATATCTATGAACTGTACTTGTTAGTGTCCTGTTTCTGAATATTATGTTATTGAATATTGCAGCCTAAACTGGTGGCAGTTTCAAATTACATCACATTTGCCAATCCTAGAGCACCTCTATACCCACGACTTGCTAATGGGAAATCTTGGGATGAAGTAAGTTTACCCAAATTATGGATTCCTGTAAAATCTTCTGATAAATACTGGATATCAGGTCCCAACTCCTAAGCAACATGTTTGTCATTTTTTTTTTTTTGATATTTTGAAGTCATAAATCAGTATGTTTGCAAGGAGAAGTTGATCAAATTCAATAAGATCGAGTTCTGGTTTTAAATCAATTCCCTATAAATGCATGAAACTCCAGCTGTTGTTGAAGCTTTCTAAATGAACTCTTCTTCTGGTTATGCAGATAACAGTAACCTGGACGAGTGGCTATGCGATACATGAAGCTGTTCCATTCGTGGAATGGGGTCTGAAGGGAGAAACTAAAACTCGATCCCCAGCTGGAACATTGACAGTTGATCAGAACAGCATGTGTGGTATAGTTCATTTCATCTACCAATAATTTTACCACACTGCATACTTTCCCTTATGATCATACCATGCTTGAGCCATTTGGTGATGCAGAAAGTGCTTGACTTCATTGCATAATGAGACTTCCTTGTAAGTACTCTGCAGGTTCACCTGCACGGACAGTAGGCTGGCGTGATCAGGGATTTATACACACAAGTTTCTTAAAAAATTTGTGGCCGAATGCTGTGTATGTTCTTAGTTACATTTTCTTGACATAAAAGTATCCCTGAAGTGTTGATGATATATGTTGACCATTGTTATAATGGTATTTCAGGTACACTTACAGGATGGGTCATTTCTTATCCAATGGTTCAGGTGTCTGGAGCAAAACCTATTCTTTCAAATCATCCCCATATCCTGGACAGGACTCACTACAACGTGTAATAATATTTGGCGACATGGGGCAGGTAGTATTGAGTACTTACATAATGAAAATTATTGCTAGGAGTTTGCGAAATTTGACCAGAAGAAGCTTCTGAAAGATGTCATTTACTGGTTTTTGAACTAGAAGGGAAATAGCATTCAAAAGGGTGCTTGAGAACCATTGCTAGGAGTTGCCCTTCACTTTGCATCTGTGTTGGTAGCTAAGTTGAGTTTCTGTATTTTTCAGGCTGAGCGTGATGGCTCAAATGAATACGGTAATAAGAGCCCTGGTGCACTGAATACTACCGACCAACTCGTCAAGGACTTGAAAAACTATGACATAGTGTTCCATATAGGAGATATGGCTTATTCAGATGGATATGTCTCACAGTGGGACAAATTCACGGCACAGGTGGAGCCCATTGCATCAACTGTCCCATATATGGTTGCAAGGTTTGTGCAACTAATTAACTGTTCATTGTTTGTTTCCTTCCATACATGAAATTAGTTACTTGATAACACTTGATAAAGAATCTTTAATGTGATCATCTTGCAGTGGCAATCATGAACGTGATTGGCCAGATTCTGGATCCTTCTATCAATTTACAGATTCAGGTGGAGAATGCGGTGTGCTTGCTGAGACCATGTACTATGTTCCTGCCGAGAACAGAGCTAAGTTCTGGTAAATTCCTGTCATAACTTGTCCAAGAGATGATCAGCTTGGTCCATTTTCCCAACATTCCTTAGTTTTTTATTTGAAAATGTTGACGAAATGTGCAGGTATTCAACAGATTATGGCATGTTTCACTTCTGTATAGCTGATAGTGAGCACGATTGGAGGCAGGGAACAGAACAGTACAAATTCATTGAGCATTGCCTTGCATCAGCTGATAGACGGAAACAACCATGGTTGATCTTTGCTGCTCATCGTGTTCTTGGATATTCCTCCAATGCGTATTTCGCCGAGGAGGGCTCATTTGAAGAGCCCATGGGAAGGGATGACTTGCAGAAGCTTTGGCAGAAGTACAGGGTAGACATTGCATTTTTTGGCCATGTCCATAACTATGAAAGGACATGCCCCATTTACCAGGTAAAATGTCAAGCACACTTTGATATACAATTCACTATTAATATCATTTGCCTGCATTGGTATAGTTTGAACAAAGATATATGAAAATGCTCTTGTGCAAGAGCCTCTGTCATAAGCAGCAGGATAATACTTCAAGCAATGTCCAGCTGCATTGTTGAATTTGTTAGCCAGCTCTTACTTCAGCATACCAAGTTTGAGATGACTTTTACGTGGGGTTAACAATTTTTTGTACGACTAGTGAACCCGACATAAACCTAACACAAAATTAGTAAGTTAAGGTTGAGAGGTCTGACCTATTTAATTGAATGAGTTGTCTTATTCTGTTATACAAACATAACTCACGAACACGAATTGTTACCCCTACTTTCATGCCACGTCTCTAATTGTTTTTTCATTTTGTCAATGCTGGTGGTGTGTAGAATCAATGCGTCAATTCAAAGACATCACATTATTCAGGTACCATGAACGGAACAATTCATGTTGTCGCTGGAGGGGGAGGTCACCACTTATCAACTTTCAGCACAGTAACACCCGACTGGAGCATTTTCAGAGACCTTGACTTTGGCTTCGTCAAGCTCACAGCTTTCAATCACTCTTATCTCCTTTTTGAGTACAAGAAAAGTAGCGATGGAAAGGTATATGATTCCTTCACCATTTCAAGGGAATACAAAGATATATTGGCTTGTGTACATGACAGTTGTGCACCTACCACTCTGGCAGCTTGATCTGTATCTTAAAATTGTATGAGGAAAACTTATGCCCGATGAAATTTGGCACTAGTATCAGACCTTCCACTAATGCAACTATGTTGTTATTGAAGCAATAAAGGCTATGTTTTTTTTACTTATTATTATAGTTTGGATAGCTTTTATCATAGGGCAGCCATCAATTGGGATCCCCTACCATTGGCACCTGAATTGCACACAATTCGGGTGGCCCCACAAAGAAGAGACCGCTCGGGACGAGTAGATGCCATAGCTCCCCTTTCTGTTGGTCTAGCCAAATGGCATTCAATTTGGACAGCCAATTGTAATGGATCCTCATCTAAACTAAACGACCAATATCAAAAGGCTCAGTTGAAGATTTTGTTTAAAAAATCATGTTGTACCAATTAATATTGGAAATAAAAAGAAAATCATAGGAAGAGAATGTTGAAGTTTAAGAACCTCATAACAATTTAAAGAAAGCGTATTTAAAGAAACAATTTCGAAAGGTAAAATAAAGTGTTAAGAATATTTCCAACAGAGTAGACAAATTTATAATAATATTTAAATTATAGAGATATTTTGAAAAAATAATAATTTAAGGAACACAATGAGACACGTGCAATGTGTTTTATTTTTTTCTATTGAAAGTGAAGAAGATGGAAAATGGAAAATTACAAGAAAATAAAACACGAGAAATAGGATCCATCAAAAAAAGTTGAGAATAAGTCAAATAAATGACTTAGCCTTTAGAGCAACTGGTGTTGCTAAAAGAGACAGTAAACATAGAGAAAGTTCCGAAACCGGAACAATCTACTAAGCCAGGAGGGTTTGGACTCATGATTTGAGAGAGGGTTTTGAACCGGTTGGAGGATTTGGATTCAATTTCCTTTCTCTATTGTTTCTCAGTCTGAGATCTCATTCCCAAATGGGTTTCGATTTATTTTGGCTCTCACACAAGGGAGATCTCATTCAATTTCCTTTCTCTATTGCTTTGTTGGGATTAAGTCAAATGCATCAGCTACCATGCGATTGGGGCCATCTTGAGATATACTTCTTCCAATCTGGTAAGCTGCAATTTGCAGCAGTGTTGATGGTTAAGCTTTCGGCTTCTCAACAACCCAAAGCGGATGGTTTCTTTGTCTTTGAGTTCTTTCACAGGATGGGCTTAAGTTTAACACGTCTTCTCAAATCAACTTTTCTGCTCCTGTTTGCTCATCCATGTTGTGGAGGAAGAGAGAGAGAGGAGAGGGAAGAGCGAGCGGGAGTGAGAAATAGAGGTAGAAAAAATAGAACAAAAAAAAATGAAAAATAATATTTAAAGAAAGTAGAGAGTAAAATAGATAATTTATTGAAACTTGTATTTTTCAAATGAATAGGCAAAAAAAAAACAGTGCTTTTTGAGTAGCTAAAATGGCTATTGCTGCTATAAATGCTCTAAAAAGTTATAAATGTGAGAACATACGGCTTTGTACACCGCTGAAAAAGGAAGGCTTACATACAAATACAAGTATATAAACTGACCACTACATCTAGAGTTTGGGTTGCCTCTAGTTAAAAAATCACTAGAGATCCTCCTGTGAAAAATTAAACTATCAAAATTGCCTCCAGTGAAAAAAAATACACTAGAGTTTTCTCCAAATCTTGCAATTTTGACCATTTACTTTTTCACAATAAATTTTTCAGTATTTTTTCACCGGAGCCTGGAGGCAAACCATACTCGAACACAAGTGATTGAAGCTTTTGGGAGAAAGAAGCACCCCAATGATCCCTTAGTAGGCAAAAGCTAACAATAATAAAAAAAAAAAAACCTCCTATCACTATAATTGATAGTCACCATTAACCAACCATCTCCTGATCATCAGAAGGCTTGTTTTCTTGTTCAATTGATGAGCTAATAGATGCTAGCAGATCATCAACTTTTAGAGGAGAATGCCGATCAAGCCATATACTGGAACATAACCTGCAAGGGTAAACTCCAAAAAGGCACAAGAGTAAGCTTTTAAAGTAATCTGGTTTATACAAAGGGGTGGGTACGTACCCGAAGAGACCCTAGCTTCTTTTTTTCTTTTGAGGTTAATAAAATATAGAAACTAGCTAATTATACAAAGGCATGCACATATTTATTTCCACAACCCAAAGCCGCAGGATTGTGAGTACCAACTACAAATTACACGGGAGGATGAACAACTGAGGAACAACATCTCCTCCAATCTTTTCATCAGACCATATATTCAATGAGCAAACATGCTGAACATTCTTAAGGCAATGATCTTTCTTTTTCAATTTTTCGTTTTCATGACTCAAAAAGGGCATAGATAGGCAAGCTTAATAGGACAACAGCAACATGACCTTCCCCTTACAGAAGGTTGAGTCGTAAGAATCTATGCCAGCTCCTAAAAGTACTGTTTTACAGCATTATTGCTTTTTCTTTGCAAATTGTGAGACATTTGTTATCTATTTTGACTAGGTACTCATATATATATAAGATGCATTAGGACATTTAGTAAGTGATAATGTCCAATATCTACTAACCTTGGAGTAACTATCTGCAAAAGCATGCGCTCGATTGGACTTGCCAAGATAATGTAAATTAGCCTTCTCAAGCTTCCCATCCAGAAAACTCAATCCTCCATTACTAATAGCGAAACGCAGAAGATTTCCAGAACACAATCCTGACTGAAAATTGGAGAAATTTAAGAAACAGAGTAAAGGAATTGGCTTGTTAAACAAAAATATTAAGGAAAATCATACTGACGCAGGAATTGGCTTGTTAAACAAAAATAATGAAGAAAATCATATGGAGACTTGTCATCTTGCCACTGACCAAAATAACAATTCCCTCACATCAATCACTCTTCATTTTTCCCTCTTTCAAGTTTTTTTTTTTTTTTTTTCCTTTTGTTTTCTAATGTGATTGTCCTCCTTCCAATTCTGCATTTTTAGTTACCTATATATGGCTATACATATTGGTTTATGGTATTTACTTCATACAATGTTGTTGTGATCACCTCATGCCAATTGCACCAAAGGAAGCTGAAAGGAGAACAAACGGTGATAACTAGGTGAGGTGGCTTTGCCGGGCCTTCGATCGGTGGGCTTGATATTTAACCATTTGTTCTCCTTTCAGCCTCCGTCAGGCTTGGCATCCGGTCATTGTAAATACACTTGCTAACTATATTATAATTTTTACTACAAATTTTGCCTACGAGCTATAATTTGTAAAATAATTAAGAAAATAATTTGACTTATCAATTTAATTAGTTAATAGCTAACTTGTCAATTATTTACCCTTATTTATTTTACTCGCATTAATTTATAAAAAAAAATTATAATAAAAGTTATAATGACTCACTTTTTCTACTTGCATGTATATATTCATGCAAGTACGTGTACGTACCCATAGATTGGCTGACAGTTTATATATATGTGTGTATCTGTGTGTTTGTGTTAATAAACATCTCTTTTAACCCTTTTTCCTCTTTCAATTAAAAAAAAAAAGAATAAAAAAAAAACAAAGGGTTGTTTGGTCTGATATGCAAAAGCATGTTGTTTGGGCCGACAGTTACCTTTATTTACTTTTCGAATTGCCTACGTTGTCAATCCTACGTAGATATCATGACACGGCACCGGGAGTGGAACTAACACTTAAAGTTTGTAGGTAAAACTAAAACACTAAAAATTTTGGAAGATAAACTTCTAATTTTTATAATTTTAAAAAAATGTACGGACATTTTAAATTTTTTTTTGAGAAAACATGAGGCTTGGAGGGCTTCAGCCCATGCATGCCACCAAGAGTGGTGTATAATTGATTATATATATTAAATTATTTAGATATTTGTAGGCTTTGTTTGGCAAAGGCCACAAAGGCCTGATACTATTCTACACTTTTTTTTTATTTTATCAATATTTTTATTTTTTATATCACATTACATCATATTAATCACTTTTTATTACTATTTAAATAAAAAAAATCATTATAAACAATTTTTTTTCTTTCACTTTTTCGTATTAAATATTTTTACTTTTTCACATTAAACATTTTTACTTTTTTAACGTGAATCAATTTTTACTACAATTCTAAGCCACTAAAACCTCAAAAGCCAAAAAGGAACCGTGTTAGAAACATCTTTTAACAATTATACGAATATTAGAAATCATATATATACTTTTCTTGATGGCTCATTCCACGTAGCGTAGGGGTCTAGATCCCCTTTTCATCTATATTTTTCTACCCATTTTTGTCAAAGCTAAAATGACACCATCGTGATAATCATTTGAGAAAGTAATTATCTCCATATTTGTTTTTTTTTCTTAAAAAAAAAAAAAAACAAAGTAGCAATTTAATATGGTATTAGAATTATAAACGACTAACCACAGTTTTCAATCCTGAATTATACTTTTCTATTTTGTTCTTTATCTTTTGTTTTAGATTGATTTCAATCACAATCAGTCAATCACGAAACCTTTTGAGTTCTTTATCTATTAACAAAAACAAGAACAAAAATTAATATATATATACTTAGTCACCTGTCAAGATGCGTTTTGATGGATTGAAAATGTCAAATAAAGTAATATCATCAAATCTTATCCCTACTTATCTAAGCATGATTGGAAAGGTCTCTCGATCTTCCCCTCATATTGAAAAATGGACCCCTCCGGTGGCTAAGGAGCAAGGAGTCTTCTTCAGCCTAATTAAGCGACTGTTTGCCTAGAATCCAATGGCAGAATTATCAAGGCTTTATCTCAAATATGCCCCCCTCTTCTGATCCCTCCTCCTATGGGGAGAAGCTCACATCTAGCTAACCTTTCTTGAAGATCAAGGGTTTCAAAGGTCAATATATATATATATATATATTGTGAAAGATTAATATAAGAAAGTTTTAAAGTTTTGATAAGAAATTTTCGTGGATTCGGGAGCTTGTTAAAGGATTTTAAATTTTCATCACCTATATATAATTAGGTTTTGGCTATTTTAGACTAAAAAAAAGCAAATAGGTACTTTTAAAATATGTCAACTTTTTAAGTACTAAAAGTACTTTTTAAATTCTATAACATAATTCCAAACAAATCTTTTTTAAAAAAAAAAAAAAAACCGGATCTACACATGCAAAACACGTTCGATCGGGTTTTTTTGAACACGGTGAGAAACAGATTCCTTAAAACTCAAGCCCTAGTGCTGCATGTCGAATTACTTAATAGTTTCGAAGACCACTAAAAAATTTGAGAAAATAAAAAAAAAATTTGAAACATGCATGTGCAAATTGAAATGTGTGCAAGTATTATAGACATCGACGTGGTGTCCCATGTGTCATATCTTCTACAGATCCGGATTTCACGAGACTAGGTATATATGACACGTCGTATTATCTCATTTTTTAAATGCACGTGTACGTATTTGCATTGATAATTGTTTAAAACTTGTAAAACCTTCAAAACTTCAATTAAATTAACCTATCCCTTCAAATAATAATAATAATAATAAATTAACTTATAATATAAAAATGAGGATAGGAATTTTCTTGTCCAACCTACTTCAATAAGTGATAAGTGTCATCTCTCACATATTTTATTTAATATTTTAAACAATTATTTATTACCATTCTATTAACTTAAGAACTTAAACATTAATTTTTGAAAAACTTAGAGAAAATTCCTGTCTTAAGAATAAAATCGAAAATTAACACATTCTTTGACTCCAAATTTGTTTCTAGAAGTAGCAGATCAGCTTTGTTAAGTATTCGTAGTTCTTTAGTTAAACCATTTTCAACTTTTAATATACAAATCTTTCTTTTTTAAATTGATGCCTTTGTTTGATAATTTTTTCAATAGTACATTAATATACTTTTTTTTTTTAATGAAAATTTGAGAATTTTATTGATTAAAGATTACGGGCATAGAACTCTTACAAAGCAGAGCAAAAAGCTCTTACAGTACAAAGCATAAAGCTTTACAAAAATTATAACCACATGTTATAAGGTAACAAAGTTATAGATACAAATATTTGTTTTAAGAAAATAAAAAAGCGTTAACAAGACATCTTTCTTTCTTGTGAGAAAATGAGAAAATGAACATATATATATATATATATATATATTGGAAAATGAAAATTACAAAATATAGGCAATTTATTTATATCGAAACGCTTGAAAAATGTTACCTATTAAAAAAAGTGGCATGTTACAGTTAAAAATTTGTTTTTTATGTTGTAAAAAAACATTTGAACAAAAAACTGTTTTTTGATTTTCTAAAGAAAAAAAATCTATGCAAAAGTGATAAAAAAAAAAAAAAAAAAAATCATTTTGAAATGGAAATTATTTTTAGTTGTCCCGATAACATGAATAGGTACCATTTTTCAAGTGTTTCGATATTAAGAAGCTGTCTAAATTTCGTAATTTGAAAATCTACGCTCTTTAAATTTGTAGAGAATCATAATCTTATAAAATCATATACACCATTAAACATATTAATTTCAAATCTTGATTATGAAATAATCTAATTCAAATTATATTCCTATAATCATGGATCATTTGTCTTCACGTCTTTGGTGGAAGCGAAATCATGGTCAAATCATGGAGAACATCTTAAAATGGGGTGCCCCATATAGGGGTCCACCCTTGACCTTTGGGGGTTTATTATGATGTGTCTTTTATTTTCAGGGCACGAAGTACACGTTGCTTTTTGTTTGAAGTGAGTAAAAATTATTATTATAATTTTTTTTAAAGCCTTGTGGATCTAAATAATAATTTTTATTATCATATGTGAAAATAATAATTTTTATAATAATAATAATAAAAATTTTAGCTGGCGTGCCCGTGCTGTTTTACTTCACCTGAAAAGGAGCGCCTTGCCAGAACAAGCCATGCCCTTTGTTCAAGCTATTCAGCAACAAATGTGAAAAGAAACGTCTGGCCTTAAAAGCTTGACCTCAGTCCTTTTATAGAAAGAGGCTGTTTTTTACGTTTGTTGCTGAACAGCCGGAACAAGGGCATAGTTTCTGCTGTATGACACTGCAGAATGTCAATCGACTGAACAGTAAATGCTATGTCTTTTGCCTTGAAGGCTCTGTTTATCAATTATCATATGACTTTCGCACTATATTACTTATCTCACTTTTTCATTTTTTTTTTAATTTTCTTACTTTTCACACATTCTTTGACCCCAAATTTGTGATCTAGAAGTAGCAGATCAGCTTTGTTAAGTATTCGTAGTTCTTTAGTTAAACCATTTTCAACTTTTAATATACAAATCTTTCTTTTTTAAATTGATGCGTTTGTTTGATAATTTTTTCAAGATTACTTTAATATACAATTTTTTTTTTAACGAAAATTTGAGAATTTTATTGATAAAAGATTACGAGCATAAAACTCTAATAAAACAAAACAAAAAGCTTTTATAGCACAAAGCATAAACCTTTGCAAAAATCATAACCACATGCTATAAGATTATAAAGTTATAGATACAAACAAAAATTCTTACAATCAAGTGCTATCTATGACTTCAAACCGGCCGTGAGAGATAACCCCTCACACTTAATTATTCCTTCTTACTCATGAGGGCAGATTTGGAGAGAAGAAACCTCTTATTCAAAACAAAAAAACACAAACAAACAACCAACAAGCACTTATATATATTAACTATTATTTTTCTTTATATTAAGAAAACTTTTAAAAAACAAAAACAAAAACAAAAACACGTGGTCTTTGCTCCTTTATAACACCAGTGGTCTTCGTTTCTCTCCCACGCAGCCTAAGCCTCCATTAATGGTTTCTCACATCTTCAGCTGAGTTTCCCTTCTTCTTTTCTCTCTATTCCTTCACTCTTTCCAGTACTCCTTCTTAACCCAAAAAAACAAAAACAAAAGAAAATAGAAATGGAAGACAGCTCTCAGTGGTTGAAGATGATCTTGATGATTGTCGTCCTTTCGTGGCTGCAAATTTTGGGCTTGGCTTCGGCTCACGGCAGGGCAAGAGATGACGCGCATCCACTGTCAAAGATCAACATTCATAAAACCACGCTTGCCCTCCGAGACTCCGTTTCCATTAAAGCCAGCCCATCCCTTCTCGGCTCGAAGGTGCCAATATTTCATCTACATTCCATTTATAAAAAGATGTGAAAAATCCACTTTATCCCTTAAAGTTTTAGGAGTTTTTCGATTTGAACTTCAAAGTTTAAAAATTGGTAATGTACTCCCTTAATGTTTCAAAAATTTTTAATTTAAACCTCCCGTTACTAATTTTTGTCAAATTAGACGAAAATTTATAAAATTACCTAATTACCCTCAGGCTTTTTTTTTTTTTTTTTTTAATTTTCTTATAATTTAACGAAAATTAGTAACATAATGTTTAAATTGAAAATTTTTGAAACATTATGAGTACATTGCCAATTTTTAAACTTTAAAATTCAAATTGAAAAACTCTTAAAATTTCGGTAGGTAAAGTGAATTTTCCCCCTAAAAAGATTATAATAAAACTACTTGGAATGCCTCAAATAATTTTTCTACTTGCATGTATATATTCATGCATGCACGTGTTACCCAAAGATTGGTTGACAGTTCATATATATGCAAAGCATGAATGTTGTAATTATATCATTTACTTATCTTTTCTGAAAGTAGACATGCATGAAGCCATGGACCCCAGAAGTAAATCATATATATCATGACATGGCACCAACAGTGGTGTATATATAATTGATTGAATGATTATTTAAATATTTGTATTGAAACATCTTTTAACAATTATATGAACATTATTTGAAATCATATATAGTTTTCTTGATGCCTCATTCTACGTAGGGGTCTAGCTAGATCCCCTTTTCATCTATATTTTTTTATTTTTCTACCCATTTTCGGCAAAGCTAAAATGACACCATCATAATCATTTGAGGAAGTAATTATCTCCATCTTTATTAAAATAAAAAATAAAAAATGAGCAGCATATAGGTCATAATTGGGATCTACTTTTTCGGGTTCAAAAGAAAAAGAAAGAGAAGAAGAAGAAGAAGAAGACAGAATATGAGATTGCCAAGGCCCGAAGATAATATATTTTTTATTATCTTCTGTCTTTTCCTTTGAAAAAAATAATTTTATGTCTTTTCGTTAGTTTATTTTCTTGTTAACATTGAATGTATTAATTTTTTATATATTAATTTAATCTTCAAACATAATATATTTTTTATTCGTACACTGACCCCCATGTTTTAATATATTTTTCATTTGGCCCCTTCCCATAAATATGTCTGGCTTCATCCTTGGATATCAACTACAATTTGTATAATTGGTTTTAAATTAAAAGTAATACACAAAAATCTACGTACACAATTTAAGTATTTGATGTGGGTTTTTCTTGATATGATTACAGGGCGAGGACACAGAATGGGTGACAGTGAATCTTGTAAACCCAGATCCTTCTGAGGATGATTGGGTTGCTGTTTTTTCTCCTGCAAACTTCAAGTAATCTACATCTCTAGCTTTATCGATCAGTTTGTTCAGTCTAGCTAGTCGTTACATATAATATTTAATAGAATGTGCAACTTAGTCAATGGCTTTTCAAGAAGAAGAGTTTCTTATTGAAAACCAATGAATAATAATCCCCATAACAACTATTTATAGTAACTAGACTCTTAAATCTAATAAAACACTGAAATAAAGTCAGTTTGGCGACTAACGCAATCTCGTCGGAATAGACCTACTTACTCGTTCGGACGAGACTTGCGATAAAACCTAAAAACTCAAAAAAAAGAAAGACATTCTCGTCAAAACTTGTTTCCAAACGAGTTTCTTGAGTATTTGTTTTTGTATTTCTTTTAACGGCCCCTTTTTACCCATTAAATGTTGAATTGGAAATTTAATAAGCTGCATGTCGAAAGCCACCAAGTTTTCCTACATTCTATGTCGGAATCACAAGCTATGGCCTTTTATTTTTTATTAAGACTGGTCTAATTGAATAGTGGCCTGCATCAATTGGCAGCTCATCAACCTGTAAACCAGAGAATGATGAAGTTGCAGAACCATATATATGCACAAGCCCGATAAAGGTGTGTACGTACAATTTGAATTGAAAAACTGAGATTAAAGTACGTAGCAGTTAATTAAAATTGGAAAATTCCTCGAATCTCTAACCTATATATGTGATGGTGAATATCTTTGTTGTAGTACAAGTATGCAAATTACTCCAATTCAGAGTATACAAAAACAGGCAAAGCGGTTTTGAAGTTCCAGTTGATCAATCAGCGGGCAGATTTCTCCTTTGCTGTTTTTTCAGGCGGTTTGTCAAATGTGTGTCCCTGGCTCTTTTGCTCTTCTTATATCTTTGAACTGGACTTGTTAGTGTCCTGTTTCTGAATATTATGCTATTGAATATTGCAGCCTAAACTGGTGGCAGTTTCAAATTACATTACATTTGCCAATCCTAAAGCGCCTCTATACCCACGACTTGCTAATGGGAAATCTTGGGATGAAGTAAGTTTACCCAAATTATGGATTCCTGTAAAATCTTCTGATAAATACTGGATATCAGGTCCCAACTCCTAAGCAACATGTTTGTCATTTTTTTTTTTTTTTTTTTGATATTTTGAAGTCATAAATCAATATGTTTGCAAGGAGAAGTTGATAAAATTCAATAAGATCGAGTTCTGGTTTTAAATCAATTCCCTATAAATGCATGAAACTCCAGCTGTTGTTGAAGCTTTCTAAATGAACTCTTCTTCTGGTTATGCAGATAACAGTAACCTGGACGAGTGGCTATGGGATACATGAAGCTGTTCCATTCGTGGAATGGGGTCTGAAGGGAGAAACTAAAACTCGATCCCCAGCTGGAACATTGACAGTTGATCAGAACAGCATGTGTGGTATAATTCATTTCATCTACCAATAATTTTACCACACTGCATACTTTCCCTTATGATCATACCATGCTTGAGCCATTTGGTGATGCAGAAAGTGCTTGACTTCATTGCATAATGAGACTTCCTTGTAACTCTGCAGGTTCACCTGCAAGGACAGTAGGCTGGCGTGATCAGGGTTTTATACACACAAGTTTCTTAAAAAATTTGTGGCCGAACGCTGTGTATGTTTTTAGTTACATTTTCTTGACATAAAAGTATCCTGAAGTGTTGATGATATATGTTGACCATTGTTATAATGGTATTGCAGGTACACTTACAGAATGGGTCATTTCTTATCCAATGGTTCAGGTGTCTGGAGCAAAACCTATTCTTTCAAATCATCCCCATATCCTGGACAGGACTCACTACAACGTGTAATAATATTTGGCGACATGGGGCAGGTAGTGTTGAGTACTCACGTAATGAAAATAATGTATACGGTGTTGATTAATAAAGTCACATTGTCCGTAAACAAGACTTTGGGCAACTTTATAAGGAATGAGCAACCTTCCTTTATAACCGGTTTTATAAGATGAATTAAGCTCATAAATTTCTTTAAGATGGGTTTGAATTGAAACACCCATCCTAGGTAGCTACTGTCATCGAGTTTGGATTGACAGAGATGCGGCCTACAAGTGTGGGATGGTGTTGAGGAATAATCCCACATTGCTTGTGGACAACATCTTGAGCATGTTTATAAGGGGTGAACAATCCTCTCTTATTGAATCGGTTTTGTGAGATGAGTTAGGCTCATGAATTTTTTATACAGTTTGCAAAATTGGGGCAAAAGAAGCTTCTAAAAGATGTCATCTACTGGTTTCTGAACTAGAAGGGAAATAGCATTCAGAAGGGTGCTTGAGAACCATTGCTAGGAGTTTAAGGCCCATATGCACGCCCTTCACTTTGCATCTGTGTTGGTAGCTAAGTTGAGTTTCTGTATTTTTCAGGCTGAGCGTGATGGTTCAAATGAGTACGGTAATAAGAGCCCAGGTGCACTGAATACTACCGACCAACTCATCAAGGACTTGAAAAACTATGACATAGTTTTCCATATAGGAGATATGGCGTATTCAGATGGATATGTCTCACAGTGGGACAAATTCACGGCACAGGTGGAGCCCATTGCATCAACTGTCCCATATATGGTTGCAAGGTTTGTGCAACTAACTAATTAACTGTTCATTGTTTGTTTCCTTCCATACATGAAATTAGTTACTTGATAACACTTGTTAAAGAATCTTTTATGTGATCACCTTGCAGTGGCAATCATGAACGTGATTGGCCAGATTCTGGATCCTTCTATCAATTTACAGATTCAGGTGGGGAATGCGGTGTGCTTGCTGAGACCATGTACTATGTTCCTGCTGAGAACAGAGCTAAGTTCTGGTAAATTCCTGTCATAACTTGTCCAAGAGATGATCAGCTTGGTCCATTTTCCCAACATTCCTTTGTTTTTTATTTGAAAATGTTGACGAAATATTGTGCAGGTATTCAACAGATTATGGCATGTTTCACTTCTGTATAGCTGATAGTGAGCACGATTGGAGGCAGGGAACAGAACAGTACAAGTTCATTGAGCATTGCCTTGCATCAGCTGATAGACGGAAACAACCATGGTTGATCTTTGCTGCTCATCGTGTTCTTGGATATTCCTCCAATGCGTATTACGCCGAGGAGGGCTCATTTGAAGAGCCAATGGGAAGGGATGACTTGCAGAAGCTTTGGCAGAAGTACAGGGTAGACATTGCATTTTTCGGCCATGTCCATAACTATGAAAGGACATGCCCCATTTACCAGGTAAAATCTCCACGTCTTATTACCCCTACTTTTATGCCGCGTCTCTAATTGTTTTTTCCTTTTTGTCAATGCTGGTGGTGTGTAGAATCAATGTGTCAATTCAGAGACGTCACATTATTCAGGCACCATGAATGGAACAATTCATGTTGTCGCTGGAGGGGGAGGTCACCACTTATCAACTTTCAGCACAGTAACACCTGACTGGAGCATTTTCAGAGACCTTGACTTTGGCTTCGTCAAGCTTACAGCTTTCAATCACTCTTATCTCCTTTTCGAGTACAAGAAAAGTAGTGATGGAAAGGTATATGATTCCTTCACCATTTCAAGGGAATACAAAGATATCTTGGCTTGTGTACATGACAGTTGTGCACGCACCACTCTGGCTGCTTGATCTGTATCTTAAAGTTATACGAGGAAAACTTATGCCCGATGAAATTAGGCTCAAGTATCAGACCTTCCACTGATGCAACTGTGTTGTTATTGAAGCAATAAAGGCTATTTTTTTTGACATATTATTATAGATTGTATAGCTTTTATCATAGGGCAGCCATCAATTGGGATCCCCTACCATTGGCACCTGAATTGCACACAATTCGGGTAGCCCCACAAAGAGGAGACCGCTCGGGGCGAGTAGATGCCATAACTCGTCTTTCTATTGATCTAGCCAAATGGCATTCAATTTGGACAGCCAATTGTAGTGGATCCTCATCTAAACTAAACGACCAATATCAAAAGGCTCAATTGAAGATTTTGTTTAAGAAATCATGTTGTACCAATTAATATTGGAAATAAAAAGAAAATCATAGGAAGAGAATGTTGAAGTTTAAGAGCCTCATAACAATTTTGTTGGACCAAAGTGTATTTAAAGAAACAATTTCGAAAGGTAAAATAAAGCGTTAAAAATATCTCCAACAGAGTAGACAAATCTATAATAATATTTAAATTATAGAGATATTTTGAAAAAATAATAATTTAAGGAACACATTGAGGCACATGCAATGTGTTTTATTTTTTTTCTATTAAAAGTGGAGAGGAGGGAAAATGGAAAATTACAAGAAAATAAAACACGAGAAATAGCAACCGTTAAGAAAAGTTGAGAATGAGTCAAATATATGACTTAGCCTTCAGAGCAACTGGTGCTGCTAAAAGAGGCAGTAAACATAGACAAAGTTCCGAAACCGGAACAATCTACTAAGCCAGGAGGGTTTGGACTCATGATTTGAGAGAGGGTTTTGAACCGGTTGGAAGATTTGGATTCAATTTCCTTTCTCTATTGTTTCTCAGTCTGAGATCTCATTCCCAAATGGGTTTAGTCTGTTTAGATTTATTTTGGCTCTCACTGTCTCACACAAGGGAGATCTTATTCAATTTCCTTTCTCTATTGCTTTGTTGGGATTAAGTCAAATGCGTCAGCTACCATGCGATTGGGGCCATCTTGAGATATACTTCTTCCAATCTGGTAACCTGCAATTTGCAGCAGTGTTGATTTTTAAGCTTTCGGCTTCTCAACACCCCAAAGCGGATGGTTTCTTTGTCTTTGAGTTCTTTCACAAGATGGGCTTAAGTTTAACACGTCTTCTTAACTCAACTTTTCTGCTCCTGTTTGCTCATCCATGTTGTGGAGGAAGAGAGAGAGGAGAGGGAAGAGTGAGCGAGAGTGACAAATAGAGGTAGAAAAAATAGAACAAAAAAAAAATGAAAAATAATATTTAAAGAAAGTAGAAAGTAAAATAGATAATTTATTGAAACTTGAATTGAAAAATGAATAGGCGAAAAAAAAAAAAAAATATCACTTTTTGAGTAGCTAAAATGGCTATTGCTGCTATAGATGCTCTAAAAAGTTACAAATGTGAGAACATACGGCTTTGTACACTGCTGAAAAAGGAAGGCTTACATACAAATACAAGCATATAAACCGACCACTACATCTAGAGTTTGGGTTGCCTCTAGTAAAAAAATCACTAGAGATCCTCCTGTGAAAAATTAAACTATCAAAATTGCCTCCAGTGAAAAAAAATAAACTAGAGTTTTCTCCAAATTTTGCAATTTTGACCGTTTACTTTTTCACAATAAATTTTTCAGTATTTTTTCACCGGAGCCTGGAGGCAAGCCATACTCGAACACAAGTGATTGAAGCTTTTGGGAGAAAGAAGCACCCCAATGATCCCTTAGTAGGCAAAAGCTAACAAAAAAAAAAAAAAATTACTCCTATCAGTATAATTGATAGTCACCATTAACCAACCATCTCCTCATCAGAAGGCTTGTTTTCTTGTTCAATTGATGAGCTAATAGATGCTAGCAGATCATCAACTTTTAGAGGAGAATGCCGAGCCATATACTGGAACATAACCTGCAAGTGTAAACTCCAAAAAGGCACAAGAGTAAGCTTTTAAAGTAAACTGGTTTATACAAAGGGGCGGGGACAAGAAGAGGCCCTAGCTTCTTTTTTTCTTTTGGGGTTAATAAAATATAGAAACTAGCTAATTATATAAAGGCATGCACATATTTATTTCCAGAAACCAAAGCCGCAGGATTGTGAGTACCAACTACAAATTACACGGGAGAATGAACAACTGAGGAACAACAGCTCCTCCAATCTTTTCATCAGACCATATATTCAATGAGCAAACATGCTGAACATTGTTAAGGCAACAATCTTTCTTTTTTCAATTTTTCGCTTTCATGACACAAAAAGGGCATAGATAAGCAAGCTTAATAGGACAACAGCAACATGACCTTCCCCTTACAGAAGGTTCAGTCGTAAGAATCTATGCCAACTCCTAAACGGTTTTTAAAGTACTGTTTTACAGCATTATTGCTTTTTCTTTGCAAATTGTGAGACATTTGTTATCTATTTTGACTAGGTACTCATATATATATAAGATGCATTAGGACATTTAGTAAGTGATAATGTCTAATATCTACCAACCTTGGAGTAACTATCTGCAAAAGCACGCGCTCGATTGGACTTGCCAAGATAATGTAAATCAGCCTTCTCAAGCTTCCCATCCAGAAAACTCAATCCTCCATTACTGATAGCGAAACGCAGAAGATTTCCAGAACACAATCCTGACTGAAAATTGGAGAAATTTAAGAAACAGAGTAAAGGAATTGGCTTGTTAAACAAAAATAATGAAGAAAATCATATGGAGACTTGTCATCTTGCCACTGACCAAAATAACAATTCCCCCATACATGGATGCATAAAATTTTCAAGCCTCTTTCAAGGATGCATTACAACCACTTAGTATGTAAAGACAATCACTTGAATCAGTTGACACCAATACTCATCACATTATGCACCAAGTTGGCTAATCATCATTTGAAAGTCCAAAATAAACAAACCTTTTGCATAAAGTCCCCATCTAAGCAGCCAAACACCACATGAGGTTCATCTGAGGTAGTCAAGTTCCCATTATCTTGTAGCTCCAAAACTACCTGATAAAAATAAAAATAATAATAAATAATCAACCAATCACAATATACAGCTATATTTCATAATACATGTGTATAGATACTTTCATAAGGTTTATGCAAACATTTAACTTCTCAAAAAGCTTTATGAACATAATCTAATGAATTTGGATGGTATCTTCTCCAACCTAGGCTACAAGATCAAACTTTCAAAAGAACATTGATGTTCATCACCTAGCTCAATGGAATATTTCATTTTCGACAAAAACTGTTTATCAAAGTCCATCCACCAGACTGCAGGTACATAATAATCTCTTATCACAAAGCATCAAATAAGATGAACAATCGATGAATTAACCCAAGTCAGAACTTATTTAAATATGTTTCATCAAAACAGTAACGGTATCAGTGATATCCATTTCAACATGAAGCAATATCTGAGGGCAGGAGTGGTGCTCTTTTTCTTTGGTGCAAACATTCTGGCCAGAATACAATACGAAACATGCAATAGAAAAACTGTAGAGAAAACAATGCGAGGGGTTTACTACCAAAGGACAAAAGATTGCTAATTAATAAAGCGAATCAATTTATATAGACCACTCAAAGGTACAAGTTTTGGTCCATAAACTACTTAGCAAGAGGTGTATCATGATAAAAATCTGCCAAGAAACACATTTTAAACAAGATCCCGTGTTTGGCATCCTGATACAAGGGTTCAAAAAACAAGTCAACAATCCATGTCCAAGCTTCATAAGTTCTAACGTTAATGCGATCGGACAGAGCTCAATGACCAGATACCTGTTGTTGGCTTGGAACCTGTCCTTTACTATCTGTGTCAATGACATATTGACTACAATTCTCATCCTTCCAGACTAATGCTAGTGGTGTATTTCCAGTCTGGTAATGTGCATGCCTAAGAAAAAAAAATGAAAATGGAATTAGGAAGGACAAGGAAAAAAAAACACTTTTTTGCTTGATAATTAACTAACACAGCAAGATATGAACCCTCAACTCACCCATGACGTCATTAGGCCCAAAGTGGAATTGAATAGGTCATAACAGATCAAATACAACATATAATAAAATTAGGTTCAATGAGAAAACCATGTATTAATACACCGTTGCAAATTGCAATCAGCAACGATAATAGACACATGCTGTAAAGTGACTGGAAATGTATAGATGTTACTCATATGCTCCCTTAGCACGGTTTATTGTGCCCAAATCATAAGGTCAAACTGGAAAGCAGTAAATTAAGACTATCACAAGCACGAAGAGCACAATCATGGACACAGTTCAACAATTTGCACATCTCCACAATAAACCAGTGAAAAGAAAAACATCAACTTAACTCTAAATGCCAGTCCAGAATGAACCCCAACATGTACCAAGTCCTAATGACACTACAAAAGAGCATATACACCCAACCAAGGCCCTAGCACTTCCTAATACTAATCAAACAGGTAACTCTTCAATTTAGCAAGTCATAAAAGAAAAAACATACTTACAGGCACCATTGACCTATAATGTTACTCATAAACCAATGCAACATTAGAAACTCAAAGCATATAACATTGGCCAGCCTATCAAGGAAAAGGGTCTTACTTGTTATAAAATAACAAACCGTCCTTCACGTAAGGGACTGGTTCTGTATAAGCCGCAGACAGACCAGACTGGTCACAATTGTACACTGGAACCAGACTAAACCTGTACCTATGATACTGGGAAGGCGGGTCAAAAGCACCAGTCTCAACAAGCTTAGAGTTCAACCAAAAGAACCTGAACTCCGCCGCGCAGTCATGGAGCGAGTAACCCCGCCAGCAAACCATGTCAATCACATAGTAAGCCTGATCCGCCTGCAATCCACAACCCAAATTTGATCACAAAACTCTTCAATAAAAGAAAACACCTAGTATGTGTTTGAGTTTCACGTGTAATGGAATCTATAACGTTGTTGATCCCAAGTTGTTCTTCCGTCTTATATCAAGGTCTAGTTAACATAACATTCTGAAAAAAGTTTTTCTCCAAATTGGGTCGAAAGAAATTCTGACAATACAGTCTATTAAACTGATAAAGTGAAAAATGCATGCGTACTCTAAAAACAGATTGGGATCTCCTGCATTTGGAGATCCCTGGAATGTCCTACCCCTTGCAATCAAGTAGGTAATTGTTAGAGGTCCTGATGAGCCCACCTGCTCGAGCAAGGGGCCAACCTGTCCGAGCATTTGCTCGGGCAAGTAGGCCCCATTGACGCCTCTTACAATTACGAGGAATCCCTCTGATTGCCTTAAGAACATATATAAGTTTAGGATCCCTATCGCTCTAATAACAACATATATCAGTTTAATAGGCTAGTTTGGTGAAAAACTTTGTCGTTACATTGTTGACTCCAATTCGATCTGACATGTTATATTAAGTCTCACATTTTGTATCAAGGCTGACACAACCTTCCGACACGACACATTAAGGTCTAAGAAAAATGAATGGTAATCCTAATGCATATACCTCGTGAAAGATGCAGTCCAGTATAGTGTATGATTGGGCAGAGCCTGAAGCGTCTCTGGTCCTAGCTCCGTTGGGTAGAGCAGACGGGAAACGGTGCAGCATTGAACCGTTCCGTAATCTACTAACTGTGGTACCATTAGTCGAAACGACAAAGCATCGCTTCCCAGAAGGCCTTGCAAATACATACCTATAAACAAACAAAAAAGTAATAACAATTAAGGAATAAAAAAAATCAATTAATTGGAAACGATAGAGAAAGAGAAGAGAACCAGTCTTGAGCAAGTTGATCGGGTACGTCAATCATCCACTCGGGAAGCATCAGCTGCCTAGCGAACCATTTCCGAGCTTGGGCCCCTTTCAGCTTCGAGGCTTCCCGAACATCGAGCTCACTTGGCGAAGCTACTTGCTCGGATTCGGGCTCGGGTGCGATTTCCGGATCGGGCTCTGGATCGGCTTCGGGGTCGGACTGTGGGGGCTGGAGAAAGAGGAGGGTGGAGGCTAAGCGGCGGGCGTGGTGCTGGGCGTCGAGGCGATTCTGTGCTTGGCGCTGCAGAGAGAGTTCCCTGCGCCTCTGCTGATCGGAAATCGCCGGTCTTTTGAACGGACGGCGGAGATCGTGGGGCGCCATGGCGTAGCTTCGTGCACCTTCTCTCCTACGGAATTGGCCGTCTGGCCTTCGCTAACAATTTTATGCACTGAAAAAGAGGGAACCGTCGTCGTTTGGCCTTTTCAAATTTTTTTTTTGCCGTAGTAACTGTAGAGGCGAGTTAGGCGACATTGCTGTTGTTACGGCAAAACCTTATCGACTTTGAAAGTCTAGACAAAAATATGTGTTCACGTGTTAAGAGATACATGTAATTAAATAGCAAATTTATGTCGTTTTTAAATATCACAACTCTACAAGAAAATGGAAAAATGCAAAGTTAGTACAGATGTTCAATTAGCTTCTTGATTTTAAGTGTTCAATTATCTTTCTAATGCTCTTTTTGGCAAAGGCCGATACTATTTCTCAAAAATTCAAATTCTAACACTTTTATTTTTTATATTATATTAATTATTTTTTATTATTATTTAAATAAAAAATTTACTACAAAACAAAAAAATTAATTAATTAATTAATTTTTTTATACTAAACATTCTTACTTTTTTCCACATCAATCGATTTTTATTAAAAAAATAGACAAAAAAATCCCTAAGACCTTTACCAAACAAAGCCTAAGGTTATCTTTTTTTATTAAAAACTCTTTTGAATAGATAAAAAACACAAATAAATTTATGGACTAGACACCTCTATTAGAAAGTTAACAGAATTTGTTATTTCGCAACGTGAGTACCAATTATATTGTGACATATGTTACTTACAATAAAAAAATTTAAGAAAATTAAAACCAAAACCAAAAATTAAAATATATATTGAGGAATATTTGAGTTACCCCTTGGGTGAAATGGGGGTGGTCGCCACCTTCACTAGCTTTATATGTGGTTCGGCCACACTTAGGACTAGAGTAGCTAAAAAGAGTGGTCGAATCACCTCATTAGGCCATTTGGAGTGGTCAAACTACTCTCACCCCGGCTACTACTTTTTCTTTGTTTTTGTTGTTTATATTTTATTTTTTATTGTAAGTAACACGATATGATAGAAGTTAACATGGCATTGTAACAAATTTTGCCAATTTTTCTAAGGAAAAGAGATGTCCGGGCCTATTTTTATATTTTGTTTGCCCCATAAATTTTTCAATAACAAAGTAAATGAGAGATTGAGAGAGCTAATTAGAACGGAAGTTGCTATTTTGTATTCTCACATCCGTTTTTTTTTCTTCTTAAAATCAATATGAACTATGTTAAGACCCAAACGGACGAAGAAGATAAATGAAATAGAGAATATCCGTTTTCACACGAACTTTTGCAATATTTACATAAAGAAAAACGTTAAGACATGGTGAGGATCATAAACGGCATCGTTTAAGTAAAGCCAAAAAATGAAAAACAGGGTCGCGGCTTTTCTATTCTGGAAAATCCGGTAAGGGGTAGAAGGAAGAACTCAATTCTCGCTTCCTGGAGGGGGGGATGGAGCGTAGTCTGTGGGGTCACTTGCCGCTGTTGATGAGGTCGAACTCGAAGGAGTCGGTGGAATACATTCTTCAAGCCCTTTGGAGAACCCGAAAGACCGGCCTCGACGCCGCCGATCGCCTCGTCATCCGCGAAATGCTCCAGCTCCAGGACGACTCCGACCTCGACCCTGTAATCCCACTCTATCTCTCTCAATACACACACATAATATATAAACATACCGTGGACTTTGAAATTAGACGATTCCTTTACTTTTTTTTGTTTGGGGTTGGTCTTAAAATTTCGGGTTTGATTAGGTTTTTTTGTTTAGATGTCTTAACGTTTGTGAGTGGTATGGTATCGTTGATATTTGTAAATTTTCTATGTCGCAGCTTTTGGTGTGCCTTCGGATGTTGATCCGCAGGTGTATTTACGATAATGTCGGCAAGGATGACATCCAAAAACTGTTTCCCAATGAAGTATTGCCTGAGCTACAAAGACTATTGACGCTTCTGCTGCAAAAGTTTCAACGAGAATGGCGCGAAGATCTACTCAAGGACCAGGTAAAATATTTGATATTTTTGAATAAAGTACACTTTTCCTCGAGCTCAAACTGTTTGGAAGTGATGAATTTAATCACTTTACTATAAATCTGACACTCCTTCCCACATCTATGCCCAGACTCTGACCCCAAGGTGTGGAATTTTTGTTATATCTTGAATAGGACGTAGAGTGGAGTGAAATTTCAAACTTAAGATCACTTATCACAAGAGTTTTAAGCTGATAGAAAATAATTAATTTAAGGAAAAAGTAATTATTCTAATCCCTGGGGTTTGTAGTCGTACCAAATTGATCTCTTTAAGATACTTTTGATACCTAGAGATCAGTTAGGTACAGCTACAAACCTAGGGATCTTTAAGATGCTTTTGATACCCAGAGATCAGTTTTGGTATAACTACAAACTTAGGGATCTTTAAGATACTTTTGATATCCAGAATTTCGTTTGGTACAACTACAAACCCTAGGGACTAAATAAGTTTTTTTTCTTCTTAATTTAATTGCTTAATCATTATTCTAGAAGCGCACAAGAATCTGATGTCATATTTGTATATGAGCAATGTCTAGGTTACATTGCCCCGGTTGAAGGCAATGACGTGGAATATGGCTAACCAGGATGCAGAATCGGCCGACCCTGTGGCTGTCATCAACTTGAAGGTATCTGAAGTTTATCACCTACCTTTGTAATTTTAGTAGTGAAGGCTTTTATAATGAATGTCTTTTTGTTTTGGCCTGGCTCGTTTGGAAACTAAGAAAAATGAAACACTTTAGATAACAACAAAATTTGCTAAATGGTCTGTGTGGTTTTATGTGCCTATTGACTGTAATTACACTTTGTACAGCTTCAAAATGATGCACAGTCTCACTCAGGAGAATTGGATGTGAAGTTCCAACTAGCTAAAGATACTCTACAGACAATGCTGAGCTCCATGTACTGTATAAGAGATCAGTTGTCTAACATGGTGAGCGTCATTTTTGGTTCTTCATTCCAACATATTTTTCAAAGTGGAAATATGGTTGTCTAAATATGTAGTATCATCTTCTTTGCAGGATGAGACCTCAAACAGGCATTCATCCCAAGAAACCAACATGGTGTAGTTTACAATATGCATGGAATTCTGTGGTATGGCTTGACCTCTTTCTTTCTTTTCTCTTTTTGGGTTTAGATTTATCTGTATATGTTGTTTGGTCAATAAAAGTGGCCAAATTACTTGAAACTTTGTTAAGTGTTTTGGGCACTTGAGGGGTTTCTTTTTTCTTTTCTTTTTCAGGGTATCGCCGCTTTTACAATTACCCATAAACTTAAAAAACTCTCAGTTTAGTATATTCATCTTTCATTTTTTTTCAATTTCACCACTTCATTAGGATTTTACATTAAATCTTGACAACGCCTTAATCCTTGCATTTTTTTTTTCCTAAACAAAAAAAAGAGGGGTATTTTGGGGATTTTGACACCCCTTCATTGGGATTTAACAGAAAATCCTAATGGAAGGGTGAAATTGAAGAAAAACAAATTGGAAGATGGATACACTAAATTGAGAGTTTTTTTAAATTTAAGGAGATAATTGCAAAAGCAGCGAAAGTTTAAGTATGATATCCTTGCACCAAAAGCACATTCTTCTATCGTGCTGTCCCATTTATAGTCTTCCTGCAAATTGTTAGGGAGTGTGAGGAGGGAAAGAGAGATCATGGATTGATGTTCAGGTATTCTGAGCAGATGGAAATGGCAGTTGTATATCTGGTGACTTACTGGTTCAACACGCTCTACCTAAGATATAGTAGACCATGAATTCTTACATATTTATGCAGACACCATACTTAACCTTTTACAGAAAGCCCATGTTGAAAACTTGTTTCCACATGGAAAAAAAATGGAAAACAATATGTATAACTAGTCTACGGTATATTTCAAAGCAAGAACTCACTGATGAAAGCTATAATTTATCAACATCTAAATGGCATAAAGAAGAAGAAGAAGAGGACTAATCTGACCATTGATAATTGGCATGTACTATTTGGTTATGCTTTTTGACTACTAGAGAGAAAGAAAAGTGAAAATAAAATCGTACAGATATCACACATAGGTGTGTTGTTGATGACAATGGTGATGTTGCTAGTGATGGCGGTGATGGTTGTGGAGTGAGGAAGCAAGTGAAAAGACAATTGTACAAATGTTACACGTAGGTGTGTTGTTGATGACAATGGTGATGTTGATAGTGATGGTGGTGATAGTTGTGGAGTGAGGAAACAAGTGAAAAGAAAATTGTACAGATATCACGCATAGATGTGTTGTTGATGACAATGGTGATGGTTGTGGAGTGAGGAAAAAGTTAAATGTTTGTTCCTGAAAGCAATAATTAAAATGCTTGACAATAGTGCAGTTTCTTCTTTTAGCTTTGCTGCTTATAGAAAATTATGTCTGGTGAGAGAGAGAGAGAGCTTTGTATTAGTAGCTTTACTTATACCAGTTGTTGTTGTACTGCAGATTAAGGAAATGGATCTTGATCAACCACATGTCCTGTGAGCTGCTCAAGAAAGGCAGATCCACCTCAAACCTGGCAGTCACCAGCACCTCTTCTATGTTTCTTCAAGTTGAAAGATGAACAGTGAATATGTGTAAGGTCCTGCTGTTTAGCATTAGGCACGTGAAAAACTGTAATTGTATATAATACAATCTGGGTTCTTTAATTCTTTATGACAAATTCTCAATGCAATTATATGTCAATATTCTGAGGAAGTTAATGGTCTCTTTCACTTTCCGTATGTCAAAAGCCGTTGTTACAAAGGAAAGTTCCTGGTAACTGATTTTAACGAATTTCTGTGGAAGGAGTAGTTTTTGAGTATACAAATTTCAGCACCAATGACACAAACTTCTTGACAGTAGCAATATTACAATAAATATGTCATGTTTGCCTTCTTTTCAATGGTAAAAGTAGGGGATGATGTTTTCTTTTATCATCTGTTGTAAAGCATTTGTTCAGCAAGACAAGAAAGCCATATTTATTTGGGGTCTTTTCATCCCAAACAGTGAGCCATTGAACCCCACATCTCTGCCAATGAGACAAGCTTCAATTGTACCCAAAAAAGGAAAAGCAAAAGCAAAAGAACAAAAAAAAAAAGGTCTAGTTTTCAGTGACTTTAAACTATAGAAAATCAAAGTATTAGGTATATGATCCGGATAGGGATTTGTTGTTTCTTATTGGTTAATATGATTTGACTACAATTCACAAATATACATATCTCTAATTTTAAACTATAACAATTCAGTCATAAAATATAACAATCATCGATCATAATTAGCTGCTTGAGAGCTAGTGGGCCTCTCACTTGTTAAGGTCACCCGAGCAAGCTGGGGTTAGAGGCAATACGGTCAACTAGTATGAGATGGCTGTGGTCCTTCTATTTGTTCGTGCTATCCAAACACTTGTTGAAACAAGCGAAGAGATCATTTGTTCGAAAACTATTATCGACAGTTAATTACATCCATTTTCTATCCCAAAAGTAGGGCTGGGTATCGGTCATATCGGTCCGGCTAATGGGCTTATCGGTCGATAACCGATAAGCTATCGATTAACCAAATCCTAACCGATTACCGATTAGAAATTTTACTGAAAATTATTGGTTATATCGGTAATCGGTTAACCGGTCGGTTAAATCGGTTTTTTGTGGGCTTTTAACTAGTTGCTAATTAGACCAAAAATTAATTGTTTTGGAGGCTCAAATATGTTTTGTTGGGCTAAAGCCTAAAATAGCTTATTAAAAATTAGTTATTTTTTGGTATATTTTTTGCTAAAATAGTTTATTGAAGCTTTTTTTTTTTTTTTTTTATATTGATCCACTACAATATAAAATAAAAACCAAAACGACGTCGTTTTGGTTTCAATAATAAATATAAAATTATAAAAAATTAAAAATTAAAAAAAACTTATCAGTCATATCAATTTTTCAATAACAAATTATTAACCGACCGATAAGCTTATCGGTATAAAATTTTTAACCGATTACTGACGTTCGGTTAAATTCGGTAATCGGTAACCGATTAATCTATCCACCCCTACCTAAAAGAATAATCAGACACATATGTTGACGTTTAAGCAGGTTGATTGATTGACTACCCAAAATATTCTAAAGATTAAAAAGTCTTGCTTTTTTTTTTGTCTTATGCATTGAATCAATAACTAATCAAGTTTAAAAAGTCCCCAACGCACCAAGTAGTTTTTAATTGAGTGTAACCATTTTATTTTAGGTGCTAATCTGAAAGCAACCATGTTATAGTTGATGATGTAAATGATTTGACAGGTGTAGTGTTGTGGAGATAGTCACAAGAATGAACGGCTGATTTTGGCTAGGAATTGGTCAAATTTGTGGGTTTGCATCTTCATAATTCTAAATTGAACCTTCCAACGGACAAGTGGATGTTTACGCGGACGATAATGTTAAGAACTTATCAACCTAACGGGTCGTTTACGATGCAGAACACTTCTTTTTTCAAAAGAGTTGGCCAAAATAGCTAACAAATTAATTTGATTTCCTCCTTTTTGTCTCAAAATCTCCTAAAGTTATTGGTTGATTTCTTTCTTGTTTTGAACAAATCTTCCCAAACATGACCATAACCCATGTGTGAAAAAAGTTGTTCAGTCAGTTTATTCGAGTCCTTATTCTCCCTTCCTTCCTAGTCTTTGTGTGGTCATGCTTTCACTTTACCCCCACTATTTTTCATTAAAAAAACACAAAGTATGCTTTTCTACCCATTGAAGGCAATAATGCAAAAGTCTGGGCTACCACCACATTGTACAAATTGTTATATATATTTCTATATATATGAAAGGTGAAATTAATTGCATAAGCCACCTTGATTCAATCACTCCATCCTTTTTCTCCTCCTTATTCTAAAAGAAAATATCAATAGTAAATTAAATTAATAAATAAATATATTTAAAAAAAAAAAAAAAAAAAAAAAAAAAAAGGAGAGAGAGAACCTATTCACTTACCAATACAAGATAAGAATCAGACCGTACCAAGAGTAGGGCCCATTGGCCCAATCCAGGTAAGCAAATGGAAGCACACCCGAGCGGGCCCAGGCACCCCAGGTACATCACCCTACACAACTTCTCTGTCCGGATCAAAAATCATTTTATTTTTTATTTTTAAGATAATTATAATTTAATTAATTAATTATATCGAAATAATAGAATTATCTGAAAAAAATCTACAAGTAATCTCATCTCTGAGCCTCAAAAGTCCACAGTAGCGCGTCAGAAAGTTCCTGCGCGTTACTCCCCGGCTTCGTTCACACTCACTTCATCCTTTTGTTGAAAAACCGAAACCCTCCCACCACTTCTCTTCATTTCAGCGGCAACGTCAGCTCCTCCGAAACCCATACACACGCACGCAAGCCCTCTCTCTCTCTCTCTCTCTCACGCAAACGGCAAACCCAATAAAGAGAAAGAGAAAATGGTCTCGCTATCCCTACTCCTATCCCCAAATTTCTAATCCCTAATTTCCCGATTGCGAGCCTTTCTTCTGTCTCTGAGACTAAAACCCTAAGAATCCAAAACCGGAAATGTCCACCACGACCACCACGAGCATCAATACAGGCGGCGAGGATCGAGTCCTGGCCACGGCGCAGCAGATCGTGAAGAGCCTCAACACGCCGAAGGAGGTGCGGGAGGACATGCTTTTGATCTTCTCCAGCTTCGACAATCGGCTCTCCAACATCTCCAACTTGATCAACGGCGAGGATTCGAAGGCCGAGGACGACCGGTTTGATGCGGCTGAGAAGGTCATCCTGCGCTGGGACTCGAACTCGGTTGACGCTTCCAGGCACTCGCTCAACTGGGAGGACTCGCACGAGGAGGCCGACGAGTACTTGTTGGCGGTCGACGAGATTCTGAACCTCATGGACGAGCTATCTGTCCGGTCCGATACGGAGATCGTGGACCGGGCCGAGACGGCGATTCAGGTGGCGATGTCGCGTCTAGAGGACGAGTTCCGCCACATCATGATTCGGAACACGGTCCCGCTTGACGCCGAGCGCCTCTACGGGTCGATCCGCAGGACCACGCTCTCGTTCCCGGTCAACGACGGCGAAATCGTTGACGACGACTTCGAGAGCTTCAGCGAGGAGGACCGTAGCTCCACGCAGCGGTTTCACGAGCGTGGTGCAAGCATAGGCGATGACGTTTCGGTCGATTTGATCGATGCGAAAGCGGTAGATGAATTGAAAGAAATTGCGGACCGGATGCTTCGCTCTGGCTACGAAAAGGAGTGCGTGCAGGCCTATAGCAGCGTCCGCCGAGACGCTTTAGACGAGTGTCTTGCAATTCTAGGGATTGAGAAACTGAGTATTGAAGAGGTTCAGAAGATTGAGTGGAACTCCTTGGACGAGAAGATGAAGAAATGGATTCAGGCTGTTAAGATTGTTGTTAGGGTTATCGTCAGCGGTGAGAAAAGCCTCTGCGATCAGATTTTCAATGATGCCGACGGCATCAAGGAGATTTGCTTCAACGAGACCGTGAAAGGCTGCGTGATGCAGCTGTTGAACTTTGGCGAGGCAGTTGCGATTGGGAGAAGGTCGCCTGAGAAGCTTTTCAGGATATTGGACATGTATGATGTGATGGCGGACGCTTTGCCGGACTTGGAAGCAATGGTTACTGATGAATTCGTGATCAATGAGGCGAAAGGAGTGCTTTGCGGACTGGGAGAGGCGGCCAGCGGGACATTTGTGGAGTTTGAGAATGCAGTGCAGAGTGAGACATCGAAGAAACCGATGCAAAGTGGTGACATTCACCCGCTGACCCGGTATGTGATGAATTATTTGAAATTGATTGTGGAGTACAGTGATACTCTGAACTTGCTGTTGGAAAGTGGTGAAGATGATGGGTTTGATGCTTTGCAAAATAATGATAATGATGACTCCAAACTGTCTCCGGTGGCCCATAGGTTGTTGTTGTTGATATCCTCGTTACAGTCCAATCTTGAGGCTAAATCGAAGCTCTATGAGGATAATGCGCTGCAATATATATTTCTGATGAATAATTTTCTGTATGTAGTACAGAAAGTGAAAGATTCGGATCTTGGGGAGGTTTTAGGTGATAATTGGGTTCGTAAGCGTCGTGGGCAGATACGGCAGTATGCAACAAGTTATCTTAGGGCTTCTTGGAGCAAGGCATTGTCTTGTTTGAAGGATGAAGGGATTGGTGGGAGCTCAAGTAATGCCGCAAAGGTGGCTTTAAAGGAAAGATTTAAGAATTTCAATGCATGCTTTGAGGAAATCTACAGGGTCCAAACTGCTTGGAAGGTTCCAGATGCCCAACTTCGTGAAGAGCTGAGGATATCTATATCGGAAAAGGTGCTCCCAGCATACCGCTCGTTTCTGGGGAGGTTTGGGAATCAAGTAGAGAGCGGAAGACATGCTGGGAAATACATAAAGTACACTGCGGATGATTTAGAGAGCTATTTGTTGGATTTGTTTGAAGGATCACCCCGAGTTCTACATCACTTGAGGAGAAAAAGTACATAGGATAAAGGACTCTTGTAACAGGTATGCCCCCTGCTTTCATCAAGGACTAGTTGGAAAGAAGTTCGCCTGTTAAGTGTAGCTTGATTGTATGATTTTTATTTTTGTTGTTAATGTGATAAACCTGGGATTTTATGAATGTTAATTCTCTCCCTCCCCACATGCTATATACTGTAATAACTTATGTACATGTGTTATAGATTTTAGTTTTTGTATGTGTGGATTTTGCCATGGTTCATGTATTTTATTCCCATGAATCGCCATTTGCGTTGAAACAACCTTGTGGCCCACTTAATTTGGTACCGTATGAGCTACTTGTTGTATACTCGCTGCTTTGGCATGTTTGTATTTTATATTAGTTTTTTTAGTGCAATTCTCTTGCCAAGTGTGTGTTTGTGCTTTTAAACAATCAAGCTCGTTATTGTGTAAGATGGGGTTTCCACAGAAACTAACACAACATATCAAGTTTTCCTGTTCTTCAGTCTAATTTGATGGGATATCTGGTGCATGATTGGAGCCAGGTGACAGATTGAAATGCGGATCAATTCTATTTTGAGTCCAGAAATAGGAGATATCATTACATTGATACTAATTAATTAATGGATTGTGATATTAAATGGTTGAATTGATGGGTGCTAATGCAAGAAGGATAGAATCAGAGATGAAGGCATTTGTGAAAATTTAAAAGAGAGCACTAACTGAGGACATGATATGAGAGATTAGGAGGGTTTGGTCATGTGCAACAATAGTCAATGATTGCATCAATAAGGAAGTGGTCTGACTCAAGTCAAGGGCTCTTCAAGAAAGAGAAGAAGAAAAGACAGGTTCGCCTAATTAAGATAAAATGTTATACGATATGATATGTAGGTCACTTTTTGTGTTTAATGATCAGCATATTAGACGCATGTTAGCACGACACCTGTAATACGTTTTTCGGGGTAAAATTTTCAACGCCTACAACAGAATCAATATATATAAGTTCACTTATGTCAAATGAACTAGATTGTCATTCCTTCCTTTAAGGCTCAGATTATAGAATAATCACATCATTTTATTTCTGCTTCCTAAGCATGCTCACAAAACCTGTAATGACAAATTTATCCATTTTCTAGTGTTGTCCATCCAGCAAAATTTCAACCCGCACCAATCATACATGTTAGAACTCAATACTCATCTTCGTGTTGAGATCATAGGCTTAAGGTGTACAGATATCGCATCTTTAAGGCTCATAAGTGCAACATCTAGCGCAATCCCTTTCCATGTTGAGAAAATATCTCAAGGGGGTGTTAATGAATAAGGATGTTGATAGGTTTGTAGACACCAGGAGGAACGTTTAAATATTATGGTTACTATGATAAGAAATAATATTTAGGGATAATTATGGTGTCAAGAATTTGCATCTTGCAAGAATTTCATCTCCAACTTGATGTTTTTGAAAGGGATTACATTTAGAGTTGCATCTACCATCAGGCTGCTGTTGATATTGTTGATTGGGATCTTACCAGGTTTTTGAAGTTGCTTTCTACGGCCTTTGGATCTAAAGAAGCTTTTTTATGTTCTGTTTCAGAAATTTCCAGATGACTGATGAAATTTTTGCAGTCAGGCAGTATTATCAGAAAACTCAACTTTAAGGATAAGTTCAGAAATTAAAACTTAATTCTAAGGGGATCCTCTTGTCAAATGTTGTCATTTATCTATGTAAGAAATTGTCAGAAGAAACCAAACTACATATTTTCAGAAAATAGTTTGTAGAAGACAAGATAAAGAAGAAGTAGAAGAAGAAGGAAAGACAATCATACAAGTTACAAGGAGCCCAAAGCTGCTGGTAAGGAGAAAAGTAATGAATATGTTGCCCCTCTGTTCCATCTAGTTTCATGTTTACTTCAATTCTGGTAGGAGCACATCACATCAGAATGTTGCTCCAAACATATTTGTCTGTGGATTCCAACCTTGTTGGTTGATCTGATCCAATAGCTTTTGTCTTGTAACGAACTCCCACCTGATCGGAACGGTACGTTTCCATCCAGGTGATTGGAGCTCATAAGTTCATAACCCCACATGCTTAATGCTTTTAAGCTCGTGTGACACAAAAACATGCCATGTTTGGTCTTGAAAACTGGTGGATCTCATCTGAGGAGTCCAATGAAAATGTATCTTTAATTGCACATATGCACCTTCCAAGCCAATTTTGTAGGTTATTGTTACAGTTTATCCATCTTCAATCTTTCTTAGCCATTGGTTACACTTCAGGCCCCATGTAACTTGACCCAAGGGGGGGACCTGCTTGCTCCATTTGGTTTCCCATTATTGCAAGGGCTACATCGACAGTCTAATGATTGTTTCCCAAACCATGAGCCATTGCAGAGCTTATGGACCCCCTTCCCTCCAATCTTTCGTGCTGTTATTATTGCCTTGTTCACTGGTCTAGGGAAGAGTGTGAAAGTAGCATTGCAACCAACCATTTATCTTTGGCAAAAGAACAAAAACTGAGTATGTTTGTTAATGTGTTTTGGTATGTGTATTTTGCTTTTGATTTGAAAAAGTTTTCTGATATGATATAACGGTAAAAGTAGTTGTGTTTTGAGGAGTTTATTTATTTATTATTATTCTTTATTATTATTATTATTATTGTCTTTGGCTTTGAGAACAGAAAATAAAGACGCTAACAAACATGGGCAATTTCGGTACTCAGAAGATATATAGCCTCATGGATTTACTTCCCAAATTACATAGCAATCAAATGATAATCGCCAACGAACAATGAGGCCGTGGATGACAAGCTCGTAATAATGAACAAAGCAGGGCTCGAGTGCCCTCTCACAATACTAATGATTAGTATTGTTATTTGTTTTAATCTTTGTAAACTAGGATGTCCGTCAACCGATATGAAGACCAAACAAAAATGTAGAAGTGGAGTAGCCACCATGCTGCAATAAAGAAAAGGCTGGCATTCTTTAATGATTAGTATTGTTATTTGTTTTAATCTTTGTACACTACGATGTCCGTCAACTGATATGAAGACCAAACAAAAATGTAGAAGTGGAGTAGCCACCATGCTGCAATAAAGAAAAGGCTGGCATTCTAACGTGGGGAGTGACGGAAACCAGCCTGTACCCAGATCCGAGCATTAAGAAAGGCCGTCTTTGTCCATTTTTGTTGTGGATTCCGCTGCCACGCTTGTCCTCAAAAGCCTCTAATGCATGCCTTACTTGACCTTTAACTACAAATTATGTCATTCACCAATAAAACTCGAGACATAAATCTGCAACATTATAGCCAGAAAGACAACATCTATCTTTATTTGTTTGAAGATTTGGGTGTGTTTACCTAACAACTCTCATAGAAATAGAGCAGTACTGATCATAAACCGCTTGTTCCACTGCTGATTCAAGCATACTTATTTTCAAGAACGAACCCATTAAATAGGCTAGGGTAGCCACTCGTATTTGCATGTCAAAAATATTAGTATAAAATTATATAAATCAACTATAAATTAAAAATAAAAAATAAACTTACTAATTTTATAGTAGGGTTTCATCGGATTTGCATGTGTCAAAAATTGCTAGCTCAAAATGTCATATGCTGAGTTCAAATAATAACAATACGTGAGAATAAAATTATATAGATCAATTATAATCCAACCCATTAAATTAAATTGATTATCCCTCTCAATCCTAACCTAATAATTTTGTGTTGAGTTTGTATCAACTTTGCGTATCGTGTCAAAAATTAACCCTACCTTTAAGAGATCATCATCAAGAAATGTGTAAATATATCAACCCCAAGTGATTCAAAATGCTTGCTTTGTTTTTGGGATCAGTCTACTGATGACGGCTATCGAAAACCGTGGAAGAAGTTTTACAATAGAGAACACATCCACTGTCCATAGAAAAATATGCAGGGAATATCAAGATTCGAGTACAAAGGTCACGAATAAGGAGCTTATTTGTTAAGACTCTAATACAAAAAACCTTGCCTCAAGTTCATCGACACAGCAAAATATACATAAAAGTTAGCTTAGTTCAACTGGAGAAAATTAATTACAGGAGCTTTGCCTACGCCACAATCACCACATTTGACAGTCTCCAAGAAAACCACCAAAGGGCAAGGGCAAAGATTATTACAAGTAAGAAGAGAACATATGGTGGAGGGGAAGTCAACCAGTGAGGAAATGATCAGAAATTCAGAATGATATTCTTGATGCCTCTTAAACCCTGCTGCTTTGTGGCAGCGGGAGAACACCATCAAAGAAATCACCAAAGTAGCCACGCGGCTCATGTACTAGCCTCGAGATGATGTCTCTGAGTGTGATCACTCCTTCCAGATTCCCGTCATCATCAACAACATATATCCGGTGGATCTTCTCAGAGTCGAGCAGCTGAATCAATTCTTTCATCGTGTTGTCCTTTTTGCATGTAATCATGCCATTCAAAATTGGGGAGACCTCATGATGCTTCTCTAAGTAGCTCCTAACAGCTGTCAGGAAGTTCTTTGCTGTGATAGATCTGTTATAACATGTCAAATGAGTACCATTGAAGTCAGCTTGATTGAGCACTAGCTATGGACCAGAGCCTAAAACAAACTTGATAGAATTGCAAACTTCCTTAACCCGATCCTCTTATATTAATTTTCATTTAGATATAGAATTCTGCTGTGGTCGACGATTAATGCATAGTACAGACAAGAAGTTCAGATTCATAAGCTTGTCATGTGCATCTAACATGGAAATAACTAGACCTCAAAACAAATACCCATGTCATCTATAGTAAGGGATCATCAGATCACTTCTCTGATGTGGTGAACTACAACACATTTGTTTTGTACGGAGGTCCACCGGTGTTGAGGGTTCCACATTGGCATCGACATTACCAGTTTTATTGTTTATGACTTTGACAATCAGTTTTATTAGTATGTCATTAGCTCTAAGGATGGAAAGGGCAGGTTGAATTATCTGATTAACCTATCCTACTGCCATCACTAATTAATCCCTTTAGAACTTCAACCGTCAAACATAAGACTTAACAAGTAACAAAAGAAGCACAATTTTAGAAATTAATTTGGCTACAAACCTATAATCATGATAGATCTCTGGTGTGGTTAGCAAGAAATGAATATCTCTTAAACTTATATTACCCACTGCCCTGCTACCACCACTTTCAACAACAGGAATCCCTCCAATCCTCTTTTTCCTCATCAACTTAAACGCCTGGAGCACTGGTTCATCCTCATAGACCTACAAAAGAAAGTAAGCATATAAGAGAATTTATTACGATGTGAACATGCTTCTAAGGCCAATCTTTCTAGTGTGCTCCAGTGAATTCCAAGTTCGAAGCCCATGAATGCGCTCAAATATCATAGATTAAAGACATTTTCTAGCGAATGAAGGGTGAGCAACCAAACATTTTGGTACAGTAGGGGCATTTTTGTAGGGCCTAAGTCAGGACAATATAACAAGGTTGGAATTCCTCATAATTCATAAAATCCAAAGGTAGATCTAATGTTTCCAGACACTGCAGACAGGAACTCTTGACACACAAGGAACTTCAATGGTCATGGTTTTACAAGCAAAAAACGTTGGGTCATTGATTAAACATTATGCACCGAGGACATATGTAACAAACTTAGCGTCCACAAGCAAAAACTGAGAGGAGAAATGCACCTTGATGACACGACCAGGGGTCATCACTGGAAGACCAAGCTCAGATAGTTTCTTGGTTCCCCAACTTTCAAACCATTGAAGCCCAGCACATTCAGCTAGCATATGAATAACAGCCGATTGAGTGATGATGTTATCGATTTTCCCTTCACCCAAATCAACCACAGGAAGACTCTTTAATTTGTACTTTGAAAGCAGCAAGAGCATAGTCAGAAAAGAGTTGGATGTCTGCAAAGCAAGAAATGGAGCCCAGCGGAATGACCCAGAAATGTCACGAACCTGTATGCCAAAAAGTTCATAAGCGTTTTCAGAATTTTTGAGGAAGAAGTAAAAAAGGCAAAACAAAGTGGGATGGAACAAAGCTTAAACTAGTTATAAAAGTCAGAAGTAAAACCTTTGTGTTTTTATACAAGTGAGAAGAAGTCAGAGCTTCAAAAAAATTTCCTGAAGTTGTTGCAGCAGATTCAGGGCCTAGGAACCCATTTTCAGCATTCCCTCCATTGGCTGCTGCTGCGAAAGCAGTTGCACTGGACGGACTCTTGGGAGATAGTGGTTCAGACTGTCAAGAACATTAGTCATGTTTTTAGTTTTGGAACTTTGAAGATAGCCAAGTCAGAATTACACATTCATGTTGAAACAAATCCTAAATGTATGAACTGAAAGCATCTAAAGAAAAGACTCCACATTATTAGCATATCAACAAGAAATAGTGGCCAATCTTTGCCCTAAAGGCTGAAACAATTCATCAGATAGTAACCCTTCAGTTAGTTGCTCCAAAAACCAAAGGGAATGATAAGTAGAGAGAATTATATCTTCACATATGCTTAAATCCAAGTCAAATTAGTCAAGTAGTTCCATTAGGTCCAATTTCGCAGCGGTTTTAGTTTCTTAGATACCAACATGTTGGAATATTTTATATATATTTTTTCTTATATTTGTCATCAATTCAAGAGAGCAAAAGAGATATGCAATTATGCAGGTTAATTAGGAATGCTAACCTGATGCAGAATCCAAACAACAATTCCTGCAAACTCAACTATGCCAATGTATCTGTCAATCCAACTGGCATCCTCTGGTGCATCAACATCCACCACGGGCGCACTAAGAATTTTGTGCTGCGCTAGCATTTGAACAGCTTCAGCTAGACTGGCGTCTGATTTTATCTCAATAACTGGATGCAAGAATCATGACACTTAGAACAGGAAACAAAAAAGGTATAGAATAATGAATATAGAGAAAACAATACAATTTGCACTTCATTTGCATCTAGTGCAAATACAGATATAAATACTCTTTTTGTTAGCCAGTTATCTCAAAAAGCTTTGGAAGCAGGCCTCACATTCACAGATAATGGGCAAACAATGTATAAAAAGCAACCCCACAATAGCAACTAGTAAGAAAGCATAGCATACACCAATTTCTATCTCATCTAGTTACATTTATCTGGTGGCTACCCAGAAAAGCTTAGATATACTTTTTCCACAGAAAAATCTAACCTTTCTTGGATTTTTCTTTTTCTTTTATCTTTTCCTCCCTAAAACAACATTAAATGTGAATTTTATTCAATTTTTTTTTTAAAAAAAAAAAAATATATGCTAATCAATCTTATCCGATAGCACAGGATATAATATTCTATATTTTGGATTATTTATTGATCTCTCTGTCAAATCACTTAAAGTTTTTCCATATAAAAATCTACCTTGCTCGGGTTTTTCTTTTTCTTTTATCTTTTCCTCCCTAAGACAACAAAATATGAATTTTATTATACATATATATATATATATATATATATATGCCCTCCCAGAAGTTTCTCGACCAATCAGAGAATACCAAAGGTACAGTCACTCTTCTTCACTAGCTTTCCCCATTCCATTATTTCAAAGCTTCCGTACCTCCTCATACAAACCATCTTAAGAAATTAAAACACTAAAAAAAAAAATCTGTTTCTTGCAGACAGCCAGCCAAATAGCTGGGATATTAAAATCAACCGAGATGATTCCCAAACTTTGCCTACAACCATTATAACATGCATATATATATGAAAATTGATACCTTTATCTGAAGGAGCCGGAGGGAAAGCAGAGACAGGGATGCTCTCAAAGCAAGCGTTGAGCTTCTCAGTGGGACTGAGCTGTGGCTCCATTACATCCCACAGATCCTCCACCCTCATCCCCAACTTCGCCTCCGGACTCGACAACCCACTCCTCGGACTCTCTCCCATCGCCTCCATCACACCAAAACTCTCTCTCTCTCTCTCTCTTTCTCTGAGACTCTGAATCCGACAAGCGTAGGATCTCTAACTCATCATTCACATTAATAATTACTATATATCAATTAAGAAAACTGACATCTATAATCTGTGTAGTAAAACTTGTTATGCACGAGTGATCATGACGGTTGAAAATGTTTATTTTGAGTTGAACCTCTGTGATGCGTAATCTTTGAACACGTGGAGAGCTGTGATGCATGGGAGTGCATTTGTCGTGATGGACTTGATCCGTCAACTGTCTGAGTCTGTGACATCCTATTCGCCATGCTTATCCGATTTGTCTTTTTCTCTTTTTATTTTTTTATAAACGTATAATTGATTTAGAATTAGAAAGAAAGAGAGACAGTCTTATCCGGATTTTAATGTTGTCCGCTGGTGCGCTACTCAAACGCGCACCCGTGCGCGTTTGGCGCCACTTATGTTTGGTGGGTTAACGACACGTGGATACCGCCCCGGTATTATAGTCTCGGCTATCACGTGCCGTTAACAGTTAACTAGTTGCATACTTGGATGTAGTTGTAGGCTGTGATCGAGTGAAAAGTAATTTTAGAAAATCAAATGAATCACAAGCATAACAGTGATTTTAATAATTATATTATTTTTAAAAGTATTCAAGAGAAATTTGAACTAGTGATTTTCGTTTCAGGAGGCATAGTTCACAATCGATTGAACTACTTCTTAGAGACTAAAAAAATAAAAATAAAAAAGAAATAAAATGGGAAGATACCATTTGACATATTATCGAGGGTTTTAACAAAAGTAATGTAGCATGTTTAAAATCTTAAAAAATTTCAAACTGAAGCACAACCAGCTTTCTTTTTATATTCATTTTGTATCTTATCTTCTTTCATCACTAATAATCTTTTGAATTTTGGGTCTATCGTTCTTTAATTTTTTTTTTTTAATATTTTATATGCTATTCAGTTAGTAGTTGTTGTTATGAGTTTTAATCGCGCGTGTCATTGATTTTAGTACACAGTTAATTAAATCCTACTTATAAACTTTCGTCTTACCAAAATTAATAAAATAGATTAGTCATATTAAGAATAATATATTAACAAAACTTGAACATGAAAATTTGATTAGTAATTTTATATCTCGAAAAGCTAAAAGATTTATTTTTAAATTAATCTTATAATATTTAAAAATATAAAAAATATATTATATTAATATTTTAAAATTAAAAAATGCAACATTTTATCTTTTTGGCCTTGGACTTCTTTTTTTTTTTTTATTGAGTCTCCCATGCACAAAATAATCTAAAAACACTCAAAAACTACTTTTACCTTTACGTCACAACATAACATGTTTTCAAATTAATAATAATAAAAAAATCTAAAAAGCATTAATAATACATATGTTATATGGCCGATTAGTGCTATTTAGTATACTCGTGTACAGTTGTCATATAACTTGATGCCGTAGCATGGAGATAAAAATCAGTCATTAAATCGGGACTTATAATTAAAGGAAAAAAAAAATCCTTAGTCTAAATATTGTCACATTATCTAATTATATGACAGTTATACATAAATATACTAAATATAATTACTTTGTATACCCAGTGGGTTTTAATTGCCTCCCAACTATAATAGCTTATTTATCCATATTACCATATGGATTGATCCAACATCACATCTATTTTCGATTGGTAAGATCAAGCAAATGGTACACAAACTCTTGAGTTGAATTACATACAAATTTTTAAAACTACCAATTGGACTGGTTGAAATCAAATAATCACAAAGTTTAGGATACTCAAGCTAAGTTATATATATATATAAAAGACAAGACTGTTAAATCACCCTCTTATCTCAGAAGCTTAAACTTATATAAAGAGATAAATTTAATCACTTAATCATTACTTTAACGCTCTCTATCACGTGTAGGCTCAAACTTCCTTTTAAGAGGTGAAATCCAACACATTTAATATTTAATTTAAATGAGAGATAATTTGACGTTGTCAATAAATTTAATCACGTAATCATTACTTTAACAAATATTATACGAGGAAAAGACAATATGGTGATAGGGATATGTTATCATGATAGGCACTCTCTATAGTATAAGAATTGTAAACACTCTCTCGGATACAATTGGGTCATAACCTTATAAAGAGATACCGATAACAGACCATACAAGAATGTGTGTAAAGAGAAAAATTCACTTAATTCCATTGAACTTTTATCACTTTTGTAATTAACCTACAAAAATTAAAAAACTCTCAATTTAGTGCATTAAACTTATAATTTTTTGCAATGTGATCATTCCGTTAAATCCTATAAAAAAAAATACCCATTTTTTATTATAAAAAAATTTAAAATTGCAAAGATTTAAGTATTGATCAGGATTTAACGAAATTTGTAAAAATGCCAAAGTCTAAATCCTTCCATTTTTTATTTTATAAAAAAAAGGTAAAAAATGTAAAATTAATCCTTGTAGTTTACCTTATTTACAATTAGCTTCATGTGGTATCAAAATGAACTCAAAGGTCCATAAGGTATGCTAAAAAATAATTTATTCCCAACAGTCAAATTTCGTCAACTAATTTAACAGATTATGACACTGACTTAAATATGACAAGTATCACAATTTGATTGGTTTTAACGTTTCACGCTATCATAACAAGAAAAGTGCTAGAGGAGTCCTGCTATGATGCTACCAAATTGCATCAGACATATATTAAAAAAAAAAAATTTTTTTTTTTTTTTTGGTTAGTTAAATTTCTATGAGTTAATATTTAGTTTATAATGCCTCAAAACTTGTTTTTAGATTCAAAACTAAAACTTATGGGTGAAAAGTTAATCCTTTAGGGATGGTATCACCCAAAATGGATTCAATTATCTTAAATTTGGTGTTAATACTTCAAATTTGGTGCTAATACCTTAAATTTAGATTCCCCTTTAATATCTATCTTCTTCAATTAAAAAAAAAGAAGCAAAATGTCTGAAGCTTGGCTGCCTCAATTTGGCAGCCGAAAATCTCTATTTATGCTAGAGAGCGAAACAAATGAACCCAGAAAAATTTTCAAACTGAAGTAGCAAGGGTTTTTTAATTAAAAAAATCAATTCTCTCTCTCTTATCTGCCACTCACAGTCTGTCACGTCAGTTTGAAAATTTTTCTTGATTCATTTGTTTGGCTCCCTAGCACTTCTCATTATAACAAATTGAAGACATTGCAAAAAATTAAAAGTTTGATACCAAAAATTGAGAGTCTTTTTTTTTTTTTTTTTTTTATTTTTAACTCATGAAAATTTAGGGATATTTTGTGAAGTTTTTTCTTATTTTTTTATTAACGATTTATTTTTTTATTGGGATGGCATTTTGTAATATATTTTTTTTGGGTAGTTTTAAGAAGATATTGATGAAATCTTTAATTTAAATAAATATTACAAAAAAAAAAGGAAAAAATATAAAAAAGCCCCTCAAATTACCAGCTGTTTTTTATTTAGTCCCCTAATGTTTCAAAAGTGATAAAGTAGCTCCCCAAACTACCAAACTATTGCATTTTAGACACTCCGTTAGTCAAAACCATCAGTTTGGACGGAAACTGCAAAACGATGTCGTTTTGTTACGGGTAAGTTACTATAATGCCCTTTTATGAAAAAAAAAAAATTGGGAAAAATATAAAAAAAAGCCCCCCAAACTACTAGCCGTTTTCACTTTAGCCCCCTAATGTTCAAAAAGTGATAAAGTAGCCCATCAACTACCAAACAGTTGCAATTTGGCCACTCCGTTAGTCATTGCTGTCAAATATGATAGAAAATTCAAAACTACGTCGTTTTGGCAAGGGTAAGTTACTAAAATGCCATTTTAGAAAAAAAAAAAATCATATTAAAACAAGCACGCAAAACGGCACCGTTTTGCTTGAAATTAGGGTTTCCTTACACTTACCCAAACGGCGCCATTTTGGTAAGTGTTATGAATTGAAAGAAAAAATCTTAAACTCACGCAAAAAAAACCCCAACCCCAGTTTATCTCTCTCCCCCAAACCGCCGGCCACTACGTTGTTCTATTTCCGGCAACCTTCTCCCTTAAGTGAAAAAAACGCAACGCCCCTTTCTCTCTCTCTCTCTCAAAACCGACTGCCCCTACCTCCACCATCCATCACCACCGGCCACACCATCTAGTGGCTACGAAGCGCCACCGAAAAATTCTTACCCTTTGTAGGAATCAAACAAAAAAACCACGTTCGTAGATAAACAACATCGACCCGACAGCTATACTATGAAATACAATAAAAAGATTGAGTTATGGGTAAGATTTACAGGCTATCGGAGATAGAACGACATGGTGGCCGGCGGTTTTGGGGAGAGAGATAAACTGGGGTTGGGGGTTTTTTCGTGGGTCACCTGCGTGAGGTCTAGGGTTTTTTCTTTTAATTCCTATCACTTACCAAAGTGGTGCCGTTTTGGCAAGTGTAAGTAGGGGTGGGCAAAAACCCGCCCAACCCGCAAACCCGCAAACCCGCCCCGCCCCGATCCGCCCCGCCCCGCGCGGATTTTAAGTGTTTTTTTGCGGGTACGGGTGGATTTTTCCCAACCCGTGCGGGGCGGGGCGGGTTGCGGGTTTTGAAATTTTGTCCTTGCGGGTACCCGCCCCGCCCCGCCCAGGCCCACTTAAGTATAAAAAAAAAACCCTAACCCTACATCATTTTTCTCCTACGCCGTTTCTCCTCTCTCTCTTCTCTCACATCTGCGCCGTTTCTCTTTTCTCCTCTCTTTTCTCCTGCGCCGTTTCTCCATCTCCTACTCTCGATGGTCTCTCTTGCTCTCTCTCTGGTCTGTTCTCTCTTTCTCATCAGCGACTCTCTCTCCATCTCTCGTCTGCTTCTCTCTTCGTCTACGCCGCCGCTCGACATCCTCAGGCCACCGGCTACTGCGCCGCTCCCACCTCTAGACCACGATCCAGGTTTTTTTCTCTCTCTCAAGAGATCTCAAGTTCTTGGTCCAGATTTCATGTTTTTTTCTTCCTCATCCAGATTTAATTTCAAGTTCTTTGGTTTAGGTTTGATTCAAGGGTTTTGATGTAGGGGTTGTGTAACTTGTGTTTGTTTAGGAGGAGAAGAAACCTGCAGAGGAAAGAAAGGACAGGATCGATCTGAGGAAGAGAGAACCCAACCCGCACAACCCGCCAAACCCGACCCGATCTACCTCGCCCCGCAACACCCGAACCCGCGCGGATATTCTTCATTGTGCTCGGGTGGCGGGTTGGGATTTCCAGAACCCGCACTGTGCGGGGCGGGTGAGAAAAATCCGGATACCCGCCCCGCCCCGACCCGTGCCCACCCCTAAGTGTAAGGAAACCCTCATTTCAAGCAAAACGGCGCCGTTTTGGTTACTTTTTTTAATATGATTTTTTTTTTCCCAAAAAGGGCATTTTGGTAACTTACCCTTGCCAAACAACGTAATTTTAAAATTTTTATCATATTTGACGATAATGACTAACGGAGTGGCCAAATTGCAACTGTTTGGTAGTTTTGGAGCTACTTTATCACTTTTTGAACATTTGGGAGCTAAAATGAAAACGGCTGGTAGTTTGAGGGGCTTTTTTATATTTTTTCCAATTTTTTTTTTTTTTTTTTTTCATAAAAAGGCATTGTAGTAACTTACCCGTAACAAAACGACATCGTTTTGCAGTTTTCGTCCAAACTGACGGTTTTGATTAACGGAGTTGCCAAAATGCAATAGTTTGGTAGTTTAGAGGGCTACTTTATCACTTTTGGAATATTATGGGACTAAATAAAAAACGGCCGGTAGTTTAAGGGGCTTTTTTTTAATTTTTTCCAAAAGATATTATTTGGTTGAGGGGTGTATTTGTGATTTTGCCTGAATTTGTGTACCACTGGAAAACGGGCATGTCCACTCCCGTGTATATAGCGGAGGCATGGTGGTGAAAACGTGCACTAAAACTACTGGTAGTCGCACACGCACTTGATTCACTCGCGCTTTGTTGCTGTATTTCGCGAGGGGTCTTTTTCACGTCAGGCGCCATGGAGGGCTCCTCGTCCTCTCAGCCGTCCGATTCGACTCATCCAACGGCTTCTGGCGCTTCCAAGTTCCTCGCCGACCTTCCCTCCCGGGGCCTCTTCTCCTCCACCGTCCTCTCGTCAAACCCGGTGATTTCTTTGTCTCCTTAAACCCGTCGATTTTCTCGATTTTCTGTTTGGTTGCCGAGAACAAACAAATTGAGGGAAAATTTAAGAAATTATAGTGTTTGAAGTTTGGGACCCGTGGAAGTTAAAAAACAGAAAAAGAAATAGAAATTGTCGCTTAACTGATAGTGAAGCTAGTATTTGAGTTGGATGTGGATGTTCTCATATTTGCATTTTGTGAAACTAAAATATGTAAATCTTGTTACATTTATGCTTTCTCGGGACCCAAACAGGCGGTTTAGGGTTCAATGTTGATTTATGCATGTACATATGTATTTGTATTTACAGTGATTATGCTGTTTCATGATTCTATTGGAGATATGATTTATGCTAGGTTTTTTTTTTTTTTTTTTTTTTATATGTATATATAAAATTTTGGTGTTTATTGTTTTGCAAATTCGATGGTTAGATTGGATATGAAATCGCTGGAGTAATTATGGGAGAATGGGTTTAGTTTTGGCTATGGTTTGTGAAGTAATCATCTTTAGTATGCGAATGAATACATATTGCCTTTGAGGCTGTAGATTAATGTTGACTATTATTCTGGGTATTGGTTTAGGTTAGAATTGTTAGAAAGAAAAAAAAAACATTAAACTCTGCTTGCATCTCTTTTAGTATATTTTTTTTTTCCCTCTAATCCTATAAGGAGTATGGCATCTGTCCGAGCTAGTTTTTTTGATGAATCAGGATGTTAGGCATTTAATGTAGGCTTCTTGATGAGTTAGAGAAGGCCATCTTCTCTACTTGTTCATTTTTGTGCTGGCAACAAGAACCTGAAGCAGTTTAGTCTTTGGATCTAAGGAGGCCATGATTATTTGTGGTTTCTGGAGTTATAGAGAATTAGCTTTACGGCTTCCAATCTAATATGATACAATTGCATTTTAGCTAATTGCTCTGAGGATAATGTTGGCGGCCACTTGTAGTATTCTTTGAGGTCCTAAAGCCAATTAGTTGCTATTTTTGTTCTTTTATTGGGTTGTTATTGAAGGATTTATTAGCAATTTGCTCCGAGGACAATATTTTTTTCGAGGTCTACATAGACTTGGACTTGGTGCTTATATGGGATATGCTTTCTAATAGAATTAAATGTTAGGAGGTGTTCTATGAAAGTTGAGGGGCCTTTTGGTGTTGGAGTGTGGAAACATTTTAGAAGGGGTGGGAGCGTCCTCAAATTTTATCAGATTTGAAGTAGGAGATGGTTCTAAGATTAGGTTATGGCATGATGTTTGGTGTAGGGATCAACCACTGAAAGAAGCTTTCCCGGAGTTATTTAGTATTGCTTGATTTAAAGAGGCATGGTTATGGACAATATGCAGTTTTCCAATGGTCTTGTTCAGTGGAATGTATCTTTTTAAAGATCTGTACAAGATTGGGAGGTAGATTTGGGGCTTGCATTTTTTGGGGTGTTGTATTCTCTTAGATGGAGACAAGATGGTGAGGATCGTATTCGGTGGATTCCTTCAAAGAGGAAGAAGTTTGAGGTTTGATAGTTTTTTCGCAAGTTATCTACTTCTGGGGGTTCTTCTTTTCCTTGGAGGAGTATTTGAAAATTTAAAGTTCCTTTGAGAGTGAGCTTTTTTGTGTGGGCGGTGGCTCTTGGTAAGTTTATGACTTTGGATAATCTCAAAAAGAGAAGTAATAGTGGGGGAATGGTGTTGCATGTATAAGAGGAGCGGAGAATCTATAGATCATCTTCTTCTCCACTGCAAAGTGGCAAGAGGCTTATGCAGTGCAATTTTTACCCCCTTTGGAGTCCAATAGGTTATGGCTCAAAGGATGATAGGGTTTGTTAGACCGGTGGCGAGGTCAGGTGGGTAGTCGTTCAGTTCTAGCTGTTTGGAGGATAGCCTCGTTGTTCATAATGCTGATCATATGGAGAGAGAGAGAGAGAGAGAGAGCATAATACAAGATGTTTTGAAGATCATGAGGAGTCTAAGGAAGAGTTCAAGAACACTTTGATCTAACCACACTTTAATTGGACAAGGGCGTATAATGTTTCTCATTCTTCCAACTTTTTTGAATCTGTGCCTTTTTCTTTTTCTTTTTCTTTTTCTTTTATCCTTTAATGGGACTATCTTTGTATACATCTTATGCACTAGGGTTGCGCCCCACTGCTCTTTTCAATGAAATTAATTATATATATATATATATATATATATATATATATATATATATATATATATATATATATTAGGAATATAGTGTAATTCAGGTCTGGTGGATGTGCTGGGGGAAGATACCAGCTTCTTTCGTCCAATCACCAAAAGAAGTTGATGCTTTCCATTTTGATAGAGTTCTATTAAGGCGGCTGCGATGCCGCATGAGTTGCCTACAATGCCCATTGCATAGGCAACCAAGCTACTGCCAGTGACAATAGTTTACTGTTCTATTTGAATGAATGAGTTCTTTCATGGATCAAATGTTTGAAATAGCAGAAATCCTTTTGATAGAGAATCGTTAAAATCTACTTGTTACTATTAGAATGGATCACTTTATCCTTATTTGTTGTATCTAGCTTCTTTTTCTAGGCTGATGTTCAGTGGCAAAGCAGAACTGGATCAAGCTTGTCTGTCAAATAAAACTTCTCCCATGCAATGTGTTTTTGTTTTTGTGGGGCATAATGCTAAAAGAAACAAATTTAAAAATTAATGCTTTATATGGCAATTTCAGCAAATATTCATGCTTTATTCATTTTGAACATTTTTGCTTCTTTTGGTATATGGTTCTTTTGTCTGCATAGTTGGTCTGAATTCCTCATTCCCTACATGTATCTTCCTTTTAAATTCATTAGATTCTTGTTTCAGGAGCATTGACCTTTGTTCACACATTAAAAACTTGTGCAGGGCGGGATGCGAATTTATATTTGTGACCATGACACATCACCTCCAGGTCTCTTATTCCATTATTTTCTTTCTACACATTAGACTTCACATCTGTCATTGGATTCATTTTTTCTTTCCCTTTTTTTTAATCATATTTGTTGGACGTTTCCCTCTTGGGCAAGTGTATCAATATAATTGAATAAAATGAAAGAAATAGGAATAATATATGCTGAAATTATGTTATGGTCCTTTTGATTCATTTTGTGATGTTTTCACCCACTATTTACGTATCAACATCTAGATTTCATGAAAGAGATGGTCTCCATTGTATTTCATACTGTTTTACTTCTTTTTGAGATAGATCTTAATATAATGTGGAAGTTCTGACTCTCTTTCTTGTACATCCAGATGGCCAACAGATAAAAACGAACCAACAGAACATATTGATTAGATCACTCATGCTTAAGAAACAGAAGGGCGATTCTAGTTCGAAGGATGTGAAGGGTGTAGCTGCAAGTGAGAGTTCTAGAAAGAGGTATCACTATATCTCTTGTAGATGAATAATGTTTAACCTGTCTTAATAAGATTTACTTGAGTGTGTGTTTCCTATTAAATTTTTGGTATGTCTGCCCTGAGGGTTTTGATTTATACATAGCATGTCCACACTGTTGCCACAAAATGACATTAGCATTTAGTACAAATTAACAATGAATCATCGACTTATGAACTACCTTTTTCCATATGTACCCGGCTAGGTGTGCAAATTTGATCATATTCTGTCTGGTTACCTTCCATTATTTAATCATTTCAGGGTTGCTGAAAGAGCTGCAGATGGCAGGGCTTCAGCTAAGAGAGCCACTATTCAAAATAGTTCTCGACAAGGTAAGCTCTGATGGTTCCTGTACTGCATTATCCATATCTTGGTGGATTTCTATCTGTAAATGCTATAGAGAATGAATGGAGCTGTTCTGATGTAGGACGATATTTATCTTTATTTTCAGTAAAAACGAAAATAAAGAAAATATCAAAAATAATATTGGAGCAGCGCCGCTTGATCAGAATTTTAGCTATTCTCAAACAATGGAAGTACAAAAGGAAAGATTGCCACGATTCCCGCTGATTGTCAATTTTATATTAGGATTTTATTTTATTTTATTAGGACTTTATTTCCTTTCCTTATTAGGATTAGGTTTACTACTACTATAGGATTATGTTTACTTTCCTACTAGGATTAGATTTACTTTCTCTACTAGGATTAGATTTACTTTCTCTACTAGAAGTAGGTTTACTTTCTCTACAAGTATTTCTCTTCTATAAATAGGCTTGCCTATTATGTAAAACTCAATCAATTGAATTATAATCAAATCAGAGAATTCTCTCTCAAATACTCTGCGGAGTTTTATTTTTTTCTTAGCCTGCGGGCTTGTTTTATCTTTTGGGTAGAAGACGAAGACGCTTCTCCTTGCAGAATCAAAGACGCTGCTCTTTGATTAGTTACCTTAGTCTTCCGCTACGTCAGTTGGTATCAGAGCAGGCTTTATCCTGATCATGGCCAATCAGCGCAACGGTGACAAACTTCTCCAACGCCGCCGCTTGTAGGGGAGGGGCTCTTTCGAAAGCCAAATTCATGGGGTATCCGAGCCGGCATTATCCGGATTCGATGGCCAACTTATACTACAACAACAACTTCTATAACGACGCCGTTCGTGAGAGGGATGTTGTTTCGAGATCCGACTACCAGCGATACATCAAGCGATCAGAGGGTCCTTGGAGAACCGAATTCCAAGAGCTCAAGCAGACAGCGCAGATGATGCAACAGGAGGTGCGCCAATTGTGGGAGTCGTTTGAACGCAGGCAGATGCGTGCCCCTTGGAATCACAGAGACACTCGGGAGTACCGGATGAATAACGATCTCCCTTCATTCGATGGTTATCTTCACATTGAAGATTACCTTGACTGGATAATGGAGGTAGAAAGATTCTTTGAGTACATGTGTATTCCGGAAGAAAAGAAGGTGAAGTTGGTGGCTTATAAGCTCAAAGGTGGAGCATCCGCTTGGTGGGAATGGTTGAAGCTCTCTCAATCCAGGGAAGGAAAAAGACCCGTGACATCTTGGCCTAAGATGAAGCGGTTACTCAATGCCCGGTTCCTACCACCAGATGACTATGGGATCCGAAGGGAACCCGTTCGGTATCTGTATGTTGACCGATTCCGTGAGGATGACGTAAGCCACTTTCGTCATGTCCATAATCATCTTCATAACTCTCCAAATAGGCCCTTCGCCTATGAAGAGAATTTTAATTATGGTGAAGAAGTTGTGGAAGATGTTAAGTTGGTTGAAGAAGTGGAGTTGCCATCAGAGAAAACATATGTGTAGCCACCATCATTGATTCCAACGACTACATCAATGGAGGAACAGCTACCGCCTCCTCCACCACAAGTGCAACTTCCTCTACCACAGTTACAACCTCCTCCACAACAAGTGCAACCTTCTCCACCACAGATGCAACCTTCTCCACCACAAGTGCAACTTCCTCTACCACAGATGCAACCTACACCACAGGTGCAACTCATCACGATCATCACAAAAATTGACGATTCTTTTGAAGAAAACAATGAAGTTGAAGATGATACCCAAGAAGAAATCGTTGGAGGAATTTTGGTGGAAGTAGACGAAAAGGAAAAATCATGTCTTGATTCTATCTATATAGATTTCTCCAAGTACTTTTATTCAGAGGAGCCACATGTGCCATGTCCCAAAGAAAACTCGAGGACGAGTTTTTTTCAAGTGGGGGTGTCTGATGTAGGACGATATTTATCTTTATTTTCAGTAAAAACGAAAATAAAGAAAATATCAAAAATAATATTGGAGCAGCGCCGCTTGATCAGAATTTTAGCTATTCTCAAACAATGGAAGTACAAAAGGAAAGATTGCCACGATTCCCGCTGATTGTCAATTTTATATTAGGATTTTATTTTATTTTATTAGGACTTTATTTCCTTTCCTTATTAGGATTAGGTTTACTACTACTATAGGATTATGTTTACTTTCCTACTAGGATTAGATTTACTTTCTCTACTAGGATTAGATTTACTTTCTCTACTAGAAGTAGGTTTACTTTCTCTACAAGTATTTCTCTTCTATAAATAGGCTTGCCTATTATGTAAAACTCAATCAATTGAATTATAATCAAATCAGAGAATTCTCTCTCAAATACTCTGCGGAGTTTTATTTTTTTCTTAGCCTGCGGGCTTGTTTTATCTTTTGGGTAGAAGACGAAGACGCTTCTCCTTGCAGAATCAAAGACGCTGCTCTTTGATTAGTTACCTTAGTCTTCCGCTACGTCATGTTCAATATCAATCAGAAGATGCAATATTGTTTAGATGTTGGCAAATTATTAAATCTGTTGGGAGTGTTATAGACATATGCGTAACTAATTACATTAATGATCTTGTTATTCGTTTTTGTCATAAATTTTATCACCTCTGAACATGCAGAAGGATCGAACAGTCAAGCATCTAATAGGGACTTCCACACCTTTACAGTGGATAGGCTTCGTGCCCTTTTGAAGGCAAGAAATCTTTCCCCTAAAGGAAAAAAGGCAAGTATCGAGACAATTTGTTATGCGTAATAGTCTAAGAAAGGGATCTTTGTGGCGTGTGGTCCAGGTCCATTGGCAGTTCAGATCCCATCATTTGGGATGTCCTGACTCCTGATTGATGATTATACTGTCCAAATTTCCATTTTCTTTCTGCTTCTACCTTTATTGATTCATGAAATCAACATATGCAGGATGAGCTGATTGCACGCTTGAAAGGAGCAACTGGATAAGCATATGGCAGAAAGGAGAGAAGGGATGGGGGAGGGGGAACAAATCTGCCCTCCTTGTCTACACATCGAGAGCAAGTAGGTTAATGTTCTTTTTGATGTAATATAGGATTAGCAAATGATGGAACTAATGATGGTCTGAAGGAAAATCTGTGCTGTTGCATTTTGTATGATTGGGTTATTTTGTATGATTGTGCTGTGTCAAATGTTTTTTGGTATAAACTGGAATCCATGTGCATCTTCACTTGACATTTGAAAAATACATAGAGATCTTTATCTAGACAATTAAACAAAGTGGACAGAATGCGATGTTGCCCATGTTTGAAGGGCAATCACTTCTGCCTAACTTGCCTATAATAATATTCCTGTACCTTGGTTAAAGCATTTTTTTAAGTTTCTTTATTGTTAAGTCAAGCAAGTGTCTAAAGAAAGAGGAGCAGCATCACTCCTAGTTGTAATGATCCATAGTCATATATCTTTGGGTTATAGTCTTTTTACAGCACCTAGGCCAAATCCAATTACTCATATGAGGGTAAGCTTGATTGGAGTTGGTTTTGGAAGACCGGCGGTCGACATCAAATCCGGCACTTGATTTTGTTGTAAAGTACTGTCGTGTGTGTTTTAATTTTTATGGTTTTAGCGAGAATTATAGTCTGAGAATTCCTTTCTTTTGCAGAATAGAGAACTTTGCTAGCCATGTAGTTGGAGACTATGACAGCGTTTCAAAGAGAGTTTTTTTTTTTTTTTGTGGGTTTTCAAGGAGAGTTTTAGTTTGTTTCTAAATATGTTTCTTCAGTTCCTTACTTGATTAATTCAGTGTCAAAGCGACGCTGGACTATCATGTTTCCCCTTGGTATAAGTTGGGCAACTTCAGTTCAAGGGCACCTAGTTTGTCTTTAAACAAAACAAGTTTAGTATTCGTGTTAAAACTGAGAAATAGGACAGCAATCTCATGCGCTTTTTGCTCATAAATGGACAGTTTTTATTTTATTTTTCAAGTGAAAATTTTTTTCCACTTGGGAAGAAATAAATTACATTTTCAGAGACTAAAAATGAATTTTTTTTTTTTAATTATTTTTCCCTATTCAAAGCGGGAGAGGGGGAAGGGACTAAAAGGGATATGAGTGAGAGAGAGAGGACTGAAACACAGTTTTCTAGAGCCCAATCGGCTAGGTTTTGGACTACAATGTTAGTAGTGTGGGGGATTTTGAGAACATAACAAAATTGAACACAGGAAGCGAGTGGGATGAATGGGATATCCGGGCGAATCTTCCATTTTGCCAGTTGGGGGCACTTAAGATGGCATCAACAACAACAACAATTTGAGTCACCTTTCAGGATAGTTTAAGGTCTAATGACTTTATTTAATTTGTCTAAGGATTGATGGCCGCTGTTGTTTTGTTGGTCACGCAATTCAAGTCGGGCAATCCCACAAAAAAGAGCCGGGGTGGGGGGGTTCATCTACTCAAAGCAAGTAAGCCTTACATCTCTCGAATTGTCTAAGGTAAATAGGTCCCACACCTTCCTTATAAGAATTGTTAATTGCATTCGATGTAGATGGTGAAATTGAGGATTTCTCATCTTGTCATGGTCATGGCTGGGGTCCTAAAGATTGACACATACTTGTCACATGTCCAGAAGACACCTGTTTTTGTTTTTTTGGGAGATCTTTTCGTCTTGGAGAAAAAAAAAAAAAAATCAAAGAACATGTATTTATATTGAGATCCGCGATCTAGGTTATGGTCCTTCTTGCTTCTGGACCCGCAACGCATGACTCCCAACTGGGCCCCCGGGAGAAGTTGCTGTCAAATGTCAACTATCAACTATCATCAACCAACAAAAAACACCGCCATATATGCATGCGCATTATGAAGAGCTCTATCCTTTTCGCCTGCTTTTTCTTTTCTTTCTTTCTTTCTTTTTTTTTTTTTTAAAAAAAAACATTGTAAAAAATGTGAGGCCACCCAACGTATCAAAATCTTGCTTTGATTCCATGACTTCTTTTCCAATATCGTTTTTGCCATGAATCATGATATATAAAAGTACTCTTTATGTATCTTTTGAGAAATCGTTTTAAGCACTTGTTTCTTGGCAGATTTAATTTAGAGATCACGTCTGTGTGGATAGAAAGATGCAATTTTACTGTAGAGCTGTGTTTAGTTGGTTACGTGATGAGTGACGCATTATCAAAAAAATGGTTTATGATTTTTTTTTTTTTTTAAAAAAAAGGGAAAAATATAATTTAGTCATCTAAACGACCATCCACTTGCAATTTAGCTTATCAATATTCAAAATATATTAAAGTAGCCCCTCAAACTACTAACCAGTTGTAATTTGGTTACTATGTTAGTCATCACCGTCAAATAGGATGAAAAATTCAATACAACGTTGTTTTGGCAAGGTTAAGTTATTAAAATGTCATTTTAGAAAAAAAAAAAATCAATTTTAAGAAGTTCCCCCAAACGACGTCGTATTGCTTGACATAATAATTCTTTATACTTACCAAAACGACGCACTTTTAGTAAGTGATAATACCCTAGCCCCAACAGCTTCGTGCATGAGTAATCTTCTCCTCCATTCGCAGAGGAAAATTGGAGCAAAACATAGGAAAATTGATTTCACGGAATTGAATTGCTTTTCAGGAAAAACAGGATAAACACAGATAAGTTTAAGCATCTCAGGTTTGCTGAAGAAGAAGAAGAAAAGTGAATTTATAGGAATTCAGAGAGAGAGAGAGAGGAAATTTGGAGAAAAAACCAAAAAGCGTAATCAGAGAAACAGAGAGAGAGTTTAGGGATTGAAAAACAGAATTTTAGGGAAAAATTAAGTTGGAAAAATGGCTGAATTTGTGGAGGAAGGAAATTCTAGAGAGAGAGAGAGACTTAAGTCTCAATTTGGAAGATGGGGGTGGCCGCCGAGCCACTCCCGGCCTGTGAGGGTGGCCGCCCAGCCACCCATAAATTAATTTTTAAATTTTGTTTTCTCAAAACGATGCCGTTTTGGAGGAATTTTTTAAATTAATTTTTTTTTTTCAAAAGTGCATTTTAATAACTTAACATTGCCAAAACGACGTCATATTAAATTTTTAATCCTATTTGATGGTGATGACTAACAAGTGGCCAAATTACAACGGGTTGGTAGTTTATGAGCTACTTTATTACTTTTTGAGCATTTAAGGGTTAAATTGCAAATGAGTGGTAGTTTGAGGGGCTAAATTATATTTTTCCAAAAAAAAAAAATTCTACCTAAAATTTTCAGCACTTCATGAATAACCACTCACATAGAGAAGGCCTTTGTGAGAATACGATTCTTGATCAATTTCACTTGAGATGAATCATTTTATTTGTTACATCTATCCGTATATATATATATATATATATATATATATATATATATGATATCATGCCATTTACAATTTTCTCGAAAAAAACTACATTTATTCCCCTCTAACTACCATCATATTTACAATGTTTTTCTAATGTCTAATTTTTTGAAGGGCAAGGCTTAGGTGCGGTAGTTCAAAACTACCGCACCATGCAGTAGTCCAAAACTGCACCGTTTGGTGCAGTTTTGGGCAATAAACAAATAGTTCTTTTAAAGAAAAAGAAAAAGAAAAATATTTAAAAACTAAAAGTATTAAAAAAATAGAAGAGAAAAAAAAAAATGAAAAGGGTGGAGCCACCCCTTGGCCAAAATGAAAAATATTTTTAATTATTAGTTTTTTATATTTTTTAATTCTTAAATAATTGTTTGTTATATTTTAAAAAAAAACCTATTTTTTCCCAGCCCAAAACTGCACCGTTTGGTTCAGTTTTGAATTTTTCCTTCTCAAAACTGCACCAAATGGTGCAGTTTTGGACTACTGCATGGTGCGGTAGTTTTGCACTACCGCACCTAAGCCTTCCCCTTTTTTGAAATGTCCTTCCAACCAACCCCCATGATTAGTCCTCGTTGAAGAAAAAATAGTAATAATTGTGACTGTCACATTAATATTATGAGATAATTATATAAAAATATAATTTTTAACATTTCTCTTTAAAGGCTATGCATAGCATGGAAATTTTATCTCAACGGGATTAGTGGACCCACATTCTCTACAATTTGGGATCTCAGGAAATTCTTTATACGCTCTGTAATTGGGCAGGGGATCGAAGGGAGCCTATAGAACCTCGCTCCTTTGCCCGGACAGAAACTCCTTACCTGAATAAGGAGTTTTCTGTTCCGACAGAGAACTCCCTCTATGCTTTTTTTGGCAAAGAATCCCCTTATATCCTAAATTGCCAAATTAGTATTGTTCTTGGGAGAAGGCGTCCCTATAATTGGTAAGAAGCAAAAAGGAGTTGTATGGAATCGGAGTACTCCCCAAGATGAAGCCGGAAGGGTGGTGGTGACTGGTGGTTGGTGGTGACCATTGTTAGATATTTTGATGGCATTGTCCTATTGGGTGGTGAGCTGCCCCTTTCAAATCTTTCGTCTCTTTAGGCCTAAAATATTCTTCAAATCTTTGACGAATTTTACATTGATTCTGACCCTCACCACCTTCACGGCTTCTTCACTAACCCTTGTCGTTTCTTCTTCACAAGGTTGGCGTCACGGCGCTGTGCGCATCAGTCTCATTGCGCATTTCATCTTCATTAGCCTTCTCACCAAAAACACATATTAATTCCAAATAATTTTTTGTTAATGTTTTTTTTATATAAAAAAAAAATACCGTTTAATTATGCACGTGAATTTTCTAACGTTAAAGTAGTACGTGCATCTGCAAATTCGTGTGGGTGGAGATATGTTATATTGTTCTTGTTGGCGGTGGTTTTTAATTAATTGCATGTGTGTCCAAACACATCGACATGCCGCAAACGTAAAACCAGTGTTTGGCAGAAGCATGTAGAAGAAATGCGGGCAGCCGACCATGGAAGTAAAAAGGCAGAAGATAAGGTACGTACTATCATGCGTAGGATTGAAATTTGAATGGAGTAGGATTATCCAGTTGGAGGTAGCTTAGCTAGTTCCGCTTTGGGAAACAAAAACGTGCTCCAAAACCATTCACGTGCTCATTTCAATTGACGGCGAAGCTCATGCCCCGTTACACCCGTCACTTTGGAAGGTGTACGTTTCCAATGGATTGAGACTTGACGAAGGAGGAGGATGCAAATACCTTTTTTCCTTCATTATTCATTCCTTTAAAATAATGCTTCATCTTGGCAGCAACGCTGAAGACAAAAAGCTAAGAGCTTATAAGTTTGACAAAACTTCCTTTTTTTTTTTTTTCTTTTGTTAAATTATTAGCTGTTTTTGGCCACTCATTTCAACTGACTTTGGGGTGGTCGTGGTCGAACCACTCCCATACACGGGGGCGTAATTAAGAATTTTTATTGAAGAAGCAATCTTCTTGAGTGTTATTTTTTCTCAATTTTTTTTGGGTGTTTCTTGGTTGTTTAAAATGCATATGAAAATTTGTTATATTAAAAATATATATATATGAAAATCACATGTATTTTAGACATACATCACTTTAATTATATTAAATTGGATGGAAGAAAACTTTATCATTCAATTTAAGGATTTTTTTTTTTTTTTTTTTTTTTAAATTTTTAAGAAAAAGACAATACCACGAGTGGATTAGTTGAGTGACTAATTGAGATTCTTTCTGTTGTATAATATCGGGGCCGGCCCAACCGCTAGGCGAGTTAGGCTGGCGCCTAGAGCCCCAGATTTCTAAGGCCCAAAATTTTTTTTTAAGGCCCTCAACATACTTTAAGAAAAACATTATTATTTGTTTATAATATTAATGCCCCAACATGCTTTCTTAAAGCATTCAACATGCTTTAAAAAAACAATATTATTTTTTTTATAATTTGGAGGCCTTCTGCACAACGGCCACGAGGCCCTCAACAGTCAACATGTTTTTTTTTTTAAATAATATTATTTATTTATAATATCGAGACCCTCTATAAAATAAGAACGAAAAAAAAAAAAAAAATCTAAGAATCCCACAGACTTGTCTGTTGTGGTTATTTTGCAGAAGAGAAATGCTACACATCATAAATTTTATTCGCAAAAATGAGTTCCCAAGTGATATGTCACCATCCCATGAGTTGGTGACACACTTTCCAAAATAATAAATTTCATGAGATGGTCATTTGGAAACTCATTTTTGGGAAGGAAATTTTGGACGTGTAGCACTCCTTTTGCAGAAATTTAGCCCCTTACAAAAGGTTAAAATGTTCAACTTTTCACATTTCAAAAATGTTAAAATGATTATTTTGCAGTCTAGGTAAATGCTGAAAAACAAAAATAAGTCTTCTTAATTTAAGTATAAAGAACAAAGAGTAAGGGCAAAATGGTAATTTTAGTCTCAAACAAAAAATCACTGAGTGCGGAATTGGTGCTTATTAGGTAAAGATCTCCTGCAATATTAAAATAAATATTATTTAATTAATATTTAAATATTAAAAAAATAAGGCCAAATTTTAAAGTTTTGCCTAAGGCCCTTAAATATATTGAGCCCGCCAGTATAATATATTTTTCAATTCATTTTAAATTTTCTAAGGAAACAAATAGTAGCAACTTTGGCAAATTAGAATTAGGTATAATTAATGTGCTCAAGCTATGGTAGCTCTTATTATTAGGAAAAGAGTAATTTCAAACACTCATATACTACGGGTGACAATGTCTATCCATCTTTAATTATTTTTGTTAATAAAAGTTAATCTAATAAGAATTAATAAATATTATCACATAAACCCAATAATATCTATGTCGATAAAATAAAAAATATAAATATGTAACATCACTCTTAAAAAATATGTTATATATATATCATACTTTTTATTTTCGATTGTTGATATGACACCATTAAAACGGTTCGATGAGTCCGATGTAATGCATGTTTTAAAATTAAAACCGTTTACTTGCGACATGAAAGACATTGTGCGCCTTTACCGACTTGGAAGCATGTTTAAAATAAGAATGCCGTAAGAGGTACGCGCTGAAATCTGAAGCCGTAAAAGTTAAAAAGCACGTTGAAAATGAAAACCAAGCTAATTATGTGTACGAGATTGAATTTTTGCAAAGATTATGGCAGAAATCACAAACAACTAAAAATTTATGTCGTAAAAATATATTTTTTAAATAAATATACTAATCACTGTTTTAAAATTAAATAGCCTAAAATTTCATTACATTTTTTTTTTATCAATTATTATATTTTACTATTGATAAATATGATATGATAACATTTTAATGGTTTGGTTCAAAAATAATAATTAAATACTTAAATAATTATATATGGACATTATATATGATATAATATCCTAAAAATCTTAATTTCTATACTTCACGCTTTTCAAACTGCTCAATTATGCCAGTGACCAGGGACGGAGCCAGAAAATTTTATGGGAGGGGGCTAACCAAAATTTTCTTTTCGGTTCTTTATAATTTTTTTTATTAAAAAAAATTATTTTGAATGTTTTTTTTGAACGAAAGATTACAGTAAAGGCCAAAAAAAGTGAGCATTTGAAAGTAAGGACCTAAAAAGTTGACATTTAAAAGTAAGGGTCAAAAATTAAAAGAACTTAATAGGTATGGCCCAAAAAATTAAAAATAGGGCTAAAAGTTTTTATTGGATATGGTCCAAAAATCTAAAAATAAGGCCATTTTTTTATTTTTTTTAGGGAGACCGAATGACTAAACTTAAAACTTTACTTTACTTTTTTTCCTTATTTTGGGGGGACCATGGCCTACCCAGGTCCCCCCTCCCTCCATCTTTGCTAGTGACAGTACATAAGTTATTATTATTATTATTATTATTATTATTTTAGTATGAGGGACAATATATGATTACTTATATATATTTTTTTATTTGTTTTTTAAATATTAGCAAATCATTCAAACTATAAACACTTGTAAAAATGCAAAAACAATTTTAACTAGGAGAATCACTCTATTTCATTTCACTGAAAGTTTTCAGTTATTCCCTCAAATTGACCAAAATAGTAGAATTCTAATTTTTAAGAGTAGTGGGTTTTTTTTTTTTTTTTTTTTTTTTTTTTTTTTTTTTTTTTTATAGAAATATGGAACTTCCATTGATGAAATTTAATGAGCATAAAGCTCTTACATCATAGAGCACACAACTCTAAAAAATCATAGCCAAAAGCTATGAAGATTATAAAGTCATAAAAATGACTTTAAGCTTCCGCTAACCCATGTACAATTACATTTAAAGAACATATATATTTACATTGTGCAGACTAGATTTAGGATATGGGTAGCTCAAATATATATTAAAAAAAAAAAAAAAAACTAGAAACTAAAAATTCGGCCGTAAAAGTTAAGCTCCCACACCGATTTACTTCATCCTCAACCCGAAGGCCATGACAACAAATCTATCATCAACCCGAAGACTATGACAAACAAAATAAAAAACAATAACCCTACAAGCAGCAGCGGATGAGCACGACATTGTAGACATCCCTTTGGAAGACATACCTTAGCCGAAAAAGACGATCAAATCTAAGGTTGAAGAGACTAGATCTGGATTTAGATCTACAAACTAGATTAAAGTAACCCGCCAGAAACGAATATCGGTGGAACCTACAGAGAAGACATCGAGCACTGCTATTGTGAAATGGGAAGAGAGAAGATCTAGATCTAGATCTTTCCTCTTGAAATTATTCTTGATGTTGTCTATAAGAAAAAGAGAGAATTCTAGAGAGAAGGCAAAACCTCAAAAGTATGATTGGGTTTTAAGAGTAGTGGTTAAGTCACTATTCATAACCACACCAATCAAATGAGGTTTCTTTTTAAAAAATAAATAATTAGTGGACAAAAACTGTAACAAAAATTAATTAATGTGAGAAAAAAGTAAGAATATTTGATATGAAAAAGTGAACAAAATTTTATTTTGTAGTGACTTTTTTTAATTTAAATAATAAAAAATAAAAAATAAAAATATTGAGAGTTGAATTTTTTGGATGAATAATAAGAAGCGCTCGGCAAACGGTGCCCTAATCCCAAATTTCACAAGCTCGTGAGCGCTAAGTTTACTTATCTAAATTGACCCTTATGGTCGGTCAAGCCAGAACATTACTCTATAAAAGTCTGAGTAATGATACATTGCACGCCTGGCGTGCATCAACAGTGATGCACGCCAGGCACAAATTTTTTTTTTATTATTATTTTATTATTATTTTAAAAAAAAAAAAAAAAATTTTGCACTGGCGTGCGTGGGCGTGCCACGCACGCCGCGTGCAATGTATCATTACTCATAAAAGTCTACACCTTTTAACCAAGTGTGCGTTCAAGAGCCCAGTGTATACTTTCAACGACTAGAAATAAAAACTAATGCAAACTTCCAACCAAGCATTAAGTTGAATTCTCAATCCGATTACAACTTTTACAAATAAAAGTCACATGAACCCATTAATAAAAAAAATAATAATAATATATTTTTTTTTATATAAAAAAACCCCCGAAAAGTCCAATGTCGGGAGGGTGGACGGTATTTTCGCCGTAATATATCACCGGGACCCAACCCCTCACGCCGTATTTCCAATTTAAGCTCGCTCGTGAACCACGTGCCATAATATTTTTCTCCTCAACCCTACTGCTATTTATATATGTAGCCGAAAACATAGCTGGCTTGTGTCTTAAGCAAATTAACATCCACACACACACACACACACACACACACACACACACATATATATATATATATATATATATATACACAACTATATATGTTCATTTTGGTCCACAGTTTCTTGCCGAAAAAGTCCATCACTCTGACACACTCAACCATGTTCATCTTCCTTCTAGCTTTCATCTCTCTAGGGCTTTTCCTTCTCTCTTTCATCCTTCAGATTCATCAGGATCGTTGGATGATCAAATCGTCCACCACTCATCATGGCCCTACTTCGTACCCGATTCTTGGCTGTCTGATTTCTTTCTACAAAAATCGCCAGCGCCTTTTGGACTGGTACACAGACATCTTATCCAAGTCACCCACGCAGACCATCGTGGTGCGCCGGCTCGGTGCTCGCCGGACTGTCGTCACCGCAAACCCTGCTAATGTGGAGTACCTGCTCAAGACCAACTTCAAGAACTTCCCCAAGGGCAAGCCATTCACCGAAATCCTCGGGGATCTTCTCGGCTTTGGGATATTCAACGTCGACGGTGAGTTATGGTCCACTCAGCGTAAATTGGCCAGTCATGAATTTAGCACCAAATCCTTGAGAGAGTTCGTTGTCAAAGCACTCGAAGACGAAGTCAATCAACGACTGGTATTTTTAAATCACCATTTATTATAACAGTTTCAAATAATAATATTTAATAGACAGTTATATTACTATTGAAAATGATTGTTTTTATCCATTTCTGTAAAGAAAATTGGATTGAAATCCCATAAATTTTTTTAAAAATTTGAGATTCTTGTATTCATGAATATTAACTCTCTATCTCATCTAAGCGTCTAAAATAAACTATTTTTCAGAATTTAATAAAGAAGCTAAATAAATCATGTTTCAGAATTTAATGAGAAAGTTATAGCTTCATTAAATTCTAAAATATGATTTATTTTAGACGCTTAAGATTTATGAATTTGAAAATCTCAAATTTAAAAAAAAAAAAAAAAAAAAAAAAATTAGAGGATTTCAATTTATAATAAATATATGGTATTTTGACTCCCAAATTTAATGATAAATTTGCAAAAAAAGAAAAAGACAAAAATGAACAAATGTCAAGACTGTTTACTTAGTGTTTGACCTCAAATCTCTACTCTCGTGACAGGTACCATTGCTTGAAGAGGCTGCTGAGAATGGGAAAATGTTGGACTTGCAGGAGATATTTAGGAGATTTGCGTTTGACACCATCTGTAAGGTGTCGTTGGGGACAGACCCGTGTTGCCTAGACCTGTCGCGCCCGGCGCCGACGCTTGTGAAAGCCTTTGACAGAGCGTCCGAGATAAGCGCCATGCGTTCAATGGCACCGGTGTTCTTGGTGTGGAAGACGAAGCGCTTGTTGAACATAGGCTCGGAAAAGAAGCTCAAAGAGGCGCTCAACGTCGTGCATGGCTCTGTGGCCGACATCATACGAGACAAGAAGCGAATGCTCGAAGAAGATCAAGAAAACAAATGTGCAGACGGCGACTTGTTGTCGAGGTTGTTGCTGGCGGGGCACGACGAGGAGGTGGTGAGAGATATGGTTATAAGCTTCATCATGGCCGGACGAGACACCACGTCATCGGCCATGACGTGGCTGTTTTGGTTGCTTTCTAAGTACCCAACACAAAAGGAACTCATTCTAAACGAACTCAGCTCGATACTCAACGATGGCGAAAAGGAAAAGCCGTTGGATTTTGAAGCTCTCAAGGAGATGAAGTTTCTAAAGGCTTGCTTGTGCGAATCCATGCGGCTCTACCCGCCCGTTGCGTGGGACTCCAAGCACGCTCTCGTCGCCGACACTTTGCCGGACGGGACTCCGGTTGGGAAGGGAGACAGAGTCACGTATTTTCCTTATGGGATGGGGAGGATGGAGGAGCTCTGGGGAACGGACCGGTTCGAGTTTAAACCGGACCGGTGGTACGATCAACCGGGTGGAGAGTTGAAACATGTGAGTCCGTACAAGTTCCCGGTTTTCCAGGCCGGTCCGAGGGTGTGCCTTGGGAAGGAGATGGCTTTTATACAGATGAAGTATGTGGTGGCTACGCTTCTGAGGCGGTTCGAGTTCAGGCCGGTTTGTGAGAAGCGGCCGGCTTTTGTTCCTTTGTTGACTGGTCATATGGCCGGTGGGTTCAATGTCAGGGTACGTAAGATCAGTAGTGGCCATTAATATTCACCATTGCATTGCACTTTGTAAAGTTAGTGGCTTGTCCAAAGCCACAGTACTCTACTTTTTCCAACGTTCTATTTCTAAATCCAAGCTTCGGAATGTTGTTGAAACTTAATTATATCGGAAACTAGGGTTCGGTTTCGGTCAAGTTTCAGTTTGAATTGAATCCGTCAAGACTAGAATTTACTTGTTTCATAACAAGACATGAACAACATATGTTCTAATTCTAACAGGTCGGGTTTCAAATTAGGCTTGCATAGTTGCAATATAATGTTGTCATCATATATAATTAATTTTAAGATCCTTCCGAGGCCAAAGGGTCTTTATAAGCACACTAACATTTTGAAAATTTAAGTTATTCATGTCTTAGATTTAGTCTGCTCGAAGCAATTTCATAACTAAAGTTTTATATGGATTAGCGGAAATTGATGTTATAGATAGACTTTAGTTGTAAGAATTTTGTGATTGTATTTATGACTTTGTAATTTCATAGCATTTTGCTATGTTTTATTATAGTTTTATTTTTTGTGATGTAAAAGCAGTTATACTCTTGATATTTTTTCAATGAATTCTGAAATATACTTGTTAAAAAAAAAAAAAAAAAAAGACGTCATTTTTACGATGAAAGCTTTTGGTTTTTACCTCACGAGTCTAAGATTTTGAGGTAATTTTCATGGGGAATTTGTAAGGAACGTGTTATTTGCGTATTTTATGATATAAACATGCATGAGATGGGTACAAAAGTTGTGTCTTTCGTGGGGAAATTACATTTAAGAAAAAGACAAAGAAAAAATTAATATTGATCAAGTTTAGCTCATTTAAGGCTGATCATTATATATAGTGTCTGTCATTTTCAAACGCACGATATCTATTGATTTGATGAATATTTTTAAAAATTTAATTTAGGAGCTCAGTTAATTAGTACCTATAATCCTATGAAAAGACAGCCAATGAATCAAAGCTTTCCATATTAATGTTCTCAACAATATTCTTGTACGTCTAATATTGTGCTTCGAATTGCATTCAGATTCTGTCTACTTTTACCAACTTAATTTGGCAACCTATCAAAATCGAAGTTCCGATCCAGAAAAAAACATGATATAGACGATTTAATTGAGTGATCAATATTTCATGTTCTAGGCATATTTTCAACTTTTGAGCAATGATACATATCTCCTTCCTCAAACATATCTTCTAACCCTTTTCTACAAACACAACTTTACTATAGCAAGTCCAATCCCAAGTTGAAATCATATTCCACATTATTCCCGTGGCCACGTCCATCCCTTCAATAACTGCAGACAAATTCTTTGTGTTTCGAGAATTTTTCGACGTTTAATTTATTGTTCACTTGTTTCTTTCCCTAGTGTCAAAAATGCAATTACAAGCACTGGTAATTGATAAAATTATCCACCAAGGTTTGCTTTTCTTGACACATCAGGGCAGGCAGCCATATGCGCTGGAAAATGAGCGCCAACATATTTCGCCAGCGCCTACTTTTGTTAATGTCGATCGCTCCTTTCTGAGCACCAGAATATGTATAGTTTTGGCAGCACAATGATCATTTTGCACCAAGATCTATAGCCGTACGGATAAAAATTTTCTCCAAATTCTTCTAATCTAGTCTATTAAAAATGTATATAAAAATCATGTCAACTAATAGATTGGATTAGAAAAAACTCATTAAACTCGGTTTAAAGGAAAACTTTATCCTAACCATATATACACACATAAATAAATATATACAATGGCACTCTTCAGTACTTTTCCATATCTTCTAGGCAGTCAAGGATAGCATATATATATATATATATATATATATATATATATATATATAGATGATCACTTGTCACAATTAATCTTTGATTTGGGTATTTCGTATGGAAGTTAATTTTACATAATTGCAATTAAATTCCAAATAAGGGTTGGCATAAACTTGTTTCTAACTCTTCCTAATTATCGAGTTATTGGCTTCAAGTGTGTTAACAATATTATTGCCATTCATGCAATTTGAAGGAGATGATCAATTCAAGAGGGTAAGGCACCACATGATACATATGCATATCAATTATTGAACTCTTTGGGAAACTACTGCGCCTTAATTTGTCCATTAAGTTTGACAAGGAATATGTGGACTCTTGAGGACTACTCAAACCCCACCCTCTTTTGTGTGTGGGAATTGGGGTTCTCAAACAGGAGATCCATTCATTTCCAAGGATAAGATCGAAGGGTGGGTAGGACCTCCTCTACCCTTTACAATTCTTTGTTACAAAATACATCTCTTTTTTAGAGAGAAAAAAAAAAAACAAAAAAACAAAAATCTCACCATTTTGCAAGATTGTTGTCTTTATTTTGATTTTATGCAAATTTATAAGCTCGAGGGAGTTGCCATGTTGGTGAAAATGCTGGCCAATTGGTACGTACGTATATATTAATGTGGTTTGAGTTGAAACACATAAAGCTTGTCAGTTTAGTACGACAACTTGTGTTCCAACAAAATCTGCAAAAGAATTTCCTACGACCACCAGCAAAGGACTTCCGGGCCGGCATCGTTTGGCAATAGCTTTTTACTATTTATTCAAGAAATTTAATTTTTAATATTTTTATTTTTTACTATTATTTAAATAAAAAATTACTACAAAATAAAATATTTTCACTTTTTCATACTAAAAATCTTAATTTTTTCTCACGTAATTGACATCAATCAATTTTTACTATAATTCCTGATCACTAAACCGTCGGTTACCAAACTACGCCCAAACCACCCCCTAATCTCCCACATGCCCATGCCAGAATCTGTAGGGCTGCAATATTATTGCTTCAATATATTTATATATGGGCATTGGGCAACTTGCTTGCACATGTGCTATTGTGCTATATGCGACCAGGGCTTTAAACTCTTTCGTCTGGAGGTCAAACATGATAACCATGGTCCATGGTAGTCCCACTCCCCCTTCCCTGCATTGAAGAATAATAAATAAATAAAACCAACCATAATCCCACCACTAAAGTACTATCCCAGCACTCTTTTTTCTTTTTTTTTTCTTGAAAAAAGAAAAAAAAAAAAAAACCTCAAAAACAAGTAGTATCCCACTAAATCTGAATAATCATAAATTTATCTCTATAGCAAATTTGAGAGATTTTTTATGAAGTTTACCTGTTTGAACATAAATGCAAACTGCGTGAGACATATTTAGGTAAGTGGATAACATAAAAACTCTTTTACATTTATTGTTCAAATTGCTGAATTGTTTTGAATCACCATTTATGAAAACTATTGTTCAATCACTAGGTTTGATGGTCCCCAAACATCTACCTAATAAATGGCTGCACGTTTATTTTTCATAATATTACTGGAGTAGAGTACCATGGAGGGGTCATGATACACGGAATGCGCACGCCAGCCAAAATTTTTTTAAAAAATATTTTTAATTATAAAAAATAAAAATAAAAATTTGGCTAGCGTGCATTCTCTTTAGCATTACCCACCATAGAGTGGTGGTTACCTAATTATAAACCTATTTACAGAAAAGTATTATAATTTTTATTAATAATTATCATGATACTCAAGTGAACTACTACATCAGCTATTAAACAATTAAATTTGTCTATCAAATTTTATTTATTACATGACGGATGATTATCGCATAAATTTATATGTAAAAAAAAAAAAGTTGTAATATTCCAAATATTTTTCTTTAAAAAATGATTTTGATATGAACACTGCACTAAGACTCTCTTCTTCCTACCACAACCAATACACTAAAATCAATTCCTGACTCTCCAGGGTTGAAAGAAAAATGGGAGTTCCACATTCAATCAAGATCACGACAAAAAAATAAAAAATAAAAAATAAAAAGTTGTGAGCCATTATTAAATTAGGTGACAAGCAATGTGAAGCATTGAAGAAGTAGTGGGACCAAGGGGATTGATATACTGTTTGGAGGAGATTTCTTGTAAATCAATTAGAGCTTTTTTAATCCTGGATTATCGCAAAACTCACTCTATTTTTAGCCATAGAATTGAAGACATCAAGTTGTGCATTACAAGAATTTGGAACTCTTTAATCTTGCACTACTATGTAGTATTTTGTCCTACGGCCTAGTAGATGACGTGTAAACGTGGGATTAGTAGAGCAAGTGAATTATTGGAGGCTTCAAATATTTGATGGAATAAAGTTTTCATTCCAATTGAATTAGAAGAAATATTAAGTTGACATTATTCAAAATGTATATTATTTTTACATATTAAGCTGATAGTTTAAACTCTACATGCCATATATCAGATTGAACAGAGATCTCTACAATTGGCTCCTTCCTCTTTGGACAGGAGCATGTGAGAGAAGCTTTTCTGTTTGAAAAGTGAAGTACTGTCTTAGCAGGGAGCCAACCCGTTGTGCAGGTAGAAACTCCCTCCCATGTTTGGGCATGACAGCCTCCACAATACCAGTAGCTAAGAAAAGTCTCAAATGGAGGGGAAAAAGAAAATAGGAGACATTATGACACTATGGAAGGTCATTTAGCCACATGAACCTAATTTTCCAGCAGTGAGCAAATTGCGTGTTAAGATCAAGATTGGGAGAATATATCATATGGAGGTTGAAGGTAGCACTCATGTCAAACAAAATAAGTAACGAAACTATTCGACTAACATGTGTCCAAAATACATGTAATTCTCGTATTCATTTTTAATAAAGAAAGTGATTCTCACATATATTTTAAAAAACACGTGAGAATCACATGCATTTTAAAAATGACTTCCAAGGCACATAAATGCATGTGATTTACATGAAAACGCTCTGTTCTTGTTCCAAGTATCATCGACCTCAACTCAACCTAATGCATGGTTATTTGACTGGCAAGGTTTTCTGTAGTTGAATGAACCAGCAACCAAATGTGAGCAACCTTGAGCCAAAAGACAAGATAAGGTCAAGCAATCCAGGCTTTCAGTATTGAACCATGTGTGCAGCCTTGAACCAGCAACCAGCACATTTCATAATATTAACTAGCCTGAACCACAGAAATTTTTTTTTTCTATGTCTAGAGCATCTCATACATTCCTAGGAGGAAAAAGGAAGAATTGAATATCAAATAAGAAGGAAAAAAAAAAAAAAAAAAGAGGATCTGGGGATTATGTTAGAAATATTGACACGAAACATGCAAACCAGATGCTAACAATTCAACAAATCCTCACTCAAGTGCTACCAGGAGCATCACTTCCAGCAGACTTGCGGTTCAGGTAACGAATAACAGCATCTTCAACCCTGAAGATTTCACCAGAAAAAGAAATTAAGAGAACTGCTTTTCATGGGAGAAATGTTTAAACGGGGAAGATATCAAGTGGAAACGCAAGAAATAACTCAACATTGATGTCATATTAAGCCCTTGTGGCAATAGCATAAGTCAAAGCAATTTAATTTGTTCTAGTTTGGAGACTAAAGTAAAATACATTATCATTGGTGATATTTTATTTAGAATGGATAGTATACATAGCAAACTAAAAGTACACACCATCCACTAATATGAAGCACTGTGATCAGCAAGGAACCTTCTTATGAATGAGCTAGATCCATTCAAGTTATGGGAGTTGCATACAACACTTTTTTAAGCTGCAATTCAAATGGTTCTTTCCACACAACACAACCATGTTCAGTACAATAGAAAAGCCACTAAACTTTTTCATGGTAGTATCAACAAAGAATTAGGACTATCATTAGACGGTTTTATTTTTTTTGATAAGACTTTCAGTCAATTTTCTCAATCAAAATCTTCTGGGAGCATAATTACTTTGCAATAATTTTTGAAGGAAGAGCAAATTCAAACAGGAACTTAAAAACTCATTCAATCAAGGTACTTTATACTGCAAAAAATTATGAAAGGGATATGATCGTGGGTAACAAACCTGTCTCATGTTTTTCATTTTGATAAGTTACAAAGATCTCTGTAGTCTGACATGGAGAACTTCTATTTGTAACCAGAGAATACTACTATCAGATAACCAATGGCAAAGCTAGGTACAACTTTATATCAACCAATCTATGAGATTAATAAGGAAACACTGCTAACTGAATTTGAATACTTATATATTATTATTATTTGCACCTTTCTTATTTACCTAACCAAATGCTAGTCACCCAAAGCAAGAAAACCAAAATCAATCAAACAAACAAAAAACAAAAAACAAAGGACAAAAAACTATATTCAGTTGGCAGAAAATGAGAAAAATAATGAGAAACAGAACAGAAGCTTACCATGGTTGATTATAGAAATCAGAACGGCGCTCTTTTTCTGAATTATGGCTAGCATCCCCAGCAGCAAGCTTTAGCTCCTTGCTCTGAGAAGCAATCAAAGCATTAATAAATTCTGCTGGAGACAGACTAAACCCAAGAAAGAAAGCCCGCCTCCGACGATGCTCATGAATCTTCTTTATAGAAGCACAAATCAATTCATCACAAGCATCAATCTCTTTGTGCCTTTCGATGTTTGACAAGAAGGCAGACATTTCCTTCTCTAATTGAAAAGGCACATCAACCAGTACATCATAACAAGTACTACCAGCAGGACAATTTCCTGAAAGCTTGATTTTATGCTCTAAATGTATAGGCAGTGGGGGCGTCAAATGCTGCGATATCTTCTGCATAACCATAGCAAATTTCATCTTCTCTTCCCCAAACACTTTCTGAAGAGGTGGATCACATACAAAGAAGGAAGGATCATTAGGGTTCTGCAACTTCCTGGCCTTCACATAGTGCCAAATAGCAGCAATAATTCTCGGGCGTGTCTCCACCTCAACTCCAAGAACTTCAGTCAGAGCCGTTGAAAGTTTAAATTTCTCAGGAACATAGTTCATTTCCAGTCTTATTATTGCAGTGAATTCCTTATCCCCTTTTTTCTTCACCTCAAATCCCTCATGAAGAACAGGCGACCGAGCACTCTCCCACAGAATAACATGGTTATCTGGATAGAGGTTTTGGTCCAAGTATATGGTAATTTTCTTGAAAAAGGATGAAAACTTTGGGTATGAAGAGCTCGTTTTCTGCATCATTCCAGCAAGCACAGGATCCTTTCCATCTTCCAATATCCTCCCAACTATCTTAAGTGACCAAGAAGGAGGCTCTTCATTCTTCTTCTCAGGACTTGTTTGCGTCTGATTTGAGAAGGTGTTGAAAGCATAAATCCGGAGTGTTTTCTGAACACGGGAAGGGCTTTTAAGGGACTCCTGAATGTCAATCTTCTTTCTTGCCAAAGCAGCATCAACCCGAGCCTCCAATTCAAGCATTTGAGTATAAAGAGCAGACTCTGGCAGAAGTGCAGCCACTTTGTCCGGTATTTGCTTCTCCGGTAACTTCCGCTTCTTTCTACGGGCAGCTGGGGTCAGCTCCATGGTCTTATACGGTGAACCTGCGTTGGCATTGGATGAACCCGGAGGCCGAGAAGGTGGCTTTTGAGCTGTCCTCTTCGCACTCCCAGTACCAGGCGTCAAAACAGAAGGCGTTGGTACGCCTGCATTACTAGTATTTCCCGTATGCAACTGGGCTTGAGCTTGTAACTGAGCTTGGAATTGGGCATGGGCAGCCTGAGCTTGGGCTTGAGCATGAGCCTGCGCATACGCAAGTGCCTGAGTCTGAGGCTCAGACAGCTGAAAGTGGCCCGGAAAGTGAGACCCCCCTTGGCTCTGAGCTTGTGACTGAGAGAGCAGATGGGGGGGTTGGTGGTTCACGGGCATAGATTGTGGAACTGCCCCAGAGTTGCCAAAAGGGACTGGCGCCCCAACATTCTTCTTGGGGTTATTATTATTCATTGAAATCGATGTCTATCACCACAACCTAACAATCCCAATCCTTCAGGGACCAAACTACACCGTCAAAATCCACAAAACTTTAAATTTAAGCCTCCTGAAGCCCTAATTTAAGCATACTAAAACCAAAATCCAAGCTTTATTTTGCCCAATTGAACTTTAACCGAAATTTTCAGCAATCAAAGGTTAAATTCAGCGTACACCATGAAATTTCCTGAATTCCAACAAAGAATTCCCCCACGGCGTCGTTTTTTGTACCTTTTTTAAGGAATCCCCTAACTTCACAGGCAAAACCCAGATCTAGAATCATAAGCTGAGCACAATGAACCCCAACAAATTGCCTTAAAAATTTAAACTTCAATTCAAAAAGCGAAGCTAATTACGAAAAAGAATATGAATGATAGACATACCCATACACATAAAAGGGAAAAAAAAAATTGCTAAAGAGTAAGAGAAACGAAACGTTCTTACCGGTCCGTTTCGCTCCACTTCTCGTTTTCTCTGCTTAGAGATCGCCAACGAAGCCAGAGTGGTTCTCTTCTCTTCCTCAGAGGTAGAGCTCTCTTTCTCGCAGCACTTGTTTTTTTAATTGATAGAGTGACGAAAGTGCCCTCATTTAGAGTGATGAGTTTCTAACGAGAAAAGCCCAATTCGAATAGATATGGGCTTCCATTTTGGACCAACCTAAATAAATATTAGCCCGCCCAAGCCCACACCCAATATAAACACGTAAACCCTAGCGTCACCTCTAGGGTTTCACTAGCCCTCTTATATCTCTGAGACCCTCTCTAACCTTATTTTTGCTGGGATTTGGGAAGGCAGCGTCTAACAGAGGCAGAAGCTATGGTTAGTTTCTCATCTAATCGATTTTTGGTTCTCTTTGTTTAAGCATTTGGAAAGTGCTTTTCTTGTTTGCTGAATCGGAAAAGCTAATAATAGTAATGAAGGCGAACTTTACTTATCAAAAGCTTTGGTTTTTGCTCTTGATTTCTCGCTGAATGTGTTGTATTCACTTTTCAGGTGAAGTATTCGAGGGAGCCAGACAACCCCACCAAGTGTATGTTGATTTTTAAGTTTTTTTCACCTTTCAATTCTAGTTTCATTGAATTTTATTTGGGTATTTGTTTGGTAGCTAAGAAAATGCTGGATAATGAAGAAAGCTTATGTTTTGATTGTAGAATTTTCCATTTTCCTTGTACATGAAAAAAAAGTGTGTACATACTCTTAAAGCTTGGTTGGGTTTTGTTGTTAATTTTTGGCTAAACATCAGAATAAAATTTGAGATTAAAAAATTATTGATTTTCCTTTAGTTCTGCAAGCAACTACTCTTTCTACAATGGAAATCTGACATGTTACTTTCTGGTCATGTGTTTTCAGCCTGCAAAGCAAGAGGATCCGATCTCCGAGTTCATTTTAAGGTACCCGTTTGGCCAGCTTTCTTAAATATCTCTGTTGTCTGTATAGAGTTTGTTTTGATATAATTGCTTGTATTGTCTGCTGAAGGGGGTTATTTTTTGGTGGAAACCTACTTGCATGGTTATTGGATAAGCCTCTGTGGGTTTTCTACTCGCAAAAACTTATTATCAGATAGTAGGTTTTCTTCTGGCAAAAACTTATTATCAGATGGTATACTCTCATTCTGATTCTGTAATTACCGGAATAAGTTCCATTTTCTTGTCTTCTGAAGAAGGTGAGAAATGTTACTTCATGAATCTTCGCACAAAAATGCCTCTTTCTTCCTGCCTTCTGCCAAAAAAACAATGATTTCATTAGAAAATGGTGGAATGTCAAGAAAAATGCAAAGATGGAACGTACTCCTTAACCAGAGTACAAAAGAGAGAACCAAAGGAGAGGGGGGGAAAAGGTGAATGTGAGAACTGACATAATGTCATCATCAAGCAGGGAGAACTAAAGTCTGCTGGGTGATGATATGAAAAAGAAAATGGCAGTCTTAGGTACCCATGGTATTTTGCTTTCCTTAATGAGACGAGCAACTTTCCATAGCCCATTCTAGAATCTTGTTCAATCATTTTACAAAGTTACCTGAATAGTGAACTTCCTGCCTCTTTGAGCCATAAGAAGAAGTGATATCTAGTGTAACACATGGCTAGGGCTTTACAAATAAGCGTTGTCATTCCATCATCTTACCAATTTTAAAGTGCCCTCTTTCTTAGTTATGCCGCATAAGGAAGCTGTTATGATAGTTCTGATTAATTTTATAGAGCTTAAATTGCAGAATTTAAGATTTGGCGGAGTAGTGGATGCAGTAAAGCATACAAATGTTTGTACCTGATTGTCATGCAATTATTGCCTCTAGAAGTTTTGACACTAAGTTCTATATATGTTGGAATGATGGTTCATATTTTACTAGCTATGACATCATGTATGGCTCCTTTGCATAATATTCTGTTTGCTTCTGGTGAGTTATTGTCTTTTTAATGTGTATGTACTAAGATTCATTTCACCTCTCCTTATATAGAACACAAGGGAGACAGCCTTTGCAATTCGAAAGTTGCCTCTGATCAAGGCCAAAAGGTATTTGGAGGATGTTTTGGCCCACAAGCAAGCCATTCCATTCCGGCGCTTTTGTCGTGGAGTTGGGCGAACGGCACAAGCTAAGAACCGCCATTCCAATGGACAAGGACGCTGGCCTGCGAAGTCTGCAAAGTTTATTCTGGATTTGCTGAAGAATGCTGAGAGTAATGCCGAGGTTTGTAATGTTTTAACTTGAATTCTTGTTATTTTGGTTCCATTTCTGTTGGCTAACCACCACATGTTCGTGTTGTCAACTATTCTCTAGGTGAAAGGGTTGGATGTGGATTCACTTCACATATCTCACATCCAGGTAAATCAAGCCCAGAAGCAAAGGCGTCGCACATACCGTGCACATGGAAGAATTAACCGTGAGTGCTTCTTCTTGTCCATTGCTGCGTTGGGTTATCTTTTCTCTGTACTTAGTGTCAACTTTTATATTTACCTATAAATTCTTTCGGCAGCGTACATGTCATCTCCATGCCACATTGAATTGACTTTGTCAGAAAAGGAAGAACCTGTCAAAAAAGAGGTAATTTGAGACAATATCTTCTTTCTGAAGAAAATCGATGTGCTTGGTGTTTTTCAGTGTGAAAGTACTTCCTTTTATTTGAAAAACTTTCTTGTGCACTTGTATCTTGTTTATGATAGTCTGGAAATTTGTCACAAGTTGTATGACATTATTCAATGTTTCCACTAATTTTGCAGCCTGAGACTCAGTTGGCTCCTAAGAAATCAAAGACTCAAACCCTACGTAGTGGTGCTTCTTCTTGAGATGCAGAGTTGTAGACCGTATTTTCAGTGTTCTTCTTTCTTAGTTATTTCATGAGAACATTTTTGTCTGTCTTATTTAATGAAGTGCTATAAACTCAGTTTGTCTTGAGAGATTCTTGTATTTTGTTTTGGGAGCTTAATGCAAATCATTTTAAATATTTGTCTTCCTCTGGGCAAGGTTTCATTTCACATTGTGCTGATGAGTAGTACTTGGAATTTCGGATGGTGTTGAAAGTACACCACAAATTGTTCTTCTCGGGGCTTTTAACCACCTAGCCCCAACCCAGTAGAAAGAAGAATTTCCCTTGAATTATTTAAGGGATTGGATTTGGCTTAGGTGCCCTCGGGTCTCTAAATTAATTAGTTCGTTTATGTTTGTATAACTCAACTTGCATTAATAAATAAGCCAAGCTTAAACACAAAATTAAATAGGCTATTCTTGTATAAATTCATATATAACTTTATTTTTAATATTATTTTAATTTCATATTTAGTGAATTTTAAGTGAACGTAAATTGTCTTTCTAATATAGTAGATAGCTTGAATTATTGTTTTTGTTTTTAGTTTGAATTATTGTGATAGTGCGTACGTATTTTTAAAAAATAGATTATTTGAGATTCAAGTTAATTATTTAATTAACTAAATCATAAAATGTTAACAATAATAATTAGTATGAATTTATGAAAAAATAATAATAATCATAATATTTACTTTATTTAATGAATAAGCAAGTTAATTGTGCAATTCGTAAATAAGTTCGAGTTTTTTCAAAAAATAATTAAACAAATTATTTAACTCAAAGATAAACTCATGTTCCAAATAAGATTAAATGAACTAAGCGCCCTGAAGAAACTAGAGCACATCTCTTGTAATTGTTTTAATGGGCCAAATTTAATTTTTCTCTCATGAGAATCTTGAAATTATATCTAAGCCATTGAAAAGGCTACATGAAATGTGACCAAAAAAATTTCTACGGCACAAAAAAAATTCGATTTTTTAAGAGCACCTTTGAAACGCCTATTTACCGTAAATACTATCTTACCTTATTTAAAAGATGGGTGAGATCCTATGAATTTTGATGAGACACCACCCCACAATAAATCCTCCCATCACTTGGGAGGGGGAAAAATAAAAGCAGAAAATTAATTCAACCAGAAGCCCTTAAGAATGTCTAGGGTAAAAAAGCACACGGACAGAAAGAATCATTAAACTTAATGAAGTTGAATGACGGTATATTTGGATTACAGAACGGCTCATTACTGCCAACACAAAACAATCAAAGACTCTTGCACCAAAAAGGATCTTCAAGGTTGCACAGCTTCCAGAAGTTTCTCATACACCTGTCTAGCAGACAAATCTTCCACCTAATATAATCATCAAAAGTTAATAGACTTGGCATAACGTCTTAGCAAAGAACCTTAAAATGTGCCTCACTCAAAAATAGAGTACAGAAATGGCAAAATGAACAAAAAGAGAGTGCAGATAATGCAACTTAAACAAATCAACTAATGCAGCCTCTTCTATAGTCGCATTAAGGGCCTACATACCAGGTAAGACAGTTGTTTGCTATTGGGATATGTACACACCCTTGAACCACAAAAGCAGTTAAAAGTGTATCCTATATCTAGTGCACATCTGTTTTCCCATTAATGCATTTTGGCTACTCATAAAAAAGTGATATTTGGCTAATTTGATAAGCGAAAAAAAAAAAAAAAGGTTAAAAAAGCAAATCTGCCTCTCTTATCCTTGATTATTGGAATCTACCTAACTGAATTAACAGGGCGAGCATAAACCATATGGAGGATAGGGGTGGTGGGAGCATTGTTATCTTGAAAAGTAGGACACAGATTCAGCACGATGGTGTTAACATGTCAGCCATGAGAAAGTCTACGGTTATCAAAAATATGAAATTACTCACCATCTAATGAGCAAAACCTAATACCTCTGCCTTTCATACAGATAGAAACAAAGGAAAATTTAATTTAACTCACCACAAGGAGTTTTGATTTGTTATTCCACCCTCTCTGAAGAGTCATCTGGCTCAGTCTCAGACCCAACACCTGGGTACAAAGGAAATGTGTTTATGATTAACTAGACGTTTAAAGGTTAACAAAAATGTGGGATCAACTTCATTGCCTAAGATGAATAGGAGGCATACTTTGCCCATGAATTCCAACAGTTCATTGTTAGCTTCCCCACGGGCTGCAGGTGCAGCCACAGTAACACGAACATCATCAGCATTCACTCCTGGCATGAAGCATAAGAATTACCAGTTAAGAGCAATGCTTGATTGTTAACATAAATTAGTGAAAATGTTCAGATTTTGGGCAGAGGAAGTTGAAGGGTAATATGTGCAAGACTACCAGAAAAAAACAATTATGATGTTGTAAACCCTATATATATACACATAACACGTGCGCACACACAAACATGCATACTTATATATACACACACAGATCTATAGCTTGCGCCCAATTAGGCAAAACATATTATGTTGATGAGTTGTCTGCACCAACATTAAGAAAATGTTGGACAAGCCCTAGAAATTTGAGATAAAAGCCAAGCAATGATGCTTGGGGCAGACACGCATCGAGCAATAGTCCCTGGATCACTGTCTTTTCCTAAGTTTCCACTTCAAAGGCCCACTCTTGCAGGTTGACTTTGAGGACTATTGTTGAAGTATTAAACCCAAGGCATGTACCTCTGAGAAGGGACTAAACCACTTCAAAACCATTTGATAGGAAAGGCAATGACTAGATTTGCACCAACTGATTAATAAATTTAAAATTTAGAAAATGCATGCACATTATGAGTCAACTAAATTATCAGCAACTGGATGATTTGATCAAACCATTGCATGGAAAGGTTATGGCTGAGTTTACCCAGAAAAATATCAAATCTTTTCAAACTTTTGCTGCAGAAGCAATGCATGTTAAATGAGAGAACATTTCATTACTTGTGATGGCTGAGCGTTGGGCACGGTCTTCAACTTCTATAGCAACTTGAACAAGCCCTCCTTCTAACTGTGATATACAGGGTGGAACAGGAGCATCCTACAGCACACACCAAAAAGTAAATAAGGTGGATTTTAAAGTGTAAATTCATATGTTTATTCATAATTTAAGACTGAGAATCACTTGCAGAGCAAGTGAACATATACATGCATGCAGCAACTCAAGTTGCTCAGCTATTGACTACAAATCACCACTAACGAGGCTATTGGCTCCAAATTATTGATTAATGTAATTACTGACAGCAATGGTCTACATTTCAACTATTTTCTACATTCAAGCCTACAGAGGATGGATGACAATAAGCCTTTATAACAATTTCTTATACCTGTGGGTTAGTTTCAGCAGCAACTGTACTAAGTGCACCATCAATAACATAAACAAAAGAAGCAAATTCCAGATCTTCTTCCGAGCGGTAGCAGACAAAGAGCCCACAACCCATACAGTTCATACGGAATTGCTTCTCCAGTTTCCCTTCACCCCTGAATAAGAAATATCCAGAGCATAGCTATGAGCTCTAAATGCATGTATACTAATAACTCAAAAAAAATGATAATTACAAATAACTTATTGATTCAAAAACATAATGTGCTCAGTAGACAATCTCAAGACAAAATAACTATTGTAATAAACTACATGAATGTGCATTTAGCCCTAAGTTAAACTTACATTAGTTTAGAAATAATACACATCATATTTAAAAATAAAAATAAATAATAATAAAAAAACTCAGGAAAAGCGCAAAATGTTCAATCGATCTAAAAAGTTGGAAAAGAAATATAATGCACAAAACCCTTTATAGGTAATTAAATTACCGTTTCAAGAGAACTTTTCCTGCCTCGTTAATGTTCAACCTCGCAAGATGCTTGTTCTTGTCTAACACATATGCTTTGTCAGTCTTCCTTTTGGGCATTTTCTGCAACTGGGTATCTTATAAAAAATATGCTTCAGTATGGAACAAATGTCCTAGATCAAACTAAGAATGCTACAAGGATGCGTAAAGATTACTCATTCATCTAAAAAAAAACTTGAAGACGATGCAATGTGTAAGATAATGAAAGTATCAAAGCGTCTACACATAGTTAACCGCTATTCACTATACATTAATCAAATACAATCTGCCTCTGAAGTTGTGTTGAGACTGTAATATATTGAACTTAATGAGTGCATGTGAAACTTCTCGTTGTTAGCAGGAATGCAACATGTTGAAATAATTGAAGCCCTATCATCCAAATGCGAAATTAATTTCCTGTTCTATATAACAATACCACACTAAATGAACTTCATCCAAAGCCAGTGCACAATTGCAATACAATTTAGGGCAAAAATTAGGGAAAATCAATCATGATTTGACCTGGGCTTACCCTGGTCATTATCTGCACATAAAGAACGAACTTTTGAGAGCTCTTTAAGGACCTTATTTCCGGTTAATTGTTATTAAAAACAAACCGACGTCGTGGTGATGTCACACACACAGATTCATGTGGTTAAGAACTACTATTACATAGGGTGATAGACAGCAGAAGAAATAAGCTGAGGGGGAAATCGAAGCGTAGGGTTTAGATCATCTGATTTGCCAACAGTTTTCTCTGGAATCAAACAGAGAATTAGAATTAGAGAGAGAATAAGAACCTGTTATGAGGACGTGAGAGCCACAGTGCTTGCAGTAGTAGACGAAGAGATCGGAGTCCGGTCCATCCGGAGCCGCGTCCTCGCTCGAGTACGTATGCGTTGTTCTCTTCGGCATTTCTTTGCTTCTTCTTCTTCTTCTTCTTCTTCTATAAGGTCGTCTGGGCTATTCTTGGCAAGGAGAACAGTATCGATGGCCGTGTCGTTTCTATATTATCCGGATTTCTATTTTGGGTAACTTTAGGAGATTCTTGTTTTTCGGAGGCGAAAACTTGAGGAGATTTATTATTTATTTAGTAGATTATTACACTGCCATATAATTTTATAATATGATATTAAAAATTTCAATGGATCGTCACTTGTAAAAAAATAAAATTAATTGCTAATTTTTACTGTCATTTTCAATTTTAATATACGACAATCATATAACAATAGACTAAATAGCATTAGAAAAAAAAATGTTACATACCACATAAAAATTTTAGAAAGTTGACGTGGCAATATTTAATAACCAAATAAGTATTAGACCTTGTTAAGTCAGTGTTATGATATATTTGTAAGATGTTATTTCTCTTTATATAATGTCAACCTTTTTTTATGTCTATCTAGGGCAAAGTTGTTTTCTTCCTTAAAGCATTTTAACTTGATCTATTAAATTGACGTATATTATGAAAGTACGTAATTTTCATGCAAACAGAGCATGATACATATGATAATTAAGTGCTCTAAGTACATATGTCAATTTAATACTGTTAAAAGAGTTATTAGGGTTAGTAAGCCATTAGGATTTGAGAGTAATTTGGTCATTGTGATATTTTCCTAATCCTATATATTAGGATGTTTGTATTGGGTTAATAACAAGTTGAATAATATAGCAGTTTCCTCTTCTCCCTCTAAACTTCTTGCTACATACCTATTAACAAATACATTAAATTTGAAGAAATTTTTCAAACTAAATTAGGAGTAAATTTTTGTTCTTTTTCTCTCACTAAGCCTTTTTTTTTTATTTTTTTTATTTCATAATTGGGTAAAGGAGAAGGGAAGGTGAAGAATGGGAATACCTTCAAGTGATGTCACTTATGACTGTTTGTTTAGTAAAAGAGTAATGAAAATCAACATTTTTGTCCACCAATTATTCTACAATACTAATATGCCAATTTAATATTGTAAGATAATTACCAATTTAATATTGTAAGATAATTTTGAAGTAAAAATGTAGTACATTGCATTGGTATTGCGTAGATTTTGATGGTAGATCAAATGAAAGATTTAGATAGAAGAGATTGGATATCTCTGAAAGGGACTGAATAGAACAGGTTTCTAAGCTTTCAAAAACATATTCATCCGGTATCTTCTATACAAACTACAAAGCACTTATCTTCAGGCTTTGTTAGATGAAAAGTGCTCAAGTACTTAACTTTTATTACAATATTCATACAAGTTAATCACCACGACACTGGAATCGGCCATTGTTAGAACTTTTACCCAACATGGAATTGGTTTGCATTTTCGAATGGTGGAATTTACCGTTGGCAATTCCATCCGTTCATTTGTGGAATGGCCAATGGTAATATTGTGATCATTCACTTCAACTGGCTTTCCTTTATCACCATCCCTTCTCAATCCTGAAGAAATTTGCAAATGATTCAAGAACAAAATGTCCACAAATTGTGCATTCTGTCGAATACACTTACCTTAGGCCACTAGATCCAACAGATTTTGCACTTTTTTTATTATTATTATTCTGTACATTCTCATTTTGAAGAATACCCAAGAGTAGCCAGGATCGGGATCTGCTCGAATTCCTAACCTGATCCACTGAAATTCCCTGCCTGAATTCTAACTTCATAATAACTTATTTAGGCACCGTAACAAAAACTATCTAGAATATAGATAGTGCAAAAGTCAGATAAGAAATACACATACAGACAAGATATTAGGCTAAGAGATATAGATATATGGTCAAGACATTATTCAATATACCAAGATCATAAATTACGTAATAATAGGCACCATTTGCTTCTCTGGAAGCATAATCAATCACTAAAAATGCACGTCACAACAAACAAAAATTGGAATATAGAGTTTTGTGGATCAAAAAGAGAAATACAGAGTAGCCATAATTTCAGGTTTTCAATCCCTCCACGACTGCAACCTCCCCAGCACCAACAAACAGACAAGCGTATCCTCCAATTCTGCAAGGAGAATCAGGCAAAGGCAAACAAGATATCAACACTCAGAAAATGTGCAAATTAGGCGTACAAGAATTCTGTGGACAAAATCAGGTGATTCCATAGTGATTCGTTGATCACTACGCAACCAAACAGTTGTTCTGGCATAAATTGACTAGTACGAGAAAAAGCTTATAACCCTACTTACATATTTTGTTGAAGGCAACGATGTCACAGCTCTGGACATACTCATTAATTGGTTCAACTGTAAGACGTTCCTCAATGAGATCGTCAACAGATACCAAGTCATCCACAATGCTAAGCATTATCTGCAATTTCTTGATACCATACCCAACTGCTACGAGTTTAGCTGTGACAAGCATTAAAATTAATGTCAGAATCAGAAACATATAATATGTTGTGAAGACAACAAAAGATTAAAAAATGAGAAAGCAACTGTCCTAAATTAACAAAAAACATGGTCTAATAATGGAAAACAAAGTTTTTATCAAACGCCAAGTGGCTGATGGTAAATCCAGCCGAAAAGAGAATTTCTATAAAATTGGAGGAAAGACAAAGCCTTAAGGTTTGATTCCTTTCTAAAGTTCAAAAGTAATAGGAAGCAGAATCAAGATGAAAAACATACATGCTCCCCAAAACAACCCTTCCATCTCAACACTTCTCACTGCTTCCTCAAGCTTTTTCATGTCAGTTTCATCATCCCATGGCTTCACGTCCAAAAGAACTGATGACTTGCCAGCTGATAAAGGTAGTTTAAAAAAAAAAAAATACTCGTGTGAATACCAGAGGGAGGGAAGACAATAGAACATATTTAAAAGCAACTTAGCAGCATAAACATAAGCCATAAAACTCACAGTCTTTCTTTTTGGCAGATTTCTTAACTGCAGCAGCACGTTCTTCCGCAGCCTTCTTCTCCTCTTCAGTCTCTTCACCGAAAAGGTCAACATCATCATCATCATCATCCTCAGCAGCTGCAGCCTGAAAGCATTATATTTGATCTAGTATGAGATTAAAGTCTCTTAAAGAAGTCTCTAAAATTTAAAAGAAACCGACAGCAAGCACTGGTAGTCAAGACTTGCCAACTAAATACACCCAGATTGACCTCAAGAAAGCGTCTCGGAGCAAGATAAACATCACGTCCAATTGACCCAAAGGAGGGTAAAAGGTGCAAAGACTGAAGAATACATAAACAGGAAGATGTGTAGATGAACAACCAAAACAAGGAAGAATGCACTTGCCTTTGTGTCACCAATAGGAGGAGTTGCAATTGCCTCCTCAGTGATGGGAGCAGATCCCTCCACAGTGACACCGCACCCTTCTCCAGAAACACCACTACAAAATCAAATAAATGAATTGAGAAACATAATATGGAAATTAGCTCATAATTTAATAATAAAAATATTAATAAGAGCTTACGAGATCCTCAAGAGTGCATCGATAAATGGATTAAGAAACATAATATGTAAATTAGCTCATAATTTAACAATAAAAATATTAAAAAGAGCTTACGAGATCCTCAAGAGCGCATCGATATGGTTGTACCACCGAGAGACATTAACGTATTCAGCTGATGGAGCCTTTGAAAGAGCTCCATATACAGTAATATCATCCTTTGAAGCTTGGTAGCTGAAGAGAGCAAGACATAATTCACATACCATATAATTAATACATAAATCAAAACACTGCAATAATTATTCATGGCTTCTCATTTTCTTCTCAATAATAACTTGAGAAAGCAAGACCAAGGAAAACGAGACAAGCAACACTTAGATAAGGATAAAAAAAAAGTGACACAATGAAACCTACCTTGTAATGTAACTGCGAGTAAGGAGGTAATCATCAAGTTTCTTCAGGCCAGCCGGCGATTTGACATCATAGAATGTGACTGCCATTGTAGCTAACTTTGAGAATTCCTTCTACAAGCATATTATCAGAGGAAAAGATAAGGATAAATGCTTGTTCACTGTACTGCATTAAACTAAACTTCTGGGCCAAAAAACTGTATAGACAAATTAACTAGACCTCCCGCAAAAACAGGCCATGGATAAACTTACATAACCAAACTTAATCCTCGAAATAATTTAACCTTTATTACATATGTTGTCAAAAACAAGAAAATAAGAGATAATAAGCAAGCATGTTTGCTCAACAAAACAAAAAAATGAGCAAACTGAAACGTGTACGTATAAACCCTTATTTCATTGTTTTGTTATTATTCATGATGAATTGATAAACTGTTAAAAATCAGCATTTTCAATTGGCAGCTTAGAAGTCTGTGATTAAGATAGTATGTTCAAAAAGTGCATAATTAATCAATTCTACCAGAGACCATAAGATTGCTTCCAGTTTTGTCAGACAAAAAGAGAGATCTAAGCTCAAATATCTACATTCTGATTGAAAAAAACTGAAGTTCGAAACTTTCAATCGCAGATGGAATAATACCCTTATACACAGCCTTATATATTGCACGAGCTTGGGCGAGCTTGGCTTGTCCGGGCTCGGCTCGTTTACTTTGAGGCCAGGCTCGAGCTCGACGTCGACACGAGCCTAGAAATGTTGCTCGAGCGCGGCTCGATAGGGTTGGAACCCTGTTCGAGCTCGAGCTCGAGCTCATCTATTTTGGTCGAGCTCGAGCTCAAGCTCGATTAATTTTGGGATGTATATGTACATGCATTTGGCAAAAATGATTCAATCCTAGAATTCAATATTATGTGAAAGACCAACACCCATCTGTTTAATAAGGCGAAGATACTTTTTCTGCTCTAATTTCATCAAACACAAACCATAATTCAGTAAAAAACAGAAACCCCAATACCTATCTATCCAAAAATATTTACACATTTTTCTGGGCAACCAAACAAACACATCAAACGGCAAAACCCCAAACCACCCACCACCCAAGAAGAAACGGAGAAGGAAAAAAACCCACAAATCTTATCACCTCCTCCGCCTCCGATCCGCGGCGTACTGCGAGAGTGAAACGGCCTCCGAGAGCGGCGTGGACAGCGGGGTTGGCAGCGGCAAGTTCCTGGAAACCGGGCACGAGCCGTTCAGCTTCAGCCAGGCGTCGAGGTGTGTGGTTGCTGCGGTGGTGGTGGTGGTTGCTGTTGGGGGCACTGGGGGAGTGGTGGGAGCGACAACAGAGATAGGAGGCGAGGAGGATGGTGGAGACTGTGAGAGGAGAGTCGAGAGAATGGAGAGATCAGAGATGATATACTTAGGTTAAATTTGGGTTCTCTAATTTGCAACCGTTGGATTTGGAAAAATAATTAAATTTTAAATATTAACGGTTTGATTCGTTTTCCCAAAAGCTTATCCCACGTGGCTGTCCTACTTAGATCTGGTGTGCTTTTCCAAACCCTATATAAGGATATTTGTATTAGGTTAATAACAAGCTGAATAATACAGCAGTTTCATCTTCTCCCTCTAAACTTCTTCATAAAAACCTGTTAACAAGTACATTAAATTTGAAGAAATTTTTTCAACTAAATTTGGAGAAAAATTTTGTCCTTCTTCTCTAACTAAGCTTTTTTTATTTTATTTTTTTTTCTCATAATTGGGTAAAGGAGAAAGGAAGGTGAAGAATGGGAATACTTTTAAGTGATGTCACTTTAAGACTGTTTGTTTAGTAAAAGAGTAATGAAAATCAACATTTTTGTCCACCAATTATTCTACAATACTAATATGCCAATTTAATATTGTAAGATAATTTTGAAGTAAAAATGTAGTATATTGCATTGGTATTGCGGTAGATTTTGATGGTAGATCAAATGAAAGATTTAGATAGAAGAGATTGGATATCTCTGAAAAGGGACTGAATAGAACAGGTTTCTAAGCTTTCAAAAACATATTCATCCGGTATCTTCTATACAAACTACAAAGCACTTATCTTCAGGCTTTGTTAGATGAAAAATGCTCAAGTACTTAACTTTTATTACAATATTCATACAAGTTAATCACCACGACACTGGAATCGGCCATTGTTAGAACTTTTACCCAACATTGAATTGGTTTGCATTTTCGAATGGTGGAATTTACCGTTGGCAATCCCATCCGTTCATTTGTGGAATGGCCAATGGTAATATTGTGATCATTCACTTCAACTGGCTTTCCTTTATCACCATCCCTTCTCAATCCTGAAGAAATTTGCAAATGATTCAAGAACAAAATGTCCACAAATTGTGCATTCTGTCGAATACACTTACCTTAGGCCACTAGATCCAACAGATTATGAACTCTTTTTATTATTATTATTCTGTACATTCTCATTTTGAAGAATACCCAAGAGTAGCCAGGATCGGGATCTGCTCGAATTCCTAACCTGATCCACTGAAATTCCCTGCCTGAATTCTAAATTCATAGTAACTTATTTAGGCACCGTAACAAAAACTATCTAGAATATAGATAGTGCAAAAGTCAGATAAGAAATACACATACAGACAAGATATTAGGCTAGGAGATATAGATATGGTCAAGACATTATTCCATATACCAAGATCATAAATTACGTAATAATAGACACCATTTGCTTCTCTGGAAGCATAATCAATCACTAAAAATGCACGTCCCAACAAACAAAAATTGGAATATAGAGTTTTGTGGATCAAAAAGAGAAATACAGAGTAGCCATAACTTCAGGTTTTCAATCCCTTCACGACCGCAACCTCCCCGCACCAACAAACAGACAAGCGTATCCTCCAATTCTGCAAGGAGAATCAGGCAAAGACGAACAAGATATCAACACTCAGAAAATGTGCAAATTAGGCGTACAAGAATTCTGTGGACAAAATCAGGCAATTCCATAGTGATTCGTTGATCACTACGCAACCAAACAGTTCTGGCATAAATTGACTAGTATGAGAAAAAGCTTATAACCCTACTTACATATTTTGTTGAAGGCAACAATGTCACAGCTCTGGACATACTCATTAATTGGTTCAACTGTAAGACGTTCCTCAATGAGATCGTCAACAGATACCAAGTCATCCACAATGCTAAGCATTATCTGCAATTTCTTGATACCATACCCAACTGCTACGAGTTTAGCTGTGACGAGCATTAAAATTAATGTCAGAATCAGAAACATGTAATATGTTGTGAAGAGAACAAAAGATTAACACAACACAAGAAAAATGAGAAAGGAACTGTCCTAAATTAACAAAAAGCATGGTCTATTAATGGAAAATCCAGACGAAAAGAGAATTTCTATAAAATTGGAGGAAAGACAAAGCCTTAAGGTTTGATTCCTTTCTAAAGTTCAAAAGTAATAAGAAGCAGAATCAAGATGAAAAAAAACATACATGCTCCCCAAAACAACCCTTCCATCTCAACACTTCTCACTGCTTCCTCGAGCTTTTTCATGTCAGTTTCATCATCCCATGGCTTCACGTCCAAAAGAACTGATGACTTGCCAGCTGATAAAGGTAGTTTAAAAAAAAAAAAATACTCGTGTGAATACCAGAGGGAGGGAAGACAATAGAACATATTTAAAAGCAACTTAGCAGCATAAACACAAGCCATAAAACTCACAGTCTTTCTTTTTGGCAGATTTCTTAACTGCAGCAGCACGTTCTTCCGCAGCCTTCTTCTCCTCTTCAGTCTCTTCACCGAAAAGGTCAACATCATCATCATCATCATCCTCAGCAGCTGCAGCCTGAAAGCATTATATTTGATCTAGTATGAGATTAAAGTCTCTTAAAGAAGTCTCTAAAATTTAAAAGAAACCGACAGCAAGCACTGGTAGTCAAGACTTGTCAACTAAATACACCCAGATTGACCTCAAGAAAGCGTCTAGGAGCAAGATAAACTTCACGTCCAATTGACCCAAAGTAGGGTAAAAGGTGCAAAGACAGAAGAATACATAAACAGGAAGATGTGTAGATGAACAATCAAAACAAGGAAGAATGCACTTGCCTTTGTGTCACCAATAGGAGGAGTTGCAATTGCCTCCTCAGTGATGGGAGCAGATCCCTCCACAGTGACACCGCACCCTTCTCCAGAAACACCACTACAAAATCAAATAAATGGATTGAGAAACATAATATGGAAATTAGCTCATAATTTAACAATAAAAATATTAATAAGAGCTTACGAGATCCTCAAGAGCGCATCAATATGGTTGTACCACCGAGAGACATTAACGTATTCAGCTGATGGAGCCTTTGAAAGAGCTCCATATACAGTAATATCATCCTTTGAAGCTTGGTAGCTGAAGAGAGCAAGACATAATTCACATACCATATAATTAATCCATAAATCAAAACACTGCAATAATTATTCATGGCTTCTCATTTTCTTCTCAATTATGACTTGAGAAAGCAAGACCAAGAAGAACGAGACAAGCAACACTTAGATAAGGATAAAAAAAAGTGACACAATGAAACCTACCTTGTAATGTAACTGCGAGTAAGGAGGTAATCATCAAGTTTCTTCAGGCCAACCGACGAGTTGACATCATAGAATGTGACTGCCATTGTAGCTAACTTTGAGAATTCCTTCTACAAGCATATAATCAGAGGAAAATATAAGGATAAGTGCTTGTCCACTGTACTTCATTAAACTAAACTACTGGGCCAAAAAACTGTATAGAAAAATTAACTAGACCTCCCGCAAAATCAGGCCATGGATAAACTTACATAACCAAACTTAATCCTCGAAAAAATTCAACCATTATTACATATGTTATCAAAAACAAGAAAATAAGAGATAATAAGCAAGCATGTTTGCTTAATAAAACAAAAAAATGAGCAAACTGAAACGTGTACGTACATCTTTATTTCATTGTTTTGTTATTATTCATGATGAATTGATAAACTGTTAAAATCAGCATTTTCAATTGGCAGCTTAGAAGTCTGTGATTAAGATAGTATGTTCAAAAAGTACACAATTAATCAATTCTACCACAGAGACCATAAGATTGCTTCCAGTTTTGTCAGACAAAAAGAGAGATCTAAGCTCAAATATCTACATTCTGATTGAAAAACACTAAAGTTTGAAACTTTCAATCGCAGATGGAATAATACCCTTATACACAGCCTTATATATGCGTAATGTAGTCTCCGTACAAGATATCATTCTTATTCATCAAAAAAAAAAAAAAACTATATATATAGCTTTTGGGCCTTGAAAAATCGTCATATTCTTGCATAAACAGTTGCCAAAACACACATTAAACGATGAGATCTCTGCAATTACAAACAATTTCATATGCTTTGGAAATCCAACCGTTTCTTTAGAAAAAATGGGCATATATGTTAACTTCCACAATAACGATGGATCTGAGCTTACCAGCGATGGAGGTGCGTTTACCGTTTGGGAGGCGCGGAGAGGACTGAATATACCAGGGTTTGTAAACTTTAATAGAGACGAGGATTTATAGTGATAGGGAGAGAGTAATCAGGTGCTTCGCGACTCACCGAGTTAGAATGAACGATGCGTTTCAGGGCCTTTCGATATTCCCTCGCCGGAGGTTGTGGGACCTTTTATGAGGGAAAGTATTTAAATGTCCCTTTTTTTTCTTTTTTTTTTGGTCTCACTAAAATTTTTAAGTAATTTTAAAATTATTATTGAATTAAAATTTAATAATAATTTTTTATAAATTTAATAGTAATTTTAAAGCTTTAATGAATTTTAATGCACATTAGAGATTTTTTTTTTTTGTTACACTCTTGCATATCTCTTGTATATCCTTTTAAAAATTCACCGATTAATATATAGAACTTATATTCAAGTTTCAATGGTAAATAGTCAATAATTCACCAATCGGGTCTCTTTTCTAAGTAAATAGTCAGGGACCTCCATTAACACAATTATTTCTCATGGTTATTTTTGTATTTTCCTGCTTCCAAAAATCATGTCCTCGGCGGTTCAGTCATGTTTACCCACGAAGTCCTTAGCATTGTTAGGAGCAAAAACATATATTTAGGCTCTTAACTATAACTTTTATTATAAATTCTTATAAACCGGTGTATTAATCAATGTGGTAAAAAATGTTTATACTACATTTTTTTATATAAATTAATGTGACAATTCATAATTGATAAAATAATTAATAGTATATGTTTGACAAATAGCGTGTAATCAATTAAATTAACAAGTATAATTTATTTATAAAGTAGAGGTTACTAGTTCGAATCTTCCATTTTTATTTTTTAATGCGGACATGTCACCATTTTTTTTTTTTTTTAAGTTTAAAATGATGTGGTAACATATTCACTACACAATATCAAATACACCATTAGAATAAATAAAATAAAATATTGACCATGAATTAACTCAAAATGTATAGTGTTAGGAATAGTTTCATGTATGGTGTGAACTCCGCATTATTTGTATTATTCAAGTCGTCATTGATCTTCGATCTTTGTGCTCCTGTAATCACTCAAAAACAATAATCAATTAAGATAACTCATCGGCTCTCACTCTAATGCCTAAGCCAATATCTAAGAGAATAGTATGCCCGATGTACAATAATTCAATATATTTGAGTTTTAGATTTATACCTGGCCTGGGCTTCTATAGGCATAGAGGTGGAGTTAAACTTGGACCAAGTCTCCTACTTCAACTTAGTTTGGGAGTATTTAGAGTTTGATTTGGACCTTGGTTGGAGTAGGACTGCATGTTAGACTGAATTTGAAGTAGTTTTATTCCTAACCGGAATACTGAGAATTTGATTTGGGTCATCGTTCTTAGTTATTGGCCAAAATCAGGAATCGGATACCCCTGTTTATACCTAGTTATCCGGACCGGGTAACCGAATTTTTTATTTTATTTTATTATTTTAAATAGTCTTATTTTAGGTATTGGGCCATACAGTTGGCCAATTTTTAAATAAATGATTAGCTTTTTGTCCAATTTGTTTTTTATTTTTAAATTTCTTCGCATCTCTCTTTGTCCTTTCTCGCGTCTCTCTCCAAGTCTCCATACGACCATACCAGCGGAAGAAAATAATCCTGCAAAATTTCATAGCAAGATCATAACCAAGCATATCACCCAAGATCTCTCTCGTCTCTCTCCAACATCCCCTTCTCTCCAACAAAACAAAGCCCCACAAATATAAAACAAAATGTCAAAAACAAATAGATCAGAACATATCAAAACCAAACAAATAGAAAATAAAAACAACCCAACAAATCAGACACACCAGACCAAAAAAAATCAAACAGATCACCCAACATACTGTCTCTCTCAAAACCAGCGACTCTATGGCGTGGGTCCCGTAGCGGCAGGCGACGGCAGCACTTGCAGAAGTGGCGTGGCTGAAAAAGATTGTAGTTGTTTAGGTGGAGGTGGAGTGGCTGCGCCGCAACGTAGAAGCAAAGAGCGAGAGAGAACGAGAACAGAGAGCCAGAGAGAATGAGACAGAAAGAAATAGATGGACAGCAATGAAAAGGAGGATGAAGAAGCAGAGAGTGAGAAAGAAAGAGATGGAGAGCAGGAAGAAGAAAGAGAGAGCAAGAGAGAGGCGGAAGTGATGAAGAGTGAAAGGTTGCCAAAAAGCGGACGGAAATTGGAGTCTCCGGTTTTTTTTTTTTTTTTTCCGACCGAAACCGGAATTGATTCTCCGATTTTCCGGTTTCAATTTCTTGGTATTTTTTGACACCTCTAGACTAAGGTTTTTACTCAAATCCAACTTGGAATAGGATTGTTAGACTAGATTTGAAGAGAGGATCCTATTTCTATATCACTTGTAATATTAACCATTAAACAATTAAAATTGATGGGAAATAACATCTTTTCAATTTCACTTGAAATTAGATAGAGCCTTCAAGAAATTCAATTTAATTATGACTGATATAACAATAACACGTAAATTAACACGCTAATTTATTAAAAATATTAAATAGTAATAAAAATAATAGTACAAAACATTTCATAACATATTTACGAGTTTTAAATGATTTTTTTTCATGTAATAAAATAAATATAAAAACAAGTAAGGTGAAAAGAGTAAATTAAGTTGTTGGTTTTGGAATATACCGCGAGCGTACGCCTATACACACACATATATATATTCACTGACTGATGAGTGACCACTCCCGCTTCACCGTATGTGGTCGCTTTCACCAACTCCACCCGTCCAAAGCAAAAGGGATTTTACGCTTACACGCGCATGTTAGCGCGCGCGCGCACACGCCCACGTGTACAAGAAGACGAAACATGCAAAAACCGTAACGTTTTATGTTAGTTTCCTGCGAAGGCCCCCCGTCACCCTCAAATCCCTCTATAACAACACCATTCAACGGTTACACCCTTCTTTGGTACTTCCGCCCTGCGCCTTCCACCAGCTTTGCCGCATTGGGTTTACGACAACCAAACCCTCCTCCTCGTTGTTATATATTCTCGTACAACCATTCTTTCTCATATTTTGTTCCGTATTGGATGAATATTTATTAATAAAAAATCATTACCTTTTATAGTATTTTGTTAGTGATTTATGTTTTTTTTTTTTTTTTTCTACACGTCCAAATAAGGGAAGAGAATGAAAGATTTGAATCGGTGACTCCCGTTTCATTAAGCATGATTCACAGCCGATTGAGCTACCTCTTAATGATGGTAATTTATTTGATAATGTGTTTACTTTAAAAAAAATTTCAAAAAGTATCACAAACCTAAATAAAAACTTTTACTTTATGTTCGTCCATTTTTGTTTAATGAATGGTCCGGCCATTACATTTGGCAAATCCTTAATTTTTTTTTTTTTTTTTTTTAATTATTTCAAGGTTTTTGATGACTTGCTCGACCACCTCTTAGGTTCTCCAACATATTTATTTTTATTTTAAAGTTTTTTTTTAATTTGTAAATAATATTAAAAGAGAAAAAATAGAAGTGCACTAAAGACAAATACAATTTAGAATACATTTCAGTTTAGGAGATGTGACGGATGGTCAGAAGTCAAAACAGTTCATTATTTACATAGAAATCAATTATATTTTAATGTGGATCTTATTATATACAACTGAATGGTGAGAGCCAAATAAAACGATTTTTTTTTTTTTTTTTTGGTTTTACTTGTCTTTTATTCAAAATAATATATAACAAATATATAATCTATTATTTTAGAGTAATGTTACAAGTCCATTTTATGTCTCTTTAGAGTCCCTCCAAGAATAATGTGATTATTAAATTCACCATTGAACTTGTGGTTGATTATTATTAAATTTTAATCAAATGACAATTTTAATAGCCGCATCATTCTTAAAAGAATTTATAAAAAATCATAAGAAAAACTTATAGAATTACACATTATCTCATACTTACCGAGTAATTATTAGGTTACATTAATTTGTTGTTGCAGATATTTGCACAAGGGAAGGGAGCCTCCAAATCCAATAGTTAGAGTCGAATAATTTTCTAAGAGAAATTTATTTTTTCTATGCAATTTTCTATGAGTGTTAATAAAGAGTTTTTGGGTATTAGAATTTACAGGTCATACATTTTATTAGGGGTGACAATTTGGATTTTTTTTTTTTTTTACATGTCCACATATAAAAGAAATGAGAATTCGAACTAAAAATCTCAGCTTCATGAAGCGTGATCAACAGTTGATTAAGCTACTCCTTGAAGACGGTGACAATTTGTATTTTTATATTAAGTTTGTGTCATATTAAGGCATAAATGTAAGACTATATAGATTAACTTTAATTTATAAATTTTATATTAGGTTTGTATTGCATTCAGCCTATTTAATTAAATTTGTCAAGCGCTTTAATCATAAAAAAAAAAATTGACAATTATTTATTTTTTGTGTATACTAGCCCGATCACAAAACAACCGGCTAACATACGCCGTACGTAAAGTCGGACATAGGGGTATCAAAGTGTCCATGCACCAACCGAACACAAACAAATCAATTAAAAAAAGGGGAAAAAAAAAAAAAACATAAATTAACAATTACATAAAAATATATAAATAATAAAGCAAAGCTCCTTATTCTATCCCCCCATCTCCCTCTCTCTCTCTCTGTCTCTCACACACACACACATTACATTTTGTTCAAACACAAAGGCTAAAAAGAAGAGAGAAACAAAAAAACAAAGACGAGAGAAGTAGAGGAGGATGGTTTCAACGAGGAGAAGTGGATCTCTCTCCGGTAACACCAACAACAACAGCAAGAGATCATCGTCGTCGGAAGATAAACCTCCGTCACCGAAGCGTCAAAAGGTGTTAAAAAAAGAAAAAGAAAAAGTAAAATAAAATTCAACGCCTCGATTTTTCTTTTTTGGCTGAAATCTTTGGGAGACTGAGAGTTTAGGGCTTTTTGAGTGATGGATTTGTGCGATTTCAGGTCGATAATGGCGGTACCTCGGAGAAGCCGGCGCCGGCGGGGGCCGAGAATTCCAAGGAATCGTGCACCGCTCCTGCGACGTCGGAGAACGCGCCGATCGCCGGAGACGCCGTGAGCCCGCGGAAGGGCGAGGCCGCGCCCGTGGCGACGCCGATCGCGGAGGGTGAGCGTTTCTCTCTCGCTCTCTGAAGAGTTTTTTTTTTTTTTTCCCTCTCTCTTTGTGCGCTTCGATTTGTGATTTTTTTTTTTAAGATTTGGGTTTGGCTTTGAAGGGGCTTCGCCGGCGGTGATGGTGGATAAGCCGAGGAGTTCTTTCTCGTCGTGGAGTAGTTATCAGAAGCGGACCAATCCGGGGACGACCTTCGAGAACTCGATGCCATGGTGCAAGCTCCTATCACAGTCTGGACAGGTTTTAGAAGCATTTCTTTTGTTAACTTGGTTTGATTTTGTAGGCTTGAGGAATAGATAAAACCTGTTTTTCTTTGTTGGGTTTGAGTTGAATTTGTTTAATTTTTCTGTGTAGTAAGTGTGTTTTTTTCCCCCCCTCTAATATATGCCGCAGAATGCAAACGTTTCCATATCCACTGAGAACTTCGTGATTGGTTCAAGTAGGCAGTGCAATTATCCATTGAAGGATCAGAGTGTTAGTGGGAATCTATGCAGAATCAGGCACACGCAGGTATATCTTGAGCTTCAATATGATTACGCGGCCAAAAATTTGTAGGATTGAAACGAAATTGGGCATGGTTTTGCTTACAAGCGAGCACATACACGTGGTGTGACTCTGATTGTACTTGGGTGTTATTGGTTTTCTGTCTTTTTGGAGATGAACTCCTTAGAAATATGTACATGCAGTATGAGTACTCATTATTTCTGGACATGATCAGCGCGACGGCGTTGATGTAGCCGTGCTAGATATTATGGGGAGCAAGGGAACGGTGCAAGTAAATGGGACAAATGTCAAGAAGAGCGGTGGCAGCTGCGTGCTTAATTCCGGTGATGAGTTGGTGTTCGGGGCAAACCATGCTTATGTATCCTTCTCTTTAGTTTTTGGGTGGTTCTTCAATTGAGTTTTCTGCTCCCCGGTCCCTTTTTTCCCAGTCCGTGTTATATTCTTTCTTTCTGTTTAACTGTGAATGAGTGTCTATAACTGTGTTTGTGTATTCTTTAATCCTTATGAACATAGATCTTTCAGCATCTGATGAATGAGGCTGCAGTTAAAGGTTCAGAGGTTCAAAGTCTTGGAAAACTGCTGCACCTCGAAAGGAGGGCGGGAGATCCTTCAGCCGTGGCTGGAGCTTCAATACTGGCCTCTCTTTCTAGCATGAGACAAGATATATCACGTTGGAAGTCTCCAGCTCAGAGCATCACTAAAATGCAACAGGGTCCCGAGGTACCTACTCAATCTGTTGTTAATGATGGCACAGAAGTTGAGCTTGATGGCCTGGAATGCAACTCGGCACCAAACAGTGGGAGTGATAAAGCTGCAGAAATTGGAACAATCAACAAGAACTCTCTTCACGATTGCAACCCGGACTCTGGCATAGAGGCAGGCAATGTAAAACTCTCTGGGGTGAATGATTTGCTAAGGCCTTTGTTCAGGATGTTAGCTCAGTCAACTAGTTGTACACTGAAATTGAGCAAAAGTATCTGTAAACAGGTTTTGGAAGAAAGAAACGATTGGATGAGGGATACGCAGCCAGCATCAACGTCGGGTATGTCTTTGCGGTGTGCAGCATTTCGAGAAGATGTTTCTGCAGGAATTATTGATGGCAGAGACATAGATGTTTCATTTGACAGCTTCTCTTACTACTTGAGGTATAATTCTTTCATGATATGCTATGTTCATTTTTGTTCAGTATCACACTCTGGCGATTCACTTGATCTCTTCTACTTTGATATCTTTTCAACTCCAAATTTTGTCTGTGTGCCGTGTACAGTTTAAAATACAATTCCATTTTAATTAATTCTTTATATTTTGGCTTGTTTTGCCTTCTTTCCCTTCTTTATGTAATTTAGTCTCCTCTTTTTCTTTTTTTGGGAGGAGAAAGGGGGGGGGGGGGGGGTGATTTGGGTTTATTTTCCTTTGTCTTATGTATGTAGGACTCATCTAATGCATAACTTATGGCTTTGCCTTTCTTCTAATAAAAAATTATTCATAAAAAAATCTAGTGCATAACTTATGGCGTTTAATCTTGAAATGAGTCTTCTGGTTACTAAGAAGGTAACTTTTGTAGGGCAGAATGGAATTTTCTGTTGGATCAATTCTATTGTGCTTTTCCTGTGTACCTCAAATACTTCTGAATATAATAATGTGTAAGTCATGAAAATGTAACATGACATGTTTGCTGCATTCTTCTTGGGTAATATTCTGAAAAAAAAAAAAAAAACTCTAAATGTATTAGATCCTTCCTGAAAAGGCCTCTGTTACTCATTAGATGTTACTTATGGAAAATTCCTCTATGTCGAGTCAAACTGTTTATTTTTTGACCTTTAGTGTACGTTTTGTTGATCAAATAATTAGTTTTAAGTTACTTATCAAAAAAAAAAAAAAAAAAAAGTTTTAAGTTCTTTTCCGATACAAGAATAAAAACAAATTTATTAACTTATAATTGGATGGAACAGGCAATACAACCACTTTATATTGCTCTAAGGTGGCCTGGAGTCCTGATATCCTAGAGTAAATATAAAAATGATGGTGCTACTTTAACTTGTGAAGAAAGGGTTTATTTTATTGTTTCTAATGGAAGGAGATTCGATAGAGCTCGGTGTTTTGTGGTTTCCTAACTTAGATCAAATAGAGCTGTTATTTTATATATTCATTTGTTGACTGGTAGATGATATGTTAATTGTTTCGTGATATTGAATTATGCAGTGGTAACTTGTGGTTTCAATTTTTTTTTTCTTCCTCTCTTGCAGTGAGAACACAAAAAATGTGCTGATTGCAGCTTCATTTATACACTTGAAGCATAAAGAACATGCAAAGTATACCTCAGAGCTTACTACTGTGAATCCAAGAATCTTGCTTTCTGGTCCTGCAGGTCAGTGGAGTTTTTTTTTTTTTTTTTTAATGAAATTTAATCTTCAAGAAATGTTTTGATGCTATATTGGTTTTCATTCCAAAAAATTGAACTTTTTTTTTAAACCTCTTTACAGGGTCTGAGATATATCAGGAGATGTTGGCAAAGGCACTTGCTAACTACTTTGGAGCTAAATTGCTCATATTTGATAGCCATTCATTTTTGGGTGTAAGATAAATTACCTTCATGAGTGTGATATTAGAATTGCCGTTGTACCTAGTTTCTTTTTAACTCTTATATTGGAGTGAAGGCTTTCCTCTTTCCTTGCTGTTTGAGGGGCTCCAGTGACCAATTCTCATCATGGTCCATTGAGTTGATGCAACTTGCAACTTATATTTAGTTTTTATTTTCATTATCTAATTTCTCTTTTGATGTTGCTTTGCTTTTCTTTATAAGAGATTATTAAACTAATCAATTGGAATATTAATGACAAAACATATTGTAGGGTTTATCATCAAAGGAAGCAGAGCTGCTGAAGGATGGATATAATGCAGAAAAATCCTGCAACTGCCCCAAACAAAGTCCTTTACCCATGGACTCGGCTAAGAGCACGGATCCATCAGCAGTTGAAGCGGATCCACCCAGCTCTGCAAATGCACCTTCTTCTAATGGCTTGGAATCTCAACCTAAGATGGAGACTGAAACTGTACCCTCTGCCTCTGGGACATCTAAGAATTACTTGTTTAAAATAGGTATTTCATTTTTAGTTACATATAGAGATGCCTTTTTGTTCGCTTTCCAGTTATTCTCCCACTTTTTAGGTGTTTTTGATATTCTTTTGTTTTCCTCAGCATCATTTGTACAAATATGAACTGTGCAGGTGATAGAGTAAGATTTAATGGTTCAGCTTTGGGTGGTTTATATCCAGCAGCATCTCCTTCACGGTAACATCATGATGGATCAAATTTTCTAGGGTTATATTATCTTCTTATCTTGTTTTTGATGAATTATACTATCTTCTTATCTTAAGGAGTGCTTCATTTCTATTCATACAAAAAATTAAATAAAAAGGAGTGCTTCACTTCCAGATAATGGTTGCCCATTTGATCTGTGTGTGATTTTCAATTGAACTTGAGTTTATCTCTTGGAGAATTAATGCTTAGGCTCTCTCGCTCTCTCTCTTTCTCTCTCTAAACTTAGGATGCTATTAAATTTATTCGGTTTATTTTTGCGCAAGATGAATTTTAGGGTTATCAACTTATCATGCTTTAAAATATGCTTGTTAACACAACATGTAGGGGCCCATCTAGTGGAAGCCGTGGAAAGGTGGCATTAGTTTTTGAGGAGAATCCATTGTCAAAAGTTGGTGTAAGGTTCGATAAATCCATACCAGATGGGGTTGATCTTGGAGGTCAATGTGAGGGAGGTCATGGATTCTTTTGTAATGGTAAAAATCCTATTTAGTGACTCCATTTAACAAGCTTCAACCTGGCAATTTGTACTATTTTTTTCCCGTATTTTCTATTGCTCTATATTGAATCTCTCTCTCTCTCTCTCTCTCTCTCTCTCAGTAACTGATCTTCGTTTGGACACGGGCTCAGAAGAATTGGACAAGTTACTTATTAACACTTTGTTTGAGGTATTTCCCCCCCCCCCCCTCCCCCCCCCCGGCGTTTTGTGCTTTTTTTTTCTTTTTTTTTTTTTTTTTCCCATCATCTTCTTGATGACTTAATAATATCTTTTTCTCAGGTTGTAACTAGCGAAAGCAGAAGCTCACCTTTCATTCTATTTATGAAAGATGCTGAGAAGTCTATGGTAGGAAATGGAGACTCATATTCTACATTCAAAAGCAAACTTGAAAAGCTTCCTGATAATGTGGTCGTAATAGGTTCTCACACTCATACTGACAATCGCAAAGAGAAGGTAACATGATGGGGATTTAAAATTTCCCTTCAATTATAGTCTGATGCATTTCTATTTAACGCAATGTGAGATGAGGTATTAAATAATTGTCTTTGTTGTATGTGTAGCAGCACACTTTGGCCCATCAGATCTTGTTGTCTGAAGTGTGTTGTGCTCCATTTCTATTACTTATATAAAAAAAAGTGTGTTATGCTCCATTTCTATCCACTAGACCAATAATTCCTTATTTCTTCTAATTTTTGCCCTCTTTTTGCCAGGCAAAATTTTCAGTATGAGATTAGGAACTTACAAGATATGAATATTAGGTTTTAGGTCAAAAAGTAGCAGTGTTGACAACACATCATTTATTAATGCTAGGACAAGATTAGTACTGTAGGTTTTAACACTAAAGGAATTGCTGTGGGATGCCATCTAGTCTAGGAGGTGGAATGCCTGGAGGAAGTACAAATGCATATGGAAATACGGGAATGGGTATGGGGCTGCCTACTAAGGGCTAACAGGTGTACCAGTCTGACAGAGAAAGAGGAAGTTGAAAATAGGTCCTGCTTGGGGAACCACTCATCACATTCTACTCCAATTATTTGCTGCCTACCATGATGGCCTCAGCTACATGACCTACTTCCATCTTAGCATCTAAGTTGTCTGACATGTACTAGAGGTCAAATCTTGAATTTAGGGGAAGCTAATTATTTTTTACCTCTATGTAGCATTTTAGTGTATTTTATTTAGGCGTCCTCATGTACAATTGTGATCATCATACTGTGTAATTTTTTTTCTTTGCAGTCACATCCTGGCGGTCTGCTTTTCACGAAATTTGGCAGCAATCAGACTGCTCTTCTTGACTTGGCTTTCCCGGTAATGTGTATACTCCAAAAACATCATGGCTTCCTATTTTTCCTTAATGTTGTGCAAGCCTATTTTGAATGTGGATTGTTCTTTGTGTAGAAAAAGGGTCATTTGCAGTTTTCTTTTTATGGCAATGCTTTTTGTCAGTTTTAATTTTTAATTTTTTTTCAAGTTTTTATTTATGAGAAAGATGAGCTGCTGTTATTAATATTTTCTTGTTTCTTTATGCATCGACATTTATGGAGGCATTTCCGTAAATTTAATCTTGATTTTTATACTTTGAAATATTTATTGACAGATTATCATTGTTCCTCTTTTTCCTCTTGCTTCTTTGTTTATTATAATATATGTCCAAGACTTTGTTATGTGTTTCTTTGGACAAAAAGAAAGTTTGCAGTTTAGGATATTCACTTTACTAATTTGGAGTCTGAAATGCACGTGTCTGAGTATTCTGCCATGTTAATCAGTAATATCTAAGACCTTCTCTTTTTTTAGGTAGAATGATTAAAATGTTTCATGAATTTTTTTTTTGATGAGTATTTCAAACTTTTTAAAAGCGCAGAGATGTGCAACCCTTGTACAAGAAAACACCTAATGTAGTTGAAATATTAGATTACTTAGGTTATGGATTACTTTATACTTGGTAATTTATTTTTATGTTATGTGGAAATATTTGTCCTTTGCTACCGTGGCCACAGGTGGAGCTGCGTCTAGGATATAGACATTATTCGATAAATAATGGTGCATACAGTTACTTCCTATTTCTTTCTTGTCTTTCTTCTCCTTCACTTTTCATCAAGCATCGTAACACATTCATAACATATTCATTAAATAGCGAAAGCATGCACATTATATCAATTACATTTAAAACACTTTATCAAACATATAGTATTGGATGCATAAAAGGGGCCTACCAAATAAAGGCTAACATTATATCATATATGTTGAAAACAATTTGAAGAAAAGCATGGCATTGACATTTAAAGAAAGCAAAGGTATTGTCATATCTACTTACCTCGTTCCTTAGCTTCAGAATTCAACACACTTCATTTAGCATCCTAAGCAAACATTTATGAGCAATGACTTTCCATTAAGGCATTTGTATATAATTTTTTTAATTGTTTGATCTCTCTAACCAGTGCTTCCACACTAAGTGGCAGATCTGATTTCTCGTCTTTAAGACACTTATTTCGTATTTCAAGCTCGATTCTTTTCTTGAATGATCACACTATGCATGGATGTTCAGTTTACTACACATGAATTATGCAATGCGAACTTATTCTCGTGCTCTTTAGAGTATAGGTCCCAACAGCATTTACATCTAGTCTTTATAGGGTTAAGTTCGATTATTTTCTTGAATGATCACACTATGCATTTATGTTCAGTTTACTACACATGAATCATGCAATGCGAGCTTATTCTCGTGCTCTTTAGAATGTGGGTCCCAACACCATTTACATCTAGTCTTTATAGGGGTTTTAAATCACCTTAAGGTCCCCTAGACAGGTCTGGTCTTGGGCCAAAAGATAGGCTTTAAGGCCTCAAGGTTCAACTAATGTGTGTGTGTGTGTGTGTTGTAATTCCAGCAATGCCCTCTTTTTCTTTTTGAAATAAGGTAGGAAACAACTCCTAGAAAATAGGCAGGAGTTGGCATACAGTTGGGGCTTGTTTTAACTAAGAAAACTGTCCTTTTTGAAGAAAAATAAACCTGACCAGATTCTATTAGGTTTTAGCCTTAACAATGATCGACTTTTTGCCCATTAGAAGTCTTTTTCAGCCTTCTAACATGCCCCCTATTAAACCCACGAAATTAAAAGAGATAATTAAGCAAACAACTACTGCGTGTCAAATTTAAAAACTAGAACATCAACATCATAAAATTACCCTAGGGGGTCTAGCGTGTCACATTCAATATATATCAATTTTGGCTTATAGTTTTGCAAAAGAACACTCTTTTGATAGCTGTAAGTGCAATTCTGAAAACGGGAAGACATAAAGGTACCATGTTCCTCTGGGCCATCTTGGGGATTGACTTCAAGTTTTTACCGAGTTTTTGCAGGTTGAGATTACGAAAAGTGTTTGACATAGATCATGCAGAGTTGAAGTTGGATAGTTGGATTTTTTTATGCTATTGATTAGTTTTTATGTATAGATAAAAAAAAAAAAGAATAATATTTTTTATGCAAATAGTTCTATACATAAACATGTCTATGTGCTCTCTCTCACACATAGACAAGCTTATTTTTATGGACTATTGTACAGGTTGTTGAATGAATATTGTGAGATTGTGCTGTCGCACAGTCGCTGACATAAATTCTTCATTTACAGCAGCATGATGTTACTGCCTTTTTATTTTTTCAGGATAGTTTCGGAAGACTGCATGACAGGGGTAAGGAAGTCCCGAAATCGACAAAACTCCTGACTAAGCTTTTTCCCAATAAAGTAACCATTCACATGCCACAGGTCTGTGTGGTGGATTCTTATGATCAGTTACTTGGCTTTGCTTTATCAATATATTGCAGAAACTTATAAATCTCTGCAGGATGAAGCGCTTCTTGCTTCGTGGAAGCACCAATTGGATCGAGATTCTGAAACCCTCAAAATGAAAGGAAATCTCAATCACCTGCGCACTGTGAGCAATTTCCCCTACTTATATTTTAGAGCATCAAGAATTATTGTTGCTTTTAATACTAAGTTTAAAATCACTTGATAGATAGGTACTTTAGTTATTTAACATTTCTAATAAGCGATACAAAAGTTGAATTTTGACAACCTTGTTTAGGTTGTTAGTATGTGGAATGCACAGGGAGCATTCTGCATGTGTGTTCATATTTTACTGTTTTGAACTTTGTGCATTAGCCAATGGTTGAAAATGAGGTGTTTTGCAAATGATTCTGATGTTTGCAGTTAATATGTGTAGGTTCTTGGTCGGAGTGGGATGGAATGTGAAGGACTTGAGACATTATGCGTTAAGGACCAAACACTTACGAATGAAAGTATGCTCTATTTTAATATATCTAGACAAGATGGTTTGCCAGTTTTACTATGTTTTATTTTAATCTTTTAATCTATTTGTTTTGTATTGCAGGTGCAGAGAAAGTAGTTGGATGGGCTTTAAGCCATCATCTAATGCAGAATCCTGAAGCTGATCCTGATGCAAGGCTTGTATTGTCTAGTGAGAGGTAATTGATAGGTTGTTTGCTGCCATCATTTTCATTCATTGTTGGCTGAAATATTAGTTATTGGATGGAAATTACACAGTTGTAATGCCATATTGCAATTCTGGCAGCATCCAGTACGGGATTGGAATCTTGCAGGCTATCCAGAATGAATCTAAGAGCTTGAAGAAGTCACTTAAGGTGATTATTATACATTCCCACAAAAGATTATACTTTTGACTAGTTTTCTTTGGTGCTACTGTTAAATAATCTTCATACTGATTTTTTGGGCTGAAATCAGGATGTTGTAACAGAAAATGAATTTGAGAAAAGGCTTCTAGCTGATGTCATTCCACCCAATGACATTGGAGTTACTTTTGATGATATTGGGGCTCTTGAAAATGTGAAGGATACGCTGAAGGAGTTGGTGATGCTTCCTCTACAAAGGCCTGAACTTTTTTGCAAGGGTCAATTAACTAAGGTTTTTTTATGTTCTCTCTATTCAGGGAAAATGTGATGCTTTATTTAAATATTGATGAGTTACATTAGTTGACCTATTGGTTCAATTCTTTCAATCTATAATTTCTACTACAAATTTTTATGGCTTAATTATTATTTTTTAATTAAGGAAACATTTTCACTTCGCTCCTAGGATGTTAGTTCCATCATAAACGGGTTCTATGGGCAGATCAACTTTTTCAATTTTTTTTGGGGTGATCTTATCAAATCTAAATGGTTTTTTAGAAGCTGATTTTCCACTCTTCTTTTCATTTTTGAACTTGTGTTATCATTGCCTAAGTACTGGTGACATTGAAAAGTTGGAAATGTGTGTATAATGGGTTTCTGGCTTTCTGCACGAAAATAATTATGCTTGATCTATTATGAGTCACTGTAAGCTTCTTTATTTACCTGCAAGTATAACTACACACAAGTACATGATCTACATAGATACGTGTGTAGGTTTTGAAACTGCTAATGTCTGTGCCCTTATTATTATTATTATTCTCTTAGATTCTTGCTTCTCCTTCATAAATTTGCTATAAGCAACACTCCATACCTCTTCCATATTTAACAGATAGTGGTGCAGGAGAGCACTTGTATAAGCAGCTGCTATTGAGCTTATTTATAAGTTTTTAGAGGAACAATCTAACTGTATATCTTTTGTATCTAGCCTTGCAAGGGCATATTATTATTTGGGCCTCCCGGAACAGGTAAGACAATGCTGGCAAAGGCTGTGGCTACTGAAGCTGGTGCAAACTTCATCAACATTTCCATGTCAAGCATCACATCTAAGGTTAACAATGATAATTTGCTTCATTTACTGTGGCACAATCACTATCACAACTTCATTTCATAACTTTAACTTGTGTTTTGACCTTACTGCAGTGGTTTGGTGAGGGTGAGAAGTATGTGAAAGCTGTTTTCTCACTTGCCAGTAAAATTGCGCCTAGTGTTGTATTTGTTGATGAAGTAAGCTTTTTAAGTCCTTTCATGTTGAATTTGTGTTTGTGAATCATCCTCAATATTTTTTTCGCTTGGTTTTCTTATAGGTTGACAGCATGTTGGGCCGGAGGGAAAATCCTGGGGAGCATGAGGCCATGCGTAAGATGAAAAATGAATTTATGGTGAACTGGGATGGCTTACGGACAAAAGACACAGAGCGGGTTCTGGTACTTGCAGCTACAAATAGGCCTTTCGACCTTGATGAAGCAGTCATTCGAAGGCTTCCCCGTAGGTAAAACATCATTCACACATACTTATGGACATAAAAAAACTTGCCACTGTTCTTGCACACCGTCTTGTGCTAGCTGCTTTTTTTTTTTTTTTTTGAAGTTGTGCTAGGCTATTTCATTTTGACATTCTGGTAACTTTCAAGTATAACAGATGCCCACGTTTTCATGCTGTATGTTCTTCCACAGATTGATGGTAAATTTGCCAGATTCAGCAAACAGAGCGAAGATACTAAAAGTCATACTGGCAAAAGAGGACTTGGGAGATGTTGATTTTGATGCAATTGCCAATATGACAGATGGATATTCTGGAAGTGACCTGAAGGTGATATTTGTTTCTAATTTCATTGATGGTTGACAGTTTTATTGTTATCAATCACCGGAGTGACTGTCATTATATTTGCTGTCATATTGCAGAATCTATGTGTAACGGCTGCTCACCGTCCAATTAAAGAGATATTGGAAAAGGAAAAAAAGGTTTGTATCTTCTATCCAATCAATGAGCAGTTAAGCAATTTGTTTTTCTTGCTCAACAGTGTTCTCATCAGTGCTGCTTGTGATGTGTTATCAAAGTTATTTGGGACAAGCTGCAACCTGATCTTTACCTGCCAATCTAGTTTACTAATATCATGTGGTTGCTGATCAAAATACCTAATCGTTAAAATGACCTTCAAAACATCAATTGGAAAGTAAGTCAAAAAATTAAATGCTAAATGTCCAATACTGTACTCCTGCGATGCATATTTGGTTCCAAATCCATTTTATACATCGACTTTTTATTGCCAACGTGCTTCAACTCAAAAGGCCTGGTTTTTTATTTTTTATTATTTAAAAAAAAACACATTTTATTGAGTAACTGCAGAATCAAGGTGAACCGAAGAATGAGAGAAAAATTGTAATACATGTGCTTGTTCACTTAGATTCATTACCAGTAGATGTAGGTCCTCTGTCTGGAAGAAAATCTTCTGTGATCTAATATGCTAAACATACAGGAACATGCTGCCGCTTTAGCAGAAGGAAGACCCACTCCAGCTTTGAGTGGCAGTGCAGATATACGGTCTTTAAACATGGATGACTTCAAATATGCTCATGAACGGGTAAGTGAAACTTAAATATTCATTGATGTGACTTTTTTTACTTCTTTATTTATTTTATTTTTTAAATCTGGGTATAGGTATGCGCGAGTGTTTCATCGGAGTCTGTGAACATGACTGAGCTTTTACAATGGAATGAGCTGTATGGTGAAGGGGGTTCCAGAAGAAAAAAGGCTCTGAGCTACTTCATGTGAGGGCTTTCCTGTACAAATGGCTATTTTTTGCTCATCTCTTTGTTCTAAGCCCTCGTGCTTTAGTGAATTTTGCTATTTTCTTAGGGCTTGGTAGGGAGCCTTTTTGTCTGTAAAATGAAATATAGGTATTAAGTTATTTTTTTCCCACCCCGCTCGAGTTAGATTTGTGATGGAGGGAATAAAGTGAGTGTAAGCTTTCCAAAGCCTTGGTGGCTTGGCTTCACTGCTTTTGTTTTGTTCCCCATCAACTTGTTGTCAACATAAGGAACTTGTATTTGTACGTTTATCAGCATCAGAAAAGGAAGAAGAAAAGAGGACCCCTATGCATATATATTTATAGGCGTTCTTTATGGGTTTGTTGGAAATTGAACATTAATAAGCAGTGATAACAGACGCCATATCACACTATGATTTGGCTTTATGAATGTATAATCTATATGTGCATGTAGAGCCTGTTTTCAGTCCTTTGTCTCAACATTCTTATGGAGGATGATTTCCTTTAAACAAGTACGGCCCATTTGTTCATGCTGAAGCAAAGTGTATTTATTTATTTATTTACCTTCATATTCTTCTTCTTCTTTATCTTGAATCTGTTGGTACCGTGAGCTCAAAGAAAATCCCATTTAAGTTTTACATATAATGGTGACTTGAGATTGAAGATGAAAGATCCACTACAAAAAACTTGCTTTTCCAGTGATTAAGACGGTGTTAATCTGTTCATTCCATTTACTTGGTGTCCATTTGGTTTAGTTGTTTTACAATATGTGATTTAAAAAATGGTAATTTCAAAAATTCGATTTTTAAAATTACTTTAGAAGAGTTTTGTTTTTGTTCGTTTGGCTTTCAAAAATAGAGAGCGATCATCGTTAGTAGACTCCACTAAAAGATAGCTTGGTGATGCTGTTGAAAATGATTTTAAAAAGTTGATAACTAAAATAGAAAAAAAATATTTTTTGTTATTTTTACTAGTAAAATTTGGTGAGTCTACTGGGATGTTTGTAGGAGCATTGAAAAAAATAAGTTGCAAAAAAAAAAAAATAATTTTTTTTAAGACTAAAATAGAGAAATAAAATTTGTTCTAAATATGAATGATTTTGTAGGTGATATTTTCCCTATCACCGTTGGTTATTAAGCTGAATTTGGGTCTTGCATTACTTGTATAGCCAAGTAAATGTTTGGTAACTAAGGTGATTTACATGAAATGTTTTTCGTATTTTCGGATGTTTGGTGTGACGTAAAATAATAGTCAATAGAAAATAATTTTTTTTTGACCAAAATTTTTCTTTAATTTTCGAAAAATGGTTTCTATTTTTAAAAATCGTAAACCATTTTTTGAGTTTGAGTATCTCAGTCTCAAATTAACGGACCCTGCCATGACCCACCCAAAACCTCATTTGACGGAAAACATTATCCTTGAAAGTGACTTCTTAAAAAATATTTTTCAGTATTTGGCATGTACGAAAAATCAGGTGGGATCCCGATTGAGTCCCCGACGTCGAAAAATGTTTGGTGTGTACGCAAAGTCATATTAAACACTAAATTACGAAAATATCCTTGTTGGGTCTCGCCAAAGTCCCGGGTTGATCCCGGCGGGTCCCGATAGGGTCTAGGTAGGGTCGGGGCAGATCCCGGGTGAGTCGTAGTGGGGTTCTTGCGGGACTCGGTTAGGACACCTTTAAGACTTGGTCGGGACATTTTCATAAATGAAAAAATATATATACAATTTTTTTTTTTATTTTTTTTTTTTGTGATTTTCCATACGCGCTAAATACTTAAAATATTTTCTAGGAAATTATTTTTAAAAAAATATTTCCGACGGAAAGCATTTTACGGAACCCAAACCTTTTGACTACGATTTTTTTTTTTTTTTTTAGTGTGTCTTAACTAGTTAAAACTTAAACTATTTTTCTGTCGAAACAAACAGAACTTAAACTTTTGACTAATTTTCTCTACAAAATCATACTCAATCAACACCCTTTGTTTTTTTTTGTGTTTTTTTGTGTTTTTTTTGTGTTTTTTTTTTTTTTTTTTGTCTTAACTAGTTAAAACTGAAACTATTCAAGCAAATCATATAGAATTCCATAAATTTCAGTAATTCATTTTAAATTAAACAGCTGAAATTTTATTATATTAATGTTTATCGATATTATATCCGTATTTATAATTTCTAAAAAGTAAGAAAAGTTAAGGTAAAACTATTATATATATGCGAAAATAATACGCGGGTCCACTACAACTGACACACTATAAAACTCAAAACAGACTAGCTCCGACTGGCAGTTTCTCGGCAGCCAAACACGATACAGAAAAAACCCGAATCCGAAATGGCGGATCTGATATCGGTACAGGCACCGCCGAGATCGGCGGCGGACTTCTTTTCGGACCCTCTGGACACCCACCCGCTCTGGTTCAAGCCCTCGCTCTTCCTCTCGGCGACGTTCGACTCGGAGTCCTACGTCTCGGAGCTCCGGACCTTTGTTCCCTTTGATACGCTCCGATCTGAGCTCCAGGCGCACCTGGCGGCTCTCCACCATGAGCTTGTCGACCTGATCAACCGCGACTACGCCGACTTTGTCAACCTCAGCACCAAGCTCGTCGACGTCGACGCGGCCGTGGTGCGCATGCGGGCCCCGCTGGTGGAGCTCCGGGAGAAGATTGATCAATACCGGGGCTCCGTGGATCGCTCGCTTGTGGCCCTCAAGAACGGGCTGAAGCAGAGGTCGGAGGCCGCGTCGGCGAGAGAGACCCTCGAGCTTTTGCTCGACACGTTTCACGTGGTGTCGAAGGTACGTCTCTGTGTATGCGCGACTGATTTAGGATTGTTTGGATCTTAATTGAGCTTAGTCGGATTTAGAACGTATTGGCATAATATCTAATCTTCCCGTTTGTTTAGGTAAAATGATATTTGTGATTTGTTAGTTGGAAGGTTTAGTTAGCAATGTATATAGAATTGGACTCAATTGCATTTGAGTGTTTCTGGCTCAGTTTAGATTTTGGTTCAATTGCGTTTAAAAGCTTTGGATGTAAATTGTGGTTTTATGCAGATCTAGGTTCTTACTGATTTATTTTTACAATAAAATTATCTCATGTGCAGGTCGAGAAACTAATCAAGGAACTACCAAGTGTGCCTGCTGATTGGTCAAATGGGGATGTAAACTTGGCAGAGAGGAATTCTATGAGCAATGGGGTTTCTGCTCCACTAGTTGAGAATGGGACAAATCTCAGAGAGACTCAAAGCATGCTTTTGGAGAGAATTGCCAGTGAGATGAATCGGTTGAAATTTTATATTGCTCATGCACAGGTATTTTTTGCTCTCCGTCAAGTTTAGTTTTCTTTTATTACATTTACATGTGTTCTTGGAGATGTTTTGCAGCAATTTTTGTATTAGATTTAGCGTAAATACAGTTGATATTTTATTTGGTCTTCTTTCAACTGCCCATTTCTTTATTAAGATATGCATGATAAAGTTCTCATGACATTCAAGCATCAACATTTATAATTGAGGATGTTTCTTATGGACAAAGCATGGGCAAAGATGCTGAGGAATTAGTAATTTGCATAGAGCATGGTTTTTATTTTTTCATCAAGATAGCTAAATATATATATATATATATATATATATATATATATATATATATATATATATATATATATATATTTTTAAAAAAAGATAACTAAACATAACAGGCCAGACCAAGGATAAAAATTGAAATAAAAACAAAAATGAAAAGCATATATTGCGGTGGAAGATCCACCAGCTTGACTATTAATCTTCTCACCAACAAGCTTTAAATAACATTGATCTGTCTGAGCAACCTAGAGAGGTAGTTGAAGAACTTAGGGTCTTTTAATTTCACTGTAGGACTGATGTTTAGGAAAGGAAAATGGTAGAATTGTTATGGTTTTATTTTATGTGCATTTTACAGCTAGAAGAAAAACTATTTATCATTTTTGTTGATTTAAGAGGACTGAGAAGTTGAGAAAGTATCTTTTACGAGGCAGAATAAGCAAACTAGTTCTGAATGTTATGAAAATGAAGGGGTTCTTATCTTGTGAGTAGGTAGAGAGTAATTTTATACTTTGCTACTTATCACCAAAGGAAAACAGAGCAGTCATTAATGAGGGGTAGTTGGAAAGTGACTCGATTTAGGGTTCAAGGAAGGATAGATAAATTTGTTGTGTGAGCTCAATAAGAAACCGAGATATCCATTCAGGTGGATATTGTTTGTGTTGTTCAAGACTCAAACTTCGAGAAAATATACAGCTATATTAAGCATATGGTCTAAGAAGTGTTGGTTAAGGACTTGTATTTATGTGCGTTGGTTTCATGGGTTGCTGTGTTGTATACGATTGAAGGAAAGGGTCGAGGATGTTAGTGTGTCAGACATATAACCTGAAAGAGTTGATTGATAACTCTATTTATATATGTTTACATGTTTATATAAGGAAATTGATGTATCCTTATCAGTAGATATGCGGTTTCAATATAGTTTTCCTAGGATCGTATACCTTCTTTCTTTATTAAAACAGTACAGATAATTTAAGCATGTTGAGAAGGGGATTTGAAGTGATAGTTTATTGTTAGATCTAGATGGGCTGGCAGGATGCATATGCTTTTTACAGCCTCAGCATCTTTATCAGGAGAGGAGAGAATGGATTTCAGTTTTCTTGTAGGGGGCATGTGAAAAATTGGAGCCAACTTTTGTTAGACAGGCTAAGCTAATATTAGTGTGTTTTAAAATGTCAAATATTAAGGATTCAATATATCTTGAAATGGATCTTCATTTCCTTTTATCTGTTAGTTCCCAAATTGCATTTGTTAAATTGCAATTTTTGTTAAAAAAAAAAAGTATCCACTTACCTGCAAAATGTAGTGGAAATTCAGTGAGCTTAAAGTTGCTTTCTTTGGTACTTGTACATTCTTTGCTCATCTCATTTCTATATTATGCCAGTACAGAACCTGCCTTTCATTGAAAACATGGAGAAGAGGATTCAGAGTGCTAGCCTATTATTAGATGCAAGCTTGGGACATTGTTTCACAGATGGGCTTGAGCACCAGGATGCGAATGCAATTTACAATTGTTTACGTGCTTATGCTGCCATTGATAACACTAGGAGTGCAGAAGAAATTTTTCGTTCAACTATAGTGGCTCCATTGATACAGAAAATTATTCCACATGACATGTCAGCGGTGGTTGCAGGATCATCCAGAGATGAGCTTGAGAGTGATTATCAGCAAATCAAGCAATGTGTTGATAAAGACTTCAAATTCTTACTGGAAATTTCTTCTACTGGTACTATCATGTGTCTTTTGTGTTAATATTGTATTCCCAACAACTTACAAATCTTTATATCTGATATTTGGGTGGCTATGACAATTCTTTCATCATCTGGTGCTATTTTAGACCTTAAGCTGTATTAGAAGTCCTGTTCTCACAACCTCACTCCATGTTCTAAGGGTCTTCCTGTCTTCCTTGTAGGGTCACTGGCCAAAATCATATCCATTGTTTCAGTCATTGGTCTTTAGTTTAAACCCGTCTTTCTTAAATTTATATTATCTTATTCTGATCGGTGCAATCTTTAACTTGTAGTCTATTAATCTTTTCTTTCTCATTGACTTCTTTTTAAATAAGGGACAGTTTGCAATATCCGTCATCACTCTGGAAACATTTTTGACCTCCATTCATCTTGCTAATATCTATTGGCTACAACATCCGTTTGTCTTGCTAATATCTATTGTCAATCTTTGGATAATGGATCCAATATGACAAAAATGTAATATTGCATGTTAAATAATTGCTGTTTCTTTATATATGAGTCACTACTATTGTTTTTGAATGGCATTGACTTTTTTGATGTTTGTTGGTTTGTTCAGAAAATTCAGGTTTGCACGTGTTTGACTTCTTAGCCAATTCCATCCTTAAAGAGGTTCTCTCTGCAGTCCAAAAGGGAAAACCAGGTGCTTTTTCTCCAGGAAGACCCAAGGAATTCTTGAAAAATTACAAATCAAGTCTAGATTTCTTGGCACATCTAGAAGGTAGTGATCAAGTCTCTCTCTCCCTCCTCCCTACTATTCCTTCTTTTAATTGTGCCTTCAACATTGTAAAAACTTGACACTAACTAATATACAATCTATTAATGCATTTCTCAAGTGACTATTTAGGACCATAATGTTAAATGTATTTTACTTATAAGAGCATGTGTTGTTCATTGAGTTATGACATCCAATTGTCATGCAAGGGTACTGTCCGTCCAGATCTGCTGTTGCTAAATTTCGAGCAGAAGCTGTTTATGTTGAGTTCATGAAGCAATGGAACATTGGGGTTTATTTCTCTTTGAGGTACTCACTGCTTCTATTATGGTTTATATCCTTATAAAATGGGTAAAGTACTATTTAATAATGCGGACTGCTCTTATAACTACAACTACTTCAGATTTCAGGAAATAGCAGGGGCTTTAGATTCTGCACTTACAGCTACCAGTCTTGTGCCTGTTCAGAATATACATTCTGGTGAAGGAAAGTCTCTTGAATTGACTTTAAAACAAAGTGTTACTCTTTTGGAGAGCTTGAGATCCTGCTGGAGGGAAGATATTCTTGTCCTTTCTTGCACTGACAAGTTTCTTCGCTTATCTTTGCAGCTTCTTTCAAGGTCAGTTATATTGGAATTTGGAAACTTTCTTCCAGTCTATTCTGCTTGTACATTAATGATTGATTTTCTATTTTTGGAAATATATTAGATACTCAAGTTGGTTGTCATCTGGACTGGCTGCTCGCAAAATGGGTAATACAGGCTCCAGCTCTGGATATGAATGGGTTGTTTCAGCTGTGCCAGAAGATTTTATTTATGTAAGCACTGTATCTTTTTTCACGACATTTATTATGATCGTCCCTTTGTTTGCCAATGTATAACATGTTAGTCTTTGATTTTGGCTCTTTTGTTCTCAACCTGTAGGCATGTGTTGAAGTTTTGTTTAGTAAAATAGCTTGTCACAGATTTTTTTTTTTTTTTTTTTCAAAAAAAACAAACCTAGAAAAGAGAGAAATTTATGGAAATTGTTTTTGCACCTTTCTTCATGCCCCTAATGGTGTCTTCAATTTGTTACTCATACTGGCCTAGACAATTCACTACTTTCTGTAAAGATCTCAAGTTACAATTGACAGATTTTATTATGATTGGTTTAATTTTGAGATGATGCTTAGCCTGGCATATTGATAGAGGTTATTGGATTTGCAGATTATTCATGACGTAAATTGTCTGGTGAAGGAGGTTTGTGGTGGCTACCTGGAACGAGTACTTGAACTTCTGTCTTCATGCTCTGCTGATGTTCTTGATTCAGTAAAACAAAGCATTTTACAAGGTGGAAGATCATTGAAAGATTTAGTACCTCTGGTTATTAATACAATAATAGAGGCACTGGTTGAGAAGTCTGTTGAGGTAAGTTTATAATTTGTCAATAATATTTTTTGATTTTACCATGGAAGGTGATGATGGTGCTTCTGTTTATTTATTGCTTCAAATATTTCCTTGATTGTGATAGTATGGTGATAGACTTGATTTATTGGCTAATTGGGGAAATTTGAACTATCTGACCACCTAGTTCATTTGTTAGCATTTGAGTTTTTTTTTTTTCTCCATATTTTTAAACTGTTTATGACTTGTGAATCTTTTTTCATTTTTCATATTTCTTCTCGAAAATTAATGTAGGACTTGAGGCAGTTGAAGGGAATAACTGCAACTTACAGGATGACTAATAAACCTCTTCCTGTCAGACATTCACCCTATGTGTCAGTTGTATTGCGACCCCTGAAGGTATGCAATTCTCTATAGTTTATGGCTGTTGTATCCCTTCTTATCCAAGCTTGATATTTTTCTGTTCTATCTGAGTATCTACTGTTGCTTGATTCCTTGATTATGTCCTTCCTACCGAAGTTTAAAAACTAACTATATGATTCACTGCTCTAAATTATGCTATTGAAAGTACAGGAAACTGTCAGCTTTGTTTGATATTTGATGTCTTAAGGATGCAAAGCTCTCGCATCTTCTTGTCTGTATCATTTTCATTTCTTGATTTTATTTTTGACCTTTTAGATATGTCTTCAGTCTTCTTATGATTTGCATAAATAACCATTACCAACATATATGAAATCTGGAATCTGGACAAAAGCTAGACAACCTACAAAAGAACAATTGAGTTTCAGCATATTACATGGGTATGCATGCAAATATTTGGCGAGGCTGTGCATGTAATCCCCAAATATTTAGCTCCTGTTGAGAAATATCCTTTTTTTGTATGTTGGAATGTGGAAAGACCCAAAAAGACCTTAACCATTCGTAGAAGAAACAGGGGAGAATAGGAGAGAATCAAAACCACTGGGTGTGTGGACCACTGTACTAACTTTATTATAAAAAAAAAAAAGTGATTAGGTGTTCTTTTTGTTTACTCTGTGTACTAGGGTTGCGCCATTTTGCGCTTAATTAACAATATTGAAATTATTTATAAAAAAAAGTAGATTGAACAATACTGGTAAAAGATATATGTAATCCAAATAGATTTCGAATTATTAAATTTTCAGATTAGGCAGTACTTAGTTCTTTCATCTTTGGCTATATTCATCTATCGATGATGCATTATATTTCAGGTTTTATATCAACTTTACGGTTACAGGTTAATATGGCAAATTACTTTTGAGTTATTAGTTTTTACATTGAACTAGCGACTGCTCCCAGGCTCTTTTGGATGGAGAGCGAGCTACAGCATACTTGACAAGGGAAACTAGGAACGAACTACTGCTTGGTGCTGCAACTGAGATTACTGGTCGTTATTATGAATTAGCTGCCGATCTTGTCAGTGTGGTTAGTACCTAAATGCTAGTTACTTCTGCAAAATTTTCATTCTTCTACAATTCTCCTTGCCTCGAAATATTGTCTTTTAAAAATTTCCACTATCATGACCAGGCTAGGAAAACAGAGTCTTCACTTCAGAGAATACGACAAGGGGCACAAAGACGAGCTGGAGCAAGCTCAGATGTGTCGGATCATAATGTGTCCGATACTGACAAGATCTGTATGCAATTGTTCCTTGATATTCAGGTAAACACCATCTGTATGGCTATCCTAGATTTCTGTTTACTTGTGCGCATGAGCATGAATCATGGGTCACAGGGTAGCAAACCATAGACTTCTGAGATGACTTACACAAGTTTCCTTTATAAATATTTTCACCAGGAGTACGGCCGCAACCTCTCTGCCCTCGGGGTGGAAGCAGCCAATATTCTGGCATACCGTTCCTTGTGGCAGTGTGTTGCCCCTCCAGATAGGCAGAGCATGATTACTTTTTAGAGCGTGGCCACCTAGCTGTAAGCCGCTAGTAGATGTACTGTTTTCTTTTGAGTCAAAAAGAATTTCACAGCAAGTTGATTTTGTTACGAAATAAATTTATTGTAATAGTTGGTTCTTTGACATTCTGTGCAGTGTTCTTACAAGGTAGAGAGGCTTAAGTACTTGGATTGAGGAGAATATTTTTGTACCAAATGTTTTAATGTTTGTTCATGATGTCTATGTTCTGTAAAAATCAAAGGAGAAAGCTCAATTTCAGATTATATCGAAATGTTTCGAAGTTGCTTTGGAAGCTTAGCCGCAAAAATAAGATATACCCTTTAAAATGTTTATTGCCATTAGTTGCATCTAATGGTGTACATGATGTCATGTCATTTAAAATTCGTTATTATTATTAGTTGGGGGAATATGAACCAATCATCTTTGCATGTTGAACCAAAAAATAAACTGTAAAAAACCTGTTCATGACTTTTTCCCCCAAAGATTAATTCCTATGGATAAAAATTAGAAAGTAACCTCTACAATATGTCTTCCGATCTTCGTTCAAATTTTGGGTTGATGTTTATTCTTGGTCAGAGATAAATTCATTGATGCATCTCATAAATATATTATAACAACTAATTGAAGAATCAAAAGATGGGTTTAATATTATCCAAGAACAATTTATAACTATAACGTGACTCTCAGGTTGAGGCTTCCATTTTTGTTATATATGATCATATTATACCACTTTGATTTTAGTGGGTGTGCGTATTTGATAACACAAAGGCAAATCAATTCCTGAGAGGCTCTCCATCTTCAATGGTGAGCCTATAGTCGGCAAATCAATTCCTGAGAGGCTCTCCATCTTCAATGGTGAGCCTATAGTCATCAGTACCAAAATAGCGATCACCAAAGTCTCCCAGCCCTGGTACCACACGAAATTCTTCGTCTACTGCAGCATCAATCTCTGAAGTGACAATTTTTACAAATGGAAATCTTTTGCATACACAGTGTATCCCCTCAGGTGCCTGAAATTGGTGTCAAAAATTAATATAAATAAATAAATGCATAAGTACACATTGAAAAATGGAAATTGAGGAATGTAACTAGCCCTTTAAGCTAACTCACAGATATGAGGTTTAGGAATATAATTCGAGACTCCGGGACTCCCTTTTGTATAAGGAGTTCAATTGCTTTCATAGCAGATTTACCTACAAGGAAGCGATCAAAACCATCTTATATATTAAATCTACAAAAATACATTACTTGATACGAACTCAGTACGAAACTAGCTGGTTAAGGTTGATGGGTTTGATTCGTTTAATTAAATACCCATGCCTCGACACAACATTTAGGAGATTACAATTTTTGACACAAGTCATGAAGCCAATACGAAATTAGCGGGTTAACCTCAACCTGTTTAATTAAATGAGTTGGGTTAGAGCTGACTTATATAGCTTATACCAATACTTTAACATGACCTGAACTCGAATTACCACCCTTACAGAAAAGTACAAAGTGAAAGCAGTATACTTCGTTTCCTTGGGTTCATAGATGAATCTAGATTCTTAAACTTAATAAAATTAGACACTAATAAGTTGGAATAGTGCAAGTATAGATGATAATGCAATTATGCATGTAAAAGGAGGAAGTGGTCACCTGTAGCAAGAACTGGATCCAAAAGAAGGACATGGCGTTCTGGGATATCTTTTGGAAGCTTCTCATATATGAGCTGCGTGGAAGAGGAAGGAGATGAAGTATATTGTGGGAAATTATTTTCAACTTGAATAATAAAAACCCATAAACACTTCAAATATATGTTAACACCTGTTTCCCATTGTCACCAGAACGGTGGATGAGGATTTTTCCTATTTTAATTCCCTTACAGCATGCACGTAATGCGTTCTCCATGCTTTCTCCACTGAAATATATACGATTAGGGAAACAAAATGAGAAACAAATTTATCTATAAATTCTTGGATCAAACTAAGAGAAGTACTTCTACGATCCAATATCAAAGGCCCCCAAGAAAAAAGGCTCTTGAATATTTGACCCAATGTAAGTGGTTGAGGGGTTTGCAAAATCTGACCCGTTTAAGTAAATAAATCAGGTTATGGTTGATCCATATAGTTATATACCCATGTGTCAACACAACTCAAACCTAATACACAAACACGATTAGGGGTCAAGGACGGCATAGACTTAGGAGGTATAGGTATATATAGGTGAAGTGGATTAGGGGCAGGATAGATTTGGGACCATATAAAGAATAAAAAAGGGTTGCAGGTATAAAAAATAATTTCCTTAAAGGCTGAAAATATAACACCCGGTCCCATATTGGGAAGATGAGAAGAAGCCCACATAGAGTGGGTAGTTTATAAAGATAGTCATGGGTGCTAAGTCCCACATTGTCTAGTTACTAGGTGAAACTGGGCTTTATAATGAATTCTAGGGAAACTCCAAATTGACTAGTCTTTTTGGGGTAATAGCGCAGATGTGGCTAGCGCTTTTTCCTGGGTCGTTACAAGTGGTATCAGAGCCACCTACTAACGTCAGGCCATGTGGTATTAGAGCACTGCATGACGTAGCCCTGACGAGGACGTCAGGAATTTAAGAGGGGGAGTTTATAACACCCGGTCCCATATTGGGAAGATGAGAAGAAGCCCACATAGAGTGGGTAGTTTATAAAGATAGTCATGGGTGCTAAGTCCCACATTGTCTAGTTACTAGGTGAAACTGGGCTTTATAATAAATTCTAGGGAAACTCCAAATTGACTAGTCCTTTTGGGGTAATAGCGCAGATGTGGCTAGCGCTTTTCCTTGGGTAGTTACAGAAAAGCAGAAGATTATAGAGATATTAGCAAGTAATACCATCATAGAACTTTTCATTTTAAAAGGTTAAAAAGAACTTGTATATCCAAATGTAAAACATAAAAATTTGGAATTTAAAACATAAACATAAAAAGAGTTCAAGATTTGCATTGAGATTAACCCAAGTGTTCAGGATTCTGGCCACACCTTCTAATAATGGATACACCACATAATTTCTTGCAAAAATTAACTCCAGTATACATTGATCCTGGAGCAAATGGTATAGAAGAAACCATCAAAAGATCTGACAGGGTCATAATAGAAAAATTGTATGCTACTTTTTTTTCCCTCCCCCTTAAAACACACCTGTAGGAGTGATTACTTGCTTCTCTGTAAAAGGCAGGTAGCCAAGACCATGTTCCACTACCTGAAAAATTCAGTAGTCCTCAGCATTATGTTACACACAAAGGGAATACAAATTAATGGTCCTTTAAATAAACAAAGGCACCACCTACCAGACGAATTAAACGATCCGAGTAAAAAACAAAATCATGTTTAGATATTTCTTTGTCACGAATTAGAGTGTGCATGCCTCGTATCTGTAAAAGAGATCCAAGCATTAAAATCCGCCTCGCAAGAACCGTGTATCAGTCGAATGAGGACTCGAACAGTTGATCTCGTGGTATTAACCAAACGAGTCGACCATTTGAGCTTCCCCTAGCAGGCTTTATGCACCCAATGAAAAGTATGATCACATAATAGAGTAAGACTATATTATTTGATGATGATGGTGATGATAAATACCTGAAATGTAGAATGAATAACATTCAAATTGGGATATATCTTGCAAAGGTTATGCTGACCAAGCTTCGTGCGGATATGTTGTACAATTAAATCAATTGCAACGTGATTCTCACCACCTCGGGGTATAATGACATCGGCATACTTCTTTGATGGAAGAATAAAATCATCAAAAGCAGGCTTGACAAACTTTGAATACTGCAGAGTTCAGGAAACAATTGGAAACTATACTCATAAGCCCAAAATTAAATGAAAAATAACTAGCTCTGTTTGTCAATGTGTTTTGTTGGGTGTTTTTCGTTTAGGTTTGAAAAAGTATTATGATGTGACATAAATGTGAAAACAGTTTTTGTGTTTGAATTGTTTGTTAAGGATTTTGTTTAAGAAGAGAAAACAAAAGACAAAAAACAAGAATTTTAACAAACGGAGCCAATTATCACCCAATAATTGGGAATGCTACCAACTCAGGAAACAGAGACCAGAAACAAAATGTCACTGGCAAGAGAAAGCTGTTAGATGCATTGTTGAACACTAATGCACATAAACAAAAGGCAACTGAGCATTCTGGAAAAGTTATGTTTTCAGTGCTTCCAACAATACTAAAAGCAGAATATGTGGATTCCCAGAGCACAATTCCAACCCAAGAGGCTAATCTTTGTTTGTTGTAGTTAAAAATAACATAAGTATATAAAAGACAGTTTGAATAGTCTGATTCCTTTTACCTTGTTCTAAAGTAACTAAATGATTACCATTACATGAATGTATACATGGTGAGCATTGATGTAATTGTTTTCCTGTGCAAACAGGAGAAAGCTACTTTAACAAGTTATATAATACTGATTGTACCCAATCAATATTGGAACAAACTATAGCCAGGGTATCCTTTTTCTCATTTTTATTTTCAAGAGGAACCTGCAGAAGATAAAACTCTAAAATATGCATGAGCAGATGCACTTTCCATCCTAAAAAATATATGCATCATCTTCACATCCAACTGTGTATTGGCTCTAATCCTTCATAAATGCATACAATGCTCTTTCTGCATGCAGGATTTGCATCAATAAATGAGCACCTAATTATCTTTCTAAAGCTACTCACAAGATTTCTCAATGACCAAATTATCTCCAAACTCTGATATTATCAATGCCAACATCATCACTTCCAGTTATGTTGTATCAATGCATTTTATAAAAGGAAAAATGATTCTTGCCTGCTCAAGAACAGAGTGTATATCTCTATTCCTCTCAACTGTGTCACGCCTTAATCTTCGAGCAAGCCTCACATCAGCATCTACATAAAAATGTAAGCATAATAAGATAGCCAATGAGAGGAAAAATGCAGATATCAACTCAATTGTTACAAAATTACAGGTCTCGATCTGCTTTTATAGCAAGTGATTGTAATTAAAAGAAACCTGCATCAACGAAAATCTTCATATTCATCAAGTTGCGAACACGTTGATCATGAAAAACCAAAATCCCCTCCAATATGATTACATCGGATGCATTGACCTGCCAAAGTATAACCAAACAAAACAACATCAAAAATATTTCTTAGCCTTCTATTGAGATCTCTAAAAGAAAAGTCAGTGATTCAATGATTTTCTCAATTGTTTAGCCAATAGTAGAAAAGAAATACCTGTCGAAAACTTTCAGAGCACCGCTGATGTTTCTTAAAATCGTATATTGGAACATGAACAGACTGACCAGATTTGAGCTTGCCAATGCACTCTAAAAGTTGTTCTGTGTCGAATGCATCTATGGATAAACCATAAACATTTTACTAAATTGATTTAAATAACTCACGGTTCATTCAACGGCTATTAAAATCCTCAAAAGCTCTTAATCCATGGTAAACTTACCGGGGTGATCAAAATTATACTCGTGCACATGTTTCAATTCCTCATCTGTTAAACCACGATAGAATGAATCCTAGAAAAGTCATAACAAAAGTTATTAAGAAACTAAAAGAATCATATTCTACATATAAGATTAAGAGTGCGTTTGGCACTGTAATTTCACAAACAACAAGTATAATTTTAAATTAAATCGCAAAAAATGTATTGTTTAAGAGTGCAACTCCGATTTGAAAAAGGGTTGCTTTTAAAAACGCGCAATTCTAAAGAAAAAAGCAAAAACTTGACCTGATTGACAAGCACAACCCTATGATCATGGAGCTGCTGAATGATCATGTCACACACCGTCGTCTTGCCCGATGCCGTACCTCCAGAGACCCCTGAAAAGAATTCCAGAAAACTACAAAAACGTTAATTATATCATAACAATGTCACCGTGTTTGACACAGCAGCATAAATCACATTAATCGCTCGCTTCGTTCCTTCTCATCCATTTGGGTACTGAGAAAATGTTGTTAAAGTCGTATCCTTCATGTGAATCAATATCCGTGCCAAGAACGTGAAGAAGCTCACCATCTGTTTGGTTGCCGAGAAAACAAATTTTCCGTTCACTTTTCTCAGCAATCATGCAGAGCTTTTTATTTTCTTCTTTTTTAAATGTTAAAAAAGTCAAAACCGGAAAACGACAGGAAAAAAACGTCAGCGATTTTGTTTGTGTTCTCCGAGGTTTCGGTCGTAAGTTCAGAATATTATATATATACACTTACCGATGACGAAGGGCTGTTTAGGAGGTGCAGACGACAAGGAAGGCAAGGAGGACGGCGATGACGTGGAGGGGTCGAGAAGTCCGTCGGGATACAAACCGGAGAAGTGCGCACCGGAGGCAGATTCTATCCCGTAGTCCATTGTTGTGGGCGACGTCGTTTCCTCTGTCATTGTATTATATCTCTAATTTGTTTTTGGGTTAAAACGAGAATCTTGCATGAGTTATATATATATATATTATTCTCCCTTTTAGGTTTTCAATTAAGAGAACCGTTTGCTACGATGATAGCGTGTGCTGCAAGCGAATCTCTTTCCATGGTTGTTAAAATGACCACGTGAAAAAAGAATCTATAAATTCATCTTACAACGTTGGATGTGTCATTGCATTTGAAGGTTTTTTTTCTTGTTTAATGTCGGGGAATCTTAATGATAAAAAGTAGGAGTTTTCACAATTAATGTGTCCAAAATGTATGTTAATTTTTATATGTATTTTGGACGAAAACTTTGTCCTTTCATGACAAATACTTTATATAATATAGACTAATAGTTTAAGACCAAGATCCGGTGCAATACGTCTTATTTAAACCATCAAATAGGTGGTCCAAAACGAATAATAAATTTGAAAAAAAAATGGTGGTTTGGTGAATTTTTGGATGTTGGCTACCCTTTTTCAAACAACAGTTTTAAAAAAATAATATTCACTTAGGATCACGTGAACAAAAAAATAAAAATCAACGTAATTAGAGGATGATTAACACTCAAGAAAATTTGTGTAGATAATAAAATTTAAACAAAATAATTTACAAACTTGTGAAGTTAAAGGATCATAAACACTCATAACATGGAAGACCTAAAAACATTACTGCATCATAACTCTGAATTCTTCAAAACTAAGAGCACCATCCCCATTCAAATCAAACTGATTGATCATCACCCTGCACTCATCAATGGATTTTGACTCCCCCAATCTGCTGAGCATCCTTTTCAAACTATTGGGTGTGATAAACCCACACCCTTCCATATCATACATAGAGAAAGCCTCTCTCAAATCCTTCATCTTCTCTTCCTCTCCCCCAACTTCCATCAACCCAACAAAATCCTCCAAACCCAAGAAACCATCTCCGTCGGAATCCAATGCCTCAACTGCAGCCTCGGCCTCCTGCAAGAACAGATCTCCACCGCCCATGAGACCCAGCCTATGCCCCAAGTCTGAAGCTGATATTTTCCCGTCACCATCTTTGTCGAAGCATTGGAAAACACGCTCAAAGTCTTCGCCTTTCCTCATTAAACTGTTGAAAATGAGTTGGGTGATTGCTTGTTTTGCAAGACGGATCAATTATTCAATTTGGTCTATTGGGTTGCTGCAGAACATTGTTGTAGCCATGCTTATATACCCTTTGAGGCTGCGTGGCTCAGAAGGTGAGAACCATCTATGAACTTGCTGTGAGTTTTCGATGCATATGAAGAAAGTATTCAAAACGAAGAAAGCAATTAAGAGGAGGAATCCCGATTCCCGTGGCATTTGGGGCATCTATTGCTGAGAGAGTCATGAGAAAATAGTGTGGAAAGCATCAAAGGAATAGACGGAGAAACAGAGGAGAGAGGGACGAATTCAACCGTCTAGAACAAGTTTGGAGCAGAGGTCAACAAAAGCAGTTTTCTCTACGCTCATAATTGAGCTCCACTGCCACTGGTATTCAGTAAACAGGAAAATGTCCAACTTTTTGTCTCCGTCTCACACTCTCTCTCGGACAAAGAAGTCAAAACGGTTGGAATTTTCTTCCCTCTTTCTGTCGTTTTTCAAGGAAAAATTGGTAAATCAGTTCATGGAATTTGAGATTTAGACAAATAATTATGGTTTAAAATGTGACAAATAACTCTATGTGGTATACCACGTAATTATAAATTTACCTTATAAATTATAAAAATAAAAAACAGAAGAAAAAAATAGGCTAGCATGTGATGGTGGTTTAGCCACACTATAAGCCAGATTGAGGAGCGGCCAAACCATCCACCAAGGGCTTGTTATAACTGAACCACTCTCATATACCAGTCATTTTTTTATATATAATTTTTACGTGTAAATTTGTAATTTCACAATAATCCCATTGGAAAATTGATTAAAATTTGCAAAGAGTTACTTTTTTCTTTTTCTTTTTTTCTATGCAAAGAGAGTTACTTGTTTGTTATACATGCATGATACAAACTAAAAAAAAATTATTTTGTCATTCTTACTTGTCACAGCCCCAAACCTGAAGGTCCAATTTATTTACCTTTTTTTTTTTTTTTTTTTTTCACTTTTTAAAGCTTTAGCAAAATCTGTAAAACAAAACTAAAGCCAACATACGTGGGGTAGCAGCAATACAAAATTTATGCAAAAAAAAAAAAAACACTTCTTTTTTGGGTTGAAAAAGTTATATTATTATATATCTACAGGTCGTTCAATGAAGTAAGAACTTATATGTGAGCAAGCCAACATTGAAGAAGCTATTTTTGGAAACTTTTCTTACTCTCAAAATTATGACTACAGAACCAATGAGAGCTACAAAATAGCTTCAAAATTTGTGAGGAGAAAAATTAAAACATATATAATGAATAATTCCCCCATTTCAAGCATTCCACTCTCCCCTTTCTCATCTATTCGTTTGATCAATATACGAAGAGGCTTTACGGCAACAAAACTAATTCAGGTCTTGTTGGTCGATGTTCGTCACTGGAGACCCACTCCGTAAATCCATGATATGATGATTATGTTTCTGATGGATGTTCGTTGTGGTTGTTGCTGTCCAGATTTTATAAGAACAAGTATCTTGCTAAAGGGTCTTCCAAAAAATTGTACAAGTGGCTTTATCCTTCTCTGCCCATCACTTGGTTGCCACTGCATCAAAATCAGACAAAATTCTGTCCATTTCCTCAAAATATGGCCAGCTCTTCTTGCTTTTATTCCCACTCTTGGTCTCCTGTCACCAAAAAAAAAAAAAAAAAAGTTGTTGAATAAACAAAATCAACTCAGGATTGGAAGGGGGAGTGTGAACACATGCTCACACGTTTAGGTTGAATTTTGATCTTCCATCCAGTGAAAAATGAAAATGCCACCCAAAAGTTTCAACAATGAAAAGGAGGGTGAACACACCTCGTATTTCTGAACCAGAGATGCCCATCGAGATTTGCACTCCCCTGCACTTCGTGTGATCCCTTCAGACAACAAGTTTCCAGATATCTCTTCCCAGAGGGCCATTCTCCCCTTCAGAACTTGGAATCTACTATTTAATTTCCCACGCAAATTAATTAGCTGCTTCACCTCCTCAGGTTTCCATTTATTCCGCCTCACAGGCTTGGAAGACGCTGGCTGAGCATTTGACAATTCTAAGGATTCGTCTTTACTACCTTCAATACCATCTTTCTCAACCTGCGACACATGTTTTGAGCGTGCAACAAAACCATTGTTAGCTTTTGCCGCTTTTTCGACAGGCGACGATGATGTAATGAAAGCTTTCCAGAAATCATCTGAATCCCCAGAATCGGATAAAAGTCCTTCTGCAAAGCTGGAACTTGAAGTTGTGGTATCTTCCTCAGGTAGTAGTAATCTTTCGAGTTCAGTACCTTCACCTGCATGGATGAATTGTGATGGGGAAAAAAATCAATGCTAGAGATCAAAATATTTTAAAAGAACAAATATTTACTTGGAGGATCATATGGTCATGATGACAAAACATCCCAATGAGAACTGCCCGGAATTAAGGGAAAAAAAAAAGTTTTACAATTCTACCACAAAGATAGAGAACAATTGCATTCCACAGCGTTGACACTAGCACCCATCACAAATTCTTACTCCCAAAGAGAATTACCAGCTTTTTGTGTGGACATGTTAAAAGTGCGAGGTCTGCAATTAACTACAGTTACATGGTAGATAGTTCCAGTGGCAGGCAGAACATAGATAACCGCATCAATCAGTAAGAAGTGTAATACAGTTGAGACCACACTAGTTCAGTATTATCGCTCATGGGCCAAATGGTTAAACTGCCAGAATAGCTAACCAGCCAACGTCCTCAGAGCTATGGCTTTGAAGCAACCAGGGTTAAGGTTATTGTATCAAACAAAAGTCGTTTCAATTACTTTCTAAAATTTATAGAATATTAAAATTTCGCAATCAATCTAAAACTATTAAATTCATATTACTCCATATATATATGTATGTATGCACACAGGCATGTATGTAATGTGGACAATACGCAGGCATGAACAATAATTCTGCTAAAAAAAACAATTTAATGGAAAGTCCTGGGTTTGAAAACATAATAACATATGAAACCCCATAGAGAAGAGACAAAACTTTTGTGGATTAAGAGAAGTGATTGTGCATCATTTTGGAGTGGAGCCCATTAAATCATGTCTATTAATTTAGCGGGGTACATAACTGCATCCCCCAAGCAGTGACATTATTAGCACTCATTACACAGCAAGCAAAGATTCTCACATGTTTTTATACAATCACACATGCAAACACCGACACACAGCACATGTGACATACAGAGAGAGAGAGAGAGAGAGAGAGAGAGAACCTTCCAAATTTTGTTGTGAAGGTTTCTCTGAATGTCTAATGGCAATGTCTTCTTCTGCATGTGTCCTATTGGACAGATTTTCTTTTGGATGTCCATCAACTACTTCTGCATGTGTCCTATCGGACTGATTTTCTTTTGGATGTCCATCAACTACTTTTCTCAACGCTGATATCCCAAAACCAACATGAGACTTGCCAGAGAGCCTTTCATTCAGCTCATCGGCGAGAACTGCAGAAGGGTTCTCCACAGCAATGGCAATGACTTCAGGTCTTTTACCACTGTACTTCCTTACCATCTTCCTCAATACCTCAGCCACAGTTCTTTCCATGTGGGCTAGAGGACAATTCACAGGAAGGCTTGAAAGTGAAGCATGAGCAGCTTTATGGAGTGCATCTAAGAGCTTACCTTTGTCAAGCCATAAGCATCTTGTAGTGATTCTTACCTTCCCTTTCAAGCTATTTTCACTCGAACCATCTACATTTTGAGGGCGTAAAATTTCCATACTGCAAA